>NW_008240020.1:39625-43999 GCF_000691975.1 Corvus brachyrhynchos | reverse complement strand
GGGGGGGCGGGTCGCCGTGGGTGAAACGGGCCCATCGGCTCCAGGATGGCCGTGGCCCGGCCTGGTCTGGCCTAAGCAGGGCCTGGGTCGGACCCGCCAGGCCCCGCTCAGGCCCCGCAGCCACCTGTCCCAGTGCTGGAAACAAGAGAGAGCTTGGGGGGGGAGTTTGTCTATTCTTAAGTGTGTATCACAGAGGCGGTCACAACTTTAAGTGGCTTAAAGAATTGTCCATATTCAAACTGGCCAGAGGAAGCTGTAAGCACCCCTTAGCAAGGACATCCCTTTCAGGACTATGCTTGCTAACCTGTGACAGGTGTCATATTTATCTATAGTGTCATTACAATTTACGTACAATTTTTTAATATATAATTGCATTCTTAAAACGGCCAGTTTTATCAAGGTAATGAATGTCTCTGGACACGAGCAATGCTGCTGTGATGGCACTCTTGTCAGTGATGCAATATTTCAACTACTAAGCCAAGAGGCATAGGAGGACTCATCCTGCTCTGTGACAAGATCCCATTGTTGAAAGAAAAGTAATGACTAATCCTGCCATAATCATTCCCTGAGAGCTCACATGCACGTTTAATGATATTTGTAATAGCTGAATATGTCCCTTATATGTTAACACTTTTAATAGTTAAATATGTCAAAAAGATCAGTGATTATTACACTCTTGATGGCTGTCATTTACCCACGTGACCAATAGCACTCATTCAGGACTGTGCCTGCTGTTCTTCAAGGGAAATGAACTGGGGAGATGTAACCTCAGTAGGCTGGAAGCAATCCAGTAACCTAGCCTTGAATCAAACACAAACACATATTATGTAAATTGTGCTACCAGTCTGACCCCTGGAACTAACCTGCTGTCAGGTAGCACTGGAGATCGCTGTGAAAAGCACTTTCTACTTTTCCCCTTCTAATCCCGTAAAAGAACAAAGTACACCGCAAGTATTTATCTTTTTGTTTTCAAAACCAGTGTTAGAGAGTGTTTAGCATTAATTATCTGACTTTTCAAAAAATACCAAATACAGATCTTTCAATAAATGTCACAGGATGGACCTTCAGATATTCAGCATCTCTGACAGAACCTACATATTTCATCCAAGTATGAAATCGATTTAGTTTTAAAACATAAAGAAAAGTTCTTAAGACTACAGACATGAGCTAAGTTTCTGTGATATGAGCAAAACAGCTTATCCATGAGAACTGCTTATGTTCACATCTTGGTGTAAAACCAAAACCAGAATCAAATCTCCTTCATGTGGGAAGTCCTGAGCCATAGTGTCTTCTTGACATACTCATCTCCAGGTACTTTTGAAAACCATTAAGATATCTTGAAAATCCTGCATCCTAAAGCGGTTTTCTATTACCATCTGAGAGGAAGAGTGTGATTAGCTCCTCTGACAGTCTTATTTATGCGTTTAAGAAACTCTACTTTTAAGCCTGGCAGATACGATTCAGAAACCTTTCTTGAACAGCTGTATGTCAAACAGCAAGGCATTTATCATTTGTACACCTACTTTATTCATTTTCTGCACCATTAAAAATCAGCAGTGAAAAGAAAAGCAAAAACTGCTGCAGGTAAACTTGCATTGCTGTCTAAGCAAGTCTAACTAAAAAACCTCCAACTGAAACTTTATTAATAAATAAGCTTATTAATTTCTATTGAAGTAAAGCCTATCCAGGAATATAGTAATTCTAGCTCTCATTAATAGACCCAGGCTTGTCTGATATGAGTTAGTCACACTTTTAGTTCCTCTAGGTCTTATGCACCTGAGCTGCTCTACTGAATGAATAGTGTGTGAAACTGCACCCACTGCAAGTGACACTTCAGATAAACACTAATCAGGAAGCTGCTCCCACAACACTGGAGCCACAGGGTATTGGCTTTCCCACCAGTTTTGGAAAAAAAACCAACCCACATATTACTAGGTTTTGGCTACTGTGATTAACAACTTCAGCCTCTGTAATTCTGTGTTCCTTGTGACTCCTTTGTGTTTAGAGGTATCTTAGGTCACCAAAAAATGAAAGTGGCAGCACCATTCTCAGGACAAATTTGGTGGAAAGAGCAACACACATGACAAATTTGGTGGAAAAAAAAAGATAGTTGTTTTATGACTGAAATGTATAGAACCTCTAAGAGAGATTGGACCATAAAGAAATGTGGATAGTATACTTGAAAATAGCATGAGGCAGACCCACCAGCACTGCTAAAACTAAGACCCAGTTATGGGTTGCTGATGTACTCTGCATTTGGTACCTGCATCACAGGCATTTGCCACATCTGCCAGATGTCTAATAACTGATAAATCCCTGTCCAAAGTGATAGCCCGGCAAATTACAGTAAAGTTAGAGGTTGGTAGATTAGCTCAATGCTTGGAAGAACTCAAGAGTTTGAACAAACACAACACAAAATATTAGGGACAAATTCATGGAGGTACCTTGGCACAACTGCCTTGATAAATCATACATGACAGACTTGTCATTGAGTAAGATCTCTCCAGTGCAGTATCCCAGCCTTCACCCAGGACCAACCTTCCTTGCTAATGAAACCATACAATAAAGTACACTCATAATTTTTCAATTTGAGTCCTTCTAACGGTATAAGCACAAAATCAGGGAGTGTTAAGAGAAAGGATTCTTCCCCCCACCTCTCAGTCAGATAATCACTTCTATTTCCTCACAATAAGTTCTTTTTGTGAAATGAAAATGATTTCAAAGAACACAAACTGACAATTGAAAGCTACCATTGATGCCCACAGGAGGTCATACATCTCCCTTTCAGGAAATTAAAGCAGTAACAAGAGCAGGAAAAGACAGTAAAATGACAATAAAAATGTATTTTGATTAAATTATTCTATAATAAAGCTAAAAGGAATCTAAAAACAAAGTCTGATTATCATCCTCATCATGCCTGTTGAACGGCTTGAACACAAAATCATTTCAAGATGAGCACTGAACTAGCTGCAAACAACATTAAAAGTCATATCTTTTCCTCTCCCCTTCCTCTTCAGATGTCATGCCATCATGATCAGCTTAAACAGTCTCATACAATTCAAAATATCACTGGCAAGCAGAAGGAATCCCTTCTGAACACAGCACTTTCTGTAAACATGCTCTGCCAACACAAACATTATTCAAAATGTGGTCAGAGATCCCTCCCTGACTTTGCACTCAATGTTTCTATAAAGAATAAACTAATTATTTCCTAAGAAACCAATAGATAAAGACAAATCGATTACAGAGCAAAATGTTTTTACATTTTTTTCTGAAACCAAGGCAGAGATATATTATTAATGACTAATGATACCAAAAGAATACATGATTTATTCACAACCCAGACACTGTTTCAAAAGACTTTTTTTAATTACTTATTTTTATTCTTATTTTCACTTTTAGGTCCATTTTTTCCAGTATGTTGGTAAATATCCTCTAACTATAGTTTATGTGTTGGTTTTGCACAGCCTGGTTTTTGGTAGTGGTGGGGCATGGGGCTGGTGTTTGTCCAGTGTTAAACCATGACACTAGCTTTTGAACCAGTTTTCTTTTTTGAATCCTCTAAATAAACACATTCTTTGAGAGACAAAAAAATTTATTTGCTTTCACTGATAAATTTCCAAAATCAAACAGAATGTGAACTACAATTTGAGAAAAGAATAGACTGCAGCTGTAACCAAGTGGTGAAATTTATTCATTATAATGACTCTGGCATTAAGAAGGTTTTTTTTCTCTTCAAAGAAATAAGAGGATTAACAACAAAATGTACTAAATTTGTACCTGCATAATGTACAACAAAAAACCCCAAACAATTTGTTCAGCAGTGGCCCATGAAGAATGACAAAAAAAAAGTAGTATTCTTGTCAAGATTTCCATTTTGCATGAAAATGGTCTGTTTCACAGATGTTTTACTTAGAGTCCCAAGCTTTGAATTTTAAAATCTCACATCTCAATAAATATCCCAGTTTTCATCATTGTTCTGTACCCATAACAACTTAGAAAAGGCTATATAGGAACATCTCATTTCTTTTCCACATTTATGGAATTTACCACATGTGATCTTAAATATCTACATAAGTATACATCTGCTTTGGTTTAGATTTGTAGTGGCAGTGTTGTTTTCACACGGCTGTTGCTGGTAAGTGTGTTTGCTGCTTTACTGCAGTCTTGAATCTTGCAGAACTAAAGCACCTCACTTTGTCAGAAAGTAGTTCAGAGACAGAAGTTCTCATAACTTTGTAGAACAAGATTCTAAGAGCAAGACTGGTATCAAAAGTCTCATGCAATGAGGCCTGATGAGCAGTGTCACAGTTCTTCATTCTGCTGGGAAATAGATATGAGAGATATTTATGGTTTTATATCAAGCCTGCCATT
>NW_008240020.1:38186-39580 GCF_000691975.1 Corvus brachyrhynchos | reverse complement strand
CGTGATCCCAAGAAACACACCCCAAAATGTGTGGGCCCCCCGTGGCTTCCTCTGAGGTGATGAATAATTTGTCTGTCCACATCCACAATTGATATGAATGAGCATTGCAGGTACCTGAGCTACACAGAGGAGAGAGAAAAAGATTGCAGAGTGAGATTAAAGGCTGTGGCAGGTTTCTGTAAATTAAAAACCAAAAAAACCAAACCAAAACAAAACAAAAAATAAAACCGAAAACCAAAAACCAAAAACCAAAAACCAAAAAAAGCCCAGAAGAAAAAAAAAAACACAAAAAAACCCCCCCAACCAACCAAGTAATGAAACAAAACACTAGCTCTATGGATTATATTAACAGCTTGAAAGGAATGATAGAATCCACCTCCAAAACATGCAAAATAGTGCTACAATAAATACTCTTAAGAGAAATGGAAAAAGTCAACAATAACAGCTACCATGATGTTACTTCTAATATTTATTGTTTGAAGTGTGAAAAACATTATTTTCATATCAAGCATTGGTTTTTAAATAACAATAATATTTAAAATAATATTATGTATATATATATATATAATGTATACAATAATACAATTCAGACTGATGAAAGATCAGTTGTTTGCCAGATGTACACAAGATATTTTATTCTGATATTTCCCTTGTCCCTTGTTCATTATTTTTGTGCTTGAGTTATACAGACAGATGTTTACAGTTCCTCTCCCTTTCCCATCCTGCTGTTGTTTACTTGGAGGGTGGTAGTACTTTTTAGCTGTTTAAACGAACACTACTGTAATCAGAGAGGGACTTTCCTACCTCTGACTGTTATTCATCCCCTTTCTACACGCTCCTAAATTATTTCCGTCAGAGATAATACTTATCCCTTGCTCAATTTTTAGGAGTGGTGCAGCAAAGACCTCAATTTATCCAGTTTCTGCATATAAACAATGAGAAACTGACTATTGACTGTGCTTCCTGTAGTTAAACTTGCCACAAAAGATGGCAGAATTAAAGAACATGAGGTGGAAGGGACTTACAAGGATTATCAAGTCCAGCTCCTGGCCCTGCACAGGACAACCACAAAAGTCACACCATGTGCCTGAGAGCATTGTCCAAATGTTTCTTGAACTCTGTCAGGCTGGTGCTGTGATCACTGCCCTGGGAAGCCTGTTCCAGTGTCTGAATGTAGGCTAAAGCAAAACCAAAAAAAAACCTCAGTAAATAAGCAAGTTTAGATTCAAGTAAAATATAGAATAAAAATACTTGTTTGATATATTTTAAGGATATATTTTAAAATACTTGTTTGATATATTTTAAGGATAAATATATAATCAGATGGCACTAGATGGACAAAAAACAGGACTGGAAAGCTATTTTGTCCTTTGTAGTTGCCAATATCAGGAAGC
>NW_008240020.1:30439-38124 GCF_000691975.1 Corvus brachyrhynchos | reverse complement strand
TTCTTACAAAATAAAATGCATGAAAATTCCTGACTGTTATTAACATGAATATATAACCTCAATGTGCCATGACTCCACACCCACCCACCTACAAATCTATACTGTCCAAATAATCCTTCTGCACAAAAAGTTATTTGTTAAATATTTTTTAAGTAGTTTTCTGCCTGAGGACAGGCTGAGCCATAATCATAAAAGAGAGGAAAGCACATACACATTCAACACCAAAGAGTGAGAAAAAAAGCAGAGTAAGAGCATGTTGTTGTTCTTTTAAAGCAGATACACTGAAGGGGTTATTATTTTATTAATGGTGCTCTTACTGACATTATTCTGGTGTTATTTGAACAAAGTGCCTTCTTTGTAATCTGTAGTGACACAAAGCTCTGCAGGAGACAGGATGCTTTGAACAATTCCCATTTTAGATTACGTCTAGAAATTGCATGTTTAAAGCTGAATTTACATGTTGAATGCAAGTCTTTGAGACTGAACTGGCATATCAAACTGGTGCAGCTGTACACAATTAGAGCAAAATGTGGTTGCTGTTTCAAAGAGCCTTTCTTTTGTTGTAGTATATACTGTTGTTCATTTGTTTGGAAATACATCACTTATCTCCAACACATAGCACTATTTGTGAATTAGGAGCTGTTATTTCAGAAGGATTTCATAATCATTGAAAAACTATCCTATACCGCATAGTAGGTTTTTGGGTCAGAAGCTGCTGTCTGGATCTAGATTTGACTCTTTTTAGAAGGTCTATCAGTAGCAATGTTTTTTGGGTTGGGGTTTTTTTGTTTTATTTTTCAAATCATATTTTAGTGACAGTCAGAAATTCCACGTACTCCTCACCTCACACAGAAAGGAAACTGTTCTTCTCTGTGGCTGTATGATGTCTTTCTATTTCCTCATCTCAGACGGTGTCGGCTTCACTAAGGATTCCCACTTAAATTGAGCAGGAGAGGACAGTGCAGACTGAATACAAATTTGTGATGGAGAAGTGGAACAAGGTTAGCGAAGTGTGCAGTTGGTGAGATTGATGTTGATACCCTTCACTGCCAAGTGAAATGCCAATAATGCTTGTATAGCATTTTGTGAGGGCAATGGGAGTATTGATTCCTGAGCAATAATAAAGAATGAAGCTGCTCGCTCAGGTATAAAAATATTGGCAACTGTTACAAAGAATTGACTCATTGAGGCCTGAGTGTTGGCCTGTCTTAATACAAATAATTCAGGCTTCAGAAGGGTTTCAAGAGCAGCCAGGCATGGTCCTCAGGCACATTCTCTGCTATTAATTTATCTGCAGCTTTCACAAGTGTCTCTGTCTATCAGCCAATTGGTCTTTGAGGTGCAGGGACAAAAGTGGATTTCTGAAGGCTTGTTGGGAGACCATATGAAAAGCCAGTTGAGCCATGAATTTTTAACATATTAAAAAAAAATTACATTCCTTTCTTGCCATTTTTATGAGAAAAAGCAGAACATATGGTTTCCATACACTCCATAAATAAATTTAACATGCATTTCATTGGGAGCTGAGATTTCTAAGGTTAGTATTTTTATTGCATTGCTTAAAATAGCTTTACTCACTGAAAGAAGTGTAAAGCTCCCAGAACATGAAGCTATTACAGGCTATAGTACATCTTACGCCTTCCCTAACAAGTTGCAGTATGCTGTCTGTGCTTAAACATGAGTACTAAGTGTGTCCTGAAAAATTCTGAAGATTAGCTGCCTTTTGTGGTGTTGAAAAGCAAACACCTTTAAATGACTTCTCACTTCTAAAATTGTGCAGCCTGTCTGTTCACTCTGTTAACTAATAGGATTCTGCTCCATCCATCACCAGCTATCAAAAGTACAACAGAAATCGAAGCACTGGGAGTACGTCAACACTAGTAACAAAAGCAGTGATGAAATCCATATAGTGCTGTAGAATTAGCTGCATTTCATTGGCAAATGCCTCACCCATGCTTAGCGTAATAATAAACTTTTGACAGAACTGCTGCTGACATGGTGAATGATCAATTTTCTTTCAATGGTTATTAGATACCAAAAATCGATCATTATTATCTATTGTTTTTTCTTTAACAGTAGATTTCTCACACTAATGTTAGAGGCTTGATGATTTTTAATCAAGAAAACTATCCAAAAAATGCCAAATAAAGTCACGAATAATTCCCAAAAATGACATACATTCATGAAGAATTCTAATCACTGAACCTACCAATTCCAAGTAATCAATGTTTAAATCCCATTTAAATGTGTCTGCTGTAAAATAGGCATCTTAAACCATTGTGAAGTAACTTATTTTGCCACAAATGAAATGAAGTACATTGACTGGAAGGTTTTCATCCTGGTCATGCTCTTCCTGCATCAAACACATAACAAATTTCTCAATCTCACTGGCTCAGAAACCTTCACAAAGATTTCACCTCTGTCTTCCAAATCTGCAAAGGAAACTCTTGTCTCTGAATAAATGAACAATCAAATGGGAAAGTCATGCACCTTGAAACAGAAGGGCAGGTGGCCAGTGCAGAGCCCAGGCTGAAAGAAAACAGGACAAACACAATATGGCTAATCCATAACTACTGAACTACTAATACCTTTGGATGATTACATATTAAAAAACCTAATGAAGTTACACATAGTTGAGAAGTATTTGAAAAACTTATTTTGAAGGGAACAAGGAGGTATTGTATCAGAACCATATGAAGGAAAGAATATTAATGAAACTTGATTTCAAGAAACAATTTTAAATTCCTTCACCCTCAACAGACCCTTTTTCTGCGCTTTTGTAGACATCCATCCATCTATTGTGTCAATAAAGGAACACAGCTGAAGGAAGCCACAGCTTTTGTCATCTGGAAGTGTTCCCCTCTACAACTGATAGGCTTTGGCATCCATAACCCTGACCCATTCCTCACTTTACCAAGCCAAAAACTCTCTGAGAAAGTATTTCTTTTTAATGGTTTGTTACATATAAAATAGTTGTCTCTTTATTCAAGCCCCATCCAGACTTGGACAAATAATCTCTTTATTTCCTTACACCTATTCAACACTAATTTTGGTAGAAGCTCAGTTTTGCTATGAGAGGAGGAATAGGTAAAAAAAGGGTTGTTCTTTTCATCCTGGATCTGCTGTATGTCAGTGAAACAAATGCATTATAATATAAAGCTAATGCAGATTATTATATTTTATTAATATCTTGACTTTTCATATTGCAACAGATTCTACTTACTCTGTTTCAAACCTAGAGATGTATCAAATTGCTTCAAGACTCTTTTGTGTCTGTCAAGTCTACTGCACCTTTTACAGCAAAAAACTATAGATCTCTACAGATAAAAAGGATATGATTTCTCTTGTGACATTCTCATGACATCACTTCTCAGGCACCAAAATGCTCTACTAACTGTTTCTCTCTCAGGCATAAAGAATCTCATATTTTCCTAGTAAAAGAAACTTTTGTACATGCATTTATATTCATCTGACCAGTTTCTCTTTCCTTCACCCCCATAGCTAGAAATCTCTCCTATTACCTAGAGTATGAGGCAGTTATAATGCAGATTTCCTTTATATTATACAAGTAAAAAGGAATTAAATATCTAGTACCTATCTAGTAATTACTTTTGACTGCTGAATATTGCAACCCAAAAATCCACAGCAATGCTTGATCTTTCTTTTCCTCAGTTATTTTTATGTAAAGAAAATGCAGTAGAATGAGAAATTATTCTTCCAATTGCACATTGTTTTCTCTCTATTGACATAAAATTTCACCTGCCATCATGTTGCCTATTAATCTATTACACTCATCTCTCATCTTTGGAATCATAAATCATGAAGTATCATCTGCATGTTTTTTTCTGTTTTCCTTTTTTTATTTGTCATAGCTATATTAAGAGATACCAGTCCTAGAAAAGGCAAATATTGTAAAAATTTGAAAAGACAGGTTGTATACATTTAGAGATGTGACTGGCTTCTTTGTGTTTTCTTTAGAAAAGATCAGGAAGTGCCATTTCTTGTGACATTCAGTTTCTCAGAAAGGGTCTTCCAGAGTCTTTGGTTCAAGCTTCCAGATGGCAGTGTAGTACAGAAGAAGTACAAGAGTAAAATGAAGATGAATCTCCATGTGTGTGATAAGTGCTGAGAGCACTACAGGATCTGTCTGGTAAAAATCCACTGTGACAGAGCTGGGGAAAACAGATGACCAAATTGACATAAAGATGCTGAGCTTTGCCCTTTGAAACCTGCAGGTTATTTCTGTTGATTAGACACTGGAGAATCATAAAAACATTAAACATCAAAAGAGTCTCAGTTGTGCTATTAGGCCTTGAGTTTTAACCTTGCTGTCATGTTTTTGTTCCTTTACTTGCCAAGGTTAGATTTTAGTTACTCAAGCACAACCTAGATGAGATCTCAGTGCAATCACCAACACTAATATTTTTTTCTCCTTTTACCCATGTCTTTCAAAAATTCTGTCTAGTGGCTTTAGAGAAATCAGTAGGAAGGAATCAAAATTTTTTCAATTGTTCTTTGGTTTTTTTAAAAAAAACTTTCCAATGTGCAGTAAGGGCAGATTTCCTTCTGCAATTTGTTGAACAAAGCAATTGGTGATGGACTGGAGATATTCAAATTCCAGCTATAAATTCACTTATAAAGTGAATTTAGTTATCTTAAAAGGTATTAGACTGAATGCCCCAGAGACTGAACTCAATGACTTATTCACAGGACTGCTACTGTGAAATATGAAATAGTGCAAGCCTTCCCACTAGAGTGCTCCAAGCCTGACCTGCCTGAATGACCTATGAGGGGAGAGATTAGTTCAGCTTTCATGTTCATTTAGGAAAGCACTCCTTTCACTTTAATCAATGGCAAAACCTCTTCTGAATTCAATGAAGGTTTGATCAAATCTTTGTCCCGTAAGAAAGATGCTGTGACCACTGAACAAGCCACAGACAGAAAACATCAGGAAGTATGATTAAATGTCTGTGGACACATGCAGCAAATGGGATAATCATACTCCTGGGCATACAGCTCTGGTCTTCATACAAGTGTACAGGTGGCAAAGGATCATTACCTGATTGGTTTTGGTCTGATATATTTGGGATTTTTTCAATCTTAAATTCATGATACAGTAGAGTTTTACCTCAAATACAAGCTTTGTTTCTTGCTGCCAAAAAAAGAGAAGGGAACCTTGAATCAGTATATCCTATTCTACCATGTGAATGTGGGAAAGTGACTTTGTTCCTTTTTTGATGGACTCTCACTCCCATCTTTATCCATATATGAAAAGGGGGGCAATAACAGCTACCAAATTACTGGAAGAAAAGAAGATACAGAAGAGCAAGAGAAGTTATTTGGTTTTTTACTTGAAATTTTTGAGTAAGAGATATCTTCAATGCCCATGGTATCACACTTGTTGACAAAACCATATACTTGTGTAATAGACCCTTATAATATCCCATTGGAACAATAATATTTCATCATGCAAGTGCAATAGGATCTGTCTGCTATGGTAAAAATAAAAATATTGTAAATGTATGATAAATATAAAAATATTTGTATTTATGTAGCTGCCAAGTGCAGTGATAGCTACTATATTTTACAGAAAACCCACTGGTGGATATTCAGCTTCCCTGAGTTCTGGTGAAGTTTCATTACAAGTGTCAGGATGCAGGTTCCAAGTTTTTAAACATGGTTATGAAAGAAATTTGGAGTGGAAACCTTGTCAATCACTGGCAACAGTGATTATAAAAATAAAATAAAATAAAATAAAATAAAATAAAATAAAATAAAATAAAATAAAATAAAATAAAATAACATAAAATAAAATAAAACCACTGCACTCTGAGAAAGGTTTCTGCTAGCATTTTGGAAAGGAAGCAGGGTGACCTTTGTTTCCAAGACCCACATACCCAAAGTGTCCTGCAATGATCTATGCCTTTTGCTAGTGTGGTTTTTTGTATTTGCCACTTTCCACTATGCGTTGACACTCAAGAGGTTTTTAAGTACTTGAAAATACAGGGGAGGAGCAGATGTTGTCTTACACCTTATACCTCTGCTTTGCTGCTTTTGTACCCTTTTACTCTTATGTTAATTACTTAGGCATTATTTGTCTGCTGTTCTTCCTACTTTTATCCTGGATTTAAATTACTCTTCCCTTCTTATATAAATTTATCAACATTGATACTTTTTTTCGACTGAACATAGATTAGCACAACTAGGGCTTCAATCTATATGTGGGCGCTTTGCCACTTATTACAGCAGCAGTGGCAGGCCTTGTATACAAATTCCTACTGAACACTGGATTCATTACTATTGAAACTGAGATAGCCAATTGAAAATGTTTCTTTTACTAGCTCAAACTATAACTCTACCTAGCCTGATGACTGCTCAAAGTTGAATTTTCAGCCCTAACTGCTGACCTGGCCTCCACATAAAACTTTCACTTTTGTGCTCTAAGACATTTAAGACAAACTCATGAGCTGTTATTGAAGATTCAGGCACACAGGAAGCATGGAGGTATCCAAAATTATGTTGACTACAATAAAACTGAAGAAGAGAGACAGGAACTTCTATCTATTTAGGTATTCTCTTGTAAACGTAAGATTAAAGTTCCCCATGCCAGCTGAGCAGGGATACTTAAAATTCAAGTCCATAAAAACCACATTAGACTTGAGAAGAGGTTTGCAGCTCTGAAATTTTGCCAAACTGCTAAAAGTTGAAGCATGAAGGTAGAAGAACACACAGAACTTCACTGAACACCCACAGAAATCAGTGGGAGACTTTCCACACATTTCAGTCAGTAACAGCTCAATCCATCCAACATGTTTCAGAACTATTAGTATGACTTTTTTTCAGTCTCACAAGTTAAGTAATACATTCAAATGCAAAACCACACCTCAGTGTGAATTAAGAGGAGTGGAAAATACAGAGGTTTTATGTAACACCCATTTTTGACATTGGAATGTAGATATATCAAAACTTTCTTCTTCCAAAGAGACAAAGCAAAATTAATGTAATCATTCACTTTTATCACCTAATTCACATCACTGAAAACAAAAGAATCTTTAATAATACAGAAGGATTTCAAGTAAACATATTTACCTTTAAAATATGCATTATAACCACATGACAGGGTAAAAAACATCACAAGTGTATAAATGTGATGTGTAGAGCACTCCATAAACATATAAAAAAATGACCCTGCTTCAAAAATATTAGTCTAATTAGGTAGTACATACATAAGGGAGTGGGAGAGAAAAGTGAATTGATGAAATCGTTGAAAAGAAAGGGTAAAAGCTAAGAACACATTTTGTTAGCCCCATGACTCATAAGTTTCTTATGGCTATAGACATGCTTCTACTCCCTGAATGAGTAGGCCAACATTTATCATTCTCTTTTCTCAAGTTGTGTGTCTTCACAAGTCATTCAAAAAGAGTGCGGAGGGTTGTCAGACTGCTTAAGGAAGTGGGATGAAGATAAACTGGGCCATATGGAAGAAGTTACGAGAGCAGAGAGAGAGGAGAACATTGAGACAAGCTTACAAGTATTTCCCTTGGGCCAAACTGTTGGGGTTTTAAGTTCTCCTGGTTTGGTTTTTTTTTTCTGTTAAAGGAATTTTCCCCATACATGTTGCCAGGGGGACAAATTACTGAGTGCTTCAGGAAAACAAAAGACCTAGCCACAGCAGTGGGGTGCAT
>NW_008240020.1:15200-30059 GCF_000691975.1 Corvus brachyrhynchos | reverse complement strand
GTGCCGCGTGCTCCCCGAGCTCGCTCCGGAGCGCCCCCTGCAGCCGCGGGGGAACCATCGCACCTGCCCTGCTCACCGGGAGCCGCCAGCGCCCCTGCCGGCTGCGAGCGGAACTGCACCCGAGGGGAAAGGGCCCGACAGCCGAGAAGGCTGGCACTGGGTTTGTGATTGTTTGCTGTTACTGCCAGTTATTGCTGTTTGTTTGACTTGTTATACACATATAGATATATAACTAACACCTACCTACAACGCTTCTAAAATGTTTAGTCTCCTAGCTGAACGAACAAGTCCAAGAATGTAGGCAAAAAGCACTAAGAATACAGAAGTTGTAAAAGGTATAACAGAGGTATAAAAGAAAAGGCAAAAAATCATCGCGGTGTTAGTGAAAGTACAGAAGTAAGTGGGTGGGCAGAATTATATAAGACCTTGAAGTGGACTCATGGCCTTTCAACCCAGGTACCAATGGAGATGGAATATTGTGCTCTATCTAGTAAGCCAGACACCTTCCAGGCAGCCCTTTTTCTAATCCTTTGAGCAACAGACTATTGCATCACCTCTCTGCAAAATTCTGCCCTTAGGTGTATCTTCACCATCAATGGCCAAAATATGATTCTGAAGACACAACTTTGAAATTGCACAGGGTATTTATGCTTGAATCCCTCTGTGTGGATTGCCAGGCTAGGAAAAGTTATTGGAAGTTGCCGCGCTATGAAAGTGAAGGATAAGGATTTCAAACACAAATGTAGCATGGAATTTTGTTTATACAGCAAGGGAGAAATACAGCAAGCAATGCTGGTACATTAGAGAAATGAATTAATAATTAATAGCTTATAAATGAGTTAACAGCTCTTTACGGGGGCACATAATTGTAGGAAAAAATTTATTACCGAAAGATCACTAACAGCTTCTAAATATGTTGGTTATTCCAGTGAAGAAACATGAGTGTTTGAAAAAAAGTCAATTAGATACCTCTTAGGTTATAACTGTCACATAAACAGCTTGTAAATGTGTAAAAAATGGTATTCTAAAGTAAACTTCTACTCTCTGGCTGCTGCTGTTGTTAGCAAAGAAAGCAACCTGGTCATACTAAAATGAAAAAAAAAAAAAAATCATTACAGTTTGAATATGTAATTTTTTAATCAGAAAGAATGAAAAATGTTACCGCTTAAACAAAACAAAAATACTAGCTCTTCATAACATTTCACATAGAAAAGAGTATTTAGGCATGAGATAAGGTTTGGGCATAATTCAGGCTAACCAATTTGTTCCTGTGTAGGAAACAAAAGATCCAATGTAAAAAATATGATAAAGGAATAAGGAAATATTATGTTCTTGTCCACACAGCTGGAAGTCATTTGCTGTCACTATTTTGATTATTTTAAACTGACAAAGACATGTAGAATTAGAATAATATATTACTTTTGTGAGGACTGCATTGACTTTGAGAGTATACAACCTATGTTGTGCAGAAAATCGTGTTAATGTATCATAATAAATCTTCAACTTCAGAAAGATTTTATTAGCAGAAAAATAAGCAGAGTCCTATAAAATTCTACTCTTATTTTTTGCTAATTATTTATGTTCCATATGCATTATATCCTCCATTTACGTATACCTAAGAATATTAAATGTACTGAAATTCTAATTACTGGCAGCATTGAATTCCAAGGTGAAGTATGTATCACTGTACCAAAATCCATATGAATGGAACTAGTTCTAGGAAAGTATGTGCATGGGAAGATGTGAATGTGTGAGCATGGGAGAATGGCTTCTGTGCTGCTGAAGAAAGACCAGACTCACAATGCAACTTGCTGAAAAAAAATTCTCTCCATTTATTTGTCAGTTCATACCCATTTCGTGACTTTACGCTTACTTTCTTCACACTTACCCTAACAAAATCTTCACTCTTACTTTAACAAAATCTTCAGCACAGGAGCTAAAATATTGGCTGTTGATTGTCATGAACTCTAGCCCTAATTTATAAGAACTAGTAGGATTATTCTGCTATGTGCAAATTCAGGAAAATGCTCCATTATATTGACACACTGGGGCAAGGCATGGACCAGTCAGAAGCAAAGAGTGGTCTTGGGCTGCAGAAGTATTTTCAGTTGAATCAAGCAAAAACAGGCTCAGAATAGCATATAAATAATCTTTACATAAGTACAGATTCACTTTTTAAGAAACAAAACACTAACAAATGCAGAAGTGGATTTCGGTAAACAAAAGTTAATGGCTTACTCCAGCAAAGACCAATATAGACAGATCGAAATGCCTCACCTTCAACATATTTTTTGTTGTTGTTTAAATACCTTCTGAAAGCCAAGGCTGTTCTCCTTGTGCAAACTGCCTTACCATGCTAGCCCAAAGCTACTTCTGCAGGACTCTGACATTTCTTCTCATAGGCAACGGCATTTTTTTATTAGTTTAACCTTGTGCTCCCATATACACATATAGACTTGCACAAGTCCAATTATAATTATTGTCATCTGTCTCCATCTCTTAATTTTATTTTAAATAGAAAACCAGTAATATATAACTAGTTGACTAGTCAGCAAAGTGGCATAGACTTAATCAGAAAGCAGAACAGGCTATACAGGGGCTATACATAGAAGCAAACCTACTAATTTGTAGGTAGCATACTAAAAATTGTACACTGCACTTTTTACATTGAAATTTAAATAAGCATTATTAAGGCTACACAGAATGAGTGGTTGTGGGAAAGCTGGGTAGCACAAGATGCCAAAACAAGCAATAAAACTGCAGATTAAGACCAGTTAAATAAGCAAAGAGGTAAGACAGAAGTTATGTGAGCTGACTTACTTATTATGGCCAAAATGAGCCATGAAAAATAAAACAATATAATTATATCTCAAGAGGTCAAGGTAATTGTGTCTACCCTTGCATAGAGCCTGGGAAAGCAGCAATATAAAATGGCAAGAACAAAAGGCAGGTGAAAAAGATCAAAGTGCATGGTGATGGGCTGTAGAAGGTATGGCTGTCAGAATGAAAAACATAATATAGACTGTTGTACAATGATAATGACTGTGCTAGCATGCATTGTATTTGCTAACACAGTAATACTTCTAACTTCATTATTCAAGCTGAGTCCACTTGCAGTGCCAGTGCATAGCAGTACAATTTTCTAGAAGTTGGGCATGTTTCACTAACTCGCATTTCCTTGAAATAATAGGCATAAAATTTAATCCCAAGCAACAGTTGCAAATTAATGTAGTAGACTGTTAAGAAGAGCTTAAATAAGGGAGGTTGAACTCCAGAATATCACGGAAAATGCCATGTCTGAAATGAGATGTTTATTTAAGTACATAATATCTGACCTAAACCAGCACAGTGGCAGCTCTTTGTTTCAAACAACCTCAGTGGGTCCCTGAAAGAGGATCTGTGAAGACCATCCCCACAATATTTTGCAAACCTGAGGGGGTTGTGTAATTAATAAAACATCTCTAGAAATGTGAATGAAGCAGTTTAAGGGGTTTAAATGCAACATGGAATCTGACAAGCCAGAGTGCTTTCTTTATCCAGTGTGTAATGAATTACGTTGTTTTTGCTGTAAGACTGCATGAATGAAAACTTGTGTGTTTCTTAATGTTGTAAATATACTGCAAGTAAAATTAAGAGTCTTCTTAAAATTTCTTTCTAAAATACATACAATTATTTTAATTATAGGATATTTTAAGATATACTTCACAGAAAAATCAGC
Organism: Corvus brachyrhynchos; assembly: GCF_000691975.1. Lineage (NCBI taxonomy): Eukaryota > Metazoa > Chordata > Aves > Passeriformes > Corvidae > Corvus > Corvus brachyrhynchos. Next base: position 26,341 of record NW_008240020.1, on the reverse strand, counting down.
CCTATTTAATAAATTGACTAGGAGCAGAATGGAGCATTGCAGGGTCATAGAGTTAACTCTTCTTAGAAATTGTATAAAAGGTCCTGTGATAATGCTCCAATAATTAAGTCATTCATCATTAATCTGAAGTGATATTTGCTCAAATGTTCAAGTGACTCCAGAAATTAGGGGATATGGAATCAATCTGGATGTCTACTTTAAAAAAACCCCAACAAACAAAACATTTGAAATGTATGTAACACAACACTGCCTGTGCCAAAGTCAATCCCATTGTGTTTCTTAGTTCTCAACTGAGGTATCCCACATCTCTTTGCATGAGAAGATATGCGAAGCTTTTATCTGAATCTGCATACAAATTCAATAATTCTTCTGGACCACACTCATTCTGAAGAGTGTAAGGATCAAAGAGAAGTATAGAGAAGAAAGAAAATTCTGCAAAAGAAATAAGCAATTTCTGCAATGATAGCATGAGAATTTTTACACTGTGCAGATACGACAGTACTCACACAAATTACACTTAGTGTGTTTTGCACTGCAAAAAGAATTGGGGAAAGGAAAACTGCTTTGAATGTTTCGTAAACGGAAAATATTTCTGTCCAGGAATTACACAGGACTTTAAATTACTAACTGGTATCCGACTAAACAAGGTTACAAGCCAAATAAAGGTTCTCTGTAGAACACTTGAGGATATAATTCTGGAGGGAAGGGGTGAAATCTCCAAAGTCACTACCTTTAAATGATTGGGAAATGTTGAGGTACCTTAGAACACTTACATGCCTTTGGCTTTAATATTTGCAGATATTGAAAACTCACTGTGACTGAACCCATTCAAGTACCCTTAGTATCCATCCAAGAGTGCAAAGGAAAAGCATATCAAATATCACCTACTCTACAAGCTTTCATCTACAAAGCAAGTTCCTGAAAATAATTTCTAATTCTGAGACTGTTTTGTTCAGTTTTCCAAAAATACTCTCAGAATACCACTTTTCTTACCTCTATTTTCACAATGTCAAGTTTAACATATTGGCATCCTCCTGATCAACGATGTAACCAGTGTTAAACAACTCTCTATCACCAATATTTGAAGCCCTGGACTTGACTTTCACTAACTATGCACCAACAAATATTCCACAACTAGGAAAAATCCTCCTTGGAAACCTAGTTAGAAGTGGACCCAAAAAAGCATATTCACGCCTTCAGTATAGTCCTCTGCAGAATTCTATGAATTTTGGGATCAATGCAATTTCATGGCAAAGGAAATGGTATTTCTGAAATTTCTGATTAGTGTTATTAAAATAGTTATAATTTAATTGCAGAAAAGTTTCAGTTTAATTTGTCATGACAGATTTGTCATGACAACTCCTAACAGTGATAACAACTAAGTTTAAGCACAGTGCACACTCTAGTATATATCTACCTGACTATAAATGGAATTCAGCTGAGGAAAACTCCAATAATTGAGGTTTCTGTTGCAAGTTATTAGGTAAGTTCAAACATGTACCACTAGCAACTGAACAAATATTTGGATCCCCTATCCAAAGTATTTTTCTTCCACCTGGATCTCAGGATTTGTAGTCTTTGAAAGAACAGATCTCTAAAGTTAGTTCAGCTACAATATCAATATGACATAGATAAACACAGATCTTATTTCCCTAATCTTCTAATATTGTTTCACTCCAGATGAAGGTGAACTCTGTCCCTTTGCTTAGATGTAGATACGAATGTATCTGCTGAACTGGAAGTACAAGAGGCTTTTAACCTATGACAACTGGACACTATGCTATTTCCATGAGGGGGCTGTATATTTATTTTTGTAAGAAGACAGAAAATAGGACATGCTGAAAATTTTTTTCAAGATGCATAAAAGCAGTTGAAGCAATGAAGAAGATGACATTCATCAATGAATGAACAAAAGATTCAGAATTATTTGACACCTGAAAAAAGTTCCATGGCTCAGTATGGAAGGAATGGTTGGAGGGAGTAATTAAAATAGATATGCCAAAATCAAGTTCCAGGAAAACTGTACAATAGTTCAAACTACTTGCTTCTGTTTTGAAAATGTTTGAAATACTGCGCTAAGAGCATTGAAACAGCGTTGGAACATTAAGCATGCCAGCAGATCTCAAAACACCTTTCAAAAAGGAAAAATGAAAAATCTGATGCACTTTTTAAAATCCGTTTAAGGTAATGAGCACACAACTTGTAACAGTCCCATTCCACTTGAAACTTCTAAAGTAATTTAAAGCAATAGTCTCTACTGGCCGTCACACCAACTTGATTAAATACCAGTCTACCTCTTGCAGAGTGTAATTTGTTTTTTCATGTATGTCAGTATAAAAGATTAGTGCATTACATGTCCACACACTTAGTACTCAGGAGGCTCCTTGGCTTTTACTCAGCCTAGGATCTGTTTAGCTTACAAGATTGGACTGGACAAATACCAAGAACATCATGGCTACAAAATAACCAAAGACTAGGATCTCAAGGAAGATAAACAGTTTGCTAAATTAATTTCAGAAGTTTAAAATACTTCTTTTAACATTGATCTACATTTACTTCAAACTAATACCTTTATTCTTTCATTCAATAATATTCTTTTCCTCACAAGCCCACATGGGTTAAATTTACAATTAGATAATAAAAATGCACAGTAAATTATTTTTATATGGCTATTATTTGATAATCTTTATGCTAACATCCACCATGTTAATGAAGAGAAGATAATCTCAGTAATTTGCGTCTCCTACAGATATTGATAGCACCATTTGGAATTACAGTAATTCCACATGTCTCTCAGCAAAGAAGAAAATTAATATTCAGCAATGATTTTACAAGTAATGGGACAAGTAAGAGTAAAGCATGTCATACTGTAATGCACATAAACTCATGCCTCTATTGAACACAGTGCAAAGGATAATGCAATTACTTACAACGTCAGCTGTGCTGTGAATATAGCCTGTGACTTAAACAAACAAACAAACAAAAGCCTATAAATATATGCTTTCTACAAAGATGAATATACAGGGAGTGTCCAGCTCTAAGAGATGGAAGACATCTATAGACAAATTGGAATGGAAAAGGTCACACTACTGCTGCATAATTAACTGTTCTAGAAGGAAGTACTCTGGTTTCCACATTTTCATTTGGTAAATTTGACTTTCATTAATGCAGTTTTCTCTGTGAATTATTTAAAAAAACTTGTTTTCATGGGTTTTATCTAGCATAGATGTATTCATGCAGCTGAATGGTAGAGAGGAAATGAATGTGTGAAGAGCTAATTATAGGTATAACTAAGAGCTTCACTGGTGCCATAAATAACAGGACAGAATCTGAATTACAGTGTCTGGACAGGAAATGTTATTGGACTTTTTAAAGATAGTATCAGCAAACAAACATTTCAAGGAAACACTAGACTGAGAAGACAGAATTACTCCAGGAGTAGGGGCGCCAGGGGTCATGTTTTTAATGATGAAGTACCTTGATACTCTACACACTGACTTGAAAACTTGAGAAATCGAGTGCAATTGGCAAAAAGCTGTCATTTCAAACCCAAAAGAATGCTAAATGCCATTGTTTCACACTAGAGGTCACCCCCGGTAAGAAAATATAATTGTGGTATCTTTTTTTTTGCCCATATCTGGTACAATATTGAAACAGTGTCCCTTGTAGTACAGATGTAGGAATGTAGGTTTGGTGGGGGGGTTGGGTTTTTTAGTTTTTTTGGGGTTTTTTGGGGGTGTTTTTTTGGGTGGTGGTATTTTTGCAGGGTTTTTTGTTTGGTGTGCTAAACACCAACTCAGTTGATTAAGAGGAAACCTCATTGAAAAGGTTTCACTTTTCATTATCACACAGAACACACAGAACCTGTTTGTTACTCCCCATACTGTAAAAGCTTTTGTTAAAGGCAGATATTTGATTTTAGGGATTGTCTGCTAATAATATAATAACAATTCAGTTAAAGAAATGTTATACCTCTCATGATCTTTTTGATTTTTTCTTACTTTATTGACAAGGGTTAGCATTGTTGGCTAGGCACCACAGCATACACATACACAAAATATCTGACAATAATTAGCATTTGAACAAAAATAGAATCTCTCTAGTACTGAAAGTGAGTATATCTTTACTACTATTCATAACTGGAATGTCAAAAAAGTACATGTCTACGTCACTCCAAGTGTTAAGATTAGAGATTTAGGAGGATTTGAAAAAGAAAGAACTCCACATTAGGTTCATGTTAAGATCAAGATGCAGGAACAGTAATTATTTCCATGTGCATTACTGTATATATGATCTTGCATTCCTAACATTTCAAAAATTAGTGTTTGAAAATGGTTAGAGACAAAGGTTAGAAATGTTGTATTTATTTATTAGTATCTGTACAAAAAGTTTGTACTGAATGTAAAAAAATAAACATTTTTAGCTCCTCTGTTGCTCTATAAAAATTACAGATATTCATTGATAAAGACATAAATCATTATCTTTTTGTTACCAGAGCTTAAAACACTTACTTCTTATCAGTTTTTGCTTCATTCCTCCATTTTGTTCTGACTCTTATTCACAGGAGAGATGTAGCTAAAATTTATGTGAAAAATCTGACTGCAGTAAATGAAAAGGAACTGACAGGATCAGGCCACTTCAGTGGGTTTTGGTTACTATGTTCTGAATACCTTAAAATTATATATGTGCCTAAGCACCTTGAATAGTCAGTGAACCGTAACAGCTACCACTTCCCTGAATACTCTAGAAAATTACCCATCTAGCTTGCCCTGATTTTCCTGCTTCGTTTGTATAGGGTGCCTACTGCCCAAAATGGATGACATATTCCACCTCTGAAATGCTGTGTGATAGTACACTACATCTCATAGCCATGCAGTCATTCCTACAGCTAGACACCTACATCAAGCCTTGGGGAACAGCAAGAACAAAGCAAAAAATTTATCAAGAATCAATGTGCCCCACTGTAATGTACAGTCACTATAGGAATGTACATACAGTCATGTATAACCTTATGTTTCTTACCACAAGTGTTTTTGTAATTCCTGTCAACTCTTGAATGCCTTTAAGATAGAGAAATTTCTATCATTTAGCTTTTATTTGATGTGAAATAAATTAACAAATTTTATTTTTCTCTTTAAATGGCAAAGTGATGTCAGTACTCTTCAACAGATTTTTATATTTCAGTCCAGAAGAAATCATTATACAAATACGACATGACAAAGAACTAAAAATTTTGTTTCATCTTGTGGGAGTTTGGATGGAAAGAAGTATTTGGAAATAAATTTTTCAGCAAAAATCAGAAAAACTCAAACCTAATTTACAAGGTTCAAAAGCCTGAAGGGATTTATAAAAATAAAAGCACATAAATATCCACGCTTTAAAGAAGAAAAAAAGCAGAGAGATAAAACTAAGAATGTGCTAAAAATTATGTCCTTTAATTATGTAACTTCACAGGTTTCAAAACTATGGCTTAAATGCCCTTTATCTCAACTATAGATGTCCTCTGGTCCGTGCATGCCCTTGTAACTCTTTTTTCTACTCATTGGTGTGTTTACTGAAAGTCATTGCTGTGGAAATACAGCTTTTTACCAGCTAGGCTCGTAGTTCAATGCCTTAGAATGCCTCGGGCAGCCTAGAGAGGTAGCACGGGCAATCCAGCATTTCAGTAGCTCTAAGAGCAGCAATAGTGGCTGCAAAGCTGATACCACCAGCAGAAGCAAAGAGGGAGAAATATAGCCTTCGGTTTGCCTAATTCCTGCAATTAGAAGCTTTCAAACAGAGACAGAAACACACAGATATTCACAGAAGGGGTGCAAAGCCAAAGAGCGCGGGCCCCCTCTCGGGTCCTTCTTTTATTTGGAGGCGAGGAAAGGGGAGAACTGGGGGCGGACCCAGGGTGACTGGCCAATCAGACACTGCTAAAGAGTTTGAGTTACATTTGGTTTTGCCCACGCTTGGAACAAAGGAGCACATGGCAGAGGCAAGTCCTGGCTTTTCTTGGGGAGGGGGAAGGGAAGCTCGGAACAGGGAGCGACACATTGCTTTGCTTTTGTTTTAATAGAGTTGATGGACATTTCAAAATCTTGTCTGAGATCAACATGAAGTCTAGGTTTAATTGGTCTTTTTTTAATAAAAGACTGATTTTCATTCACACATAACAGAAATAAAAGCTATAACTGAATTGCAGTTAAAAGAACAGCGATCTACTTTTTACAGGTGCCTATGAGGGCAGGAAGGAGAATGAAGACAGCCACTGCTAATTAGTCTGCAGGCAGTAGAATTAAATTTCATTTTTTATGAAAAGGATTTGAAAAGTTTTACAAGATCTGGGAGGAAAGGGGAGGGAACTAACAAAGAAAAAGTAAAACCAAAAGAAAACCCAAGAAATATTTTGCTTGGGAAAAGTTTCCTCCAGAACATCAATAATTTCATCACTGTGTTTATCCTAATGTGAGTTTAACTTCATGTAATAAATATCATTGTAGTATCCACTACTGTCTTACAAAATCTTTGAATCATGAAAGCATATTTATAAGTGGTTAACATGAGGGTTTTTTTGCTATAGAGACTGAAAAGTCAGAAGAATCTCACAGAACAGGTTAGCAGCTCAGACATCCCAAGGTACATCCCATGGCACAAGGCGAGCCATAAAAAGTAGATATATACAGATGCACCAGGAAAGTTTACTATCTCGAACACCAAATTTAGTTCTGATTTGGAATGAAACTGATTCTGTTCCCTCAAGAATTGCAGTAAAGGTGGATTTTTGCTTGCCAAAAATATCTCACAAGCCAGCCGTTGTTACCTCCTTTGCTAAAAACATACACATAAATAACTTTGCATAATGAACATACAATACAAATATTTGAGCCAGAAGTGACTTTTAGATATTATCCCTTATATACCAAAACCAATAGAAAAAGATACACATATAGCCTAAAAGGTGTAGCAGGATACCATGCATGAGGATTAGTCTCTGATACGATCTTCTGCAAGAGACTCAACCACCTCATTGGGTTCCAGCAAAAAGAATCACCTTAAAATAATCAATCTATGGTTCCTAATGTCTGTCATTTTAAGGTCTAACAAGAAACAAAGTAGTCAGCAAAATAAGATCATGAAGTCTTACTTTTTAGATTAAGTGTCTTCTACATGTTTTCTTGGTTCTGACAGAGGAAATAATTACAACCAAGTTGAGAAATTCCAGAAATTCTGAAATCCAAATGTTTTGATCATTTTAAAGGCCAGGTATGATGTCCAAGCTGACAAAACCCAAAAACTGTGTTCTTGCCTCTCTTTCTCTGCAGGAGCATAAGTGCCTTTTCTGTTTCATTTTAATGATACAACCACCAACTCTAGCACCAGCAGCTGTGGTGTTATAGGAAGCTGCACTCTTGCTACTGGACCCTGTCACTCTCATGAGCCTGCTATGACCACTCTGCCAGGGCAGAGGTCTCACTTCTGGTACTAAGCTTCTTCACTGAGACCTAGTTACAAGTTCCAACAAAGAGCTGAACTGCTGAGCACAGGAGTTCTCTGGCAGCTGGTAGAAGGCAAGTGTGAAGATACCTGAGCACCATGCAGCTCCGGGAAACAGCCTGACCTTGAGAATTCTGCCTACACACAATCCATTTTTACTGACTGACTTGAAGAACTACCTTCATAATTTATACCTATAAAAAGATGTATGTTTGCTTGTGTGTGCATATGTATATACATATATATATATATATATATATATGTGTGTGTGTGTGTATATATACATATATATATATATATAAAACATGCAGCATTTCAGCTCTGGGCTGAAAAAGGCCTTCTTGCATGTATTGTTGCCTATCTGGAAGAGGTTACAGATGGAACAGAAGACAAGACTATCATGGAATGACTTCTCTGGCAGAAATCTTGTTACAGAAAGAGAAGGGCCCAGGATGAATCATTTCTTCCAGATGGTCTGAGGAGGAGAACAAAAAGAAAAATACAGTGGCAGAAAAGCTCAGGGTGCGAGGAAAAATAAGCAGCTTTCACCTTCTTCCTGACACAAAACAGCAGCTGAAGGACAGTGTCTGTTTTGGTGACAGGGAAGAAGAAAACAGTAGGCAGAGAAGAGTGGGGTGTCTCCAGTACAGTTGAGAGCATCTAGGAATTCAAAGGATAACAACAATTTCTGTGATAGAAATTGCAGCTGTTACTGTTTATAGTGTAATTTACTTAATGTGCAACTTGTTAAAAAACAAGTCCAAGAGTGTAGTCTGGGGCCTGGACAACAGATTGTCCGGAGAGTTTGTGGAGTCTCCTTCTCTAGAGATATTTAAGAACCATCTGGACACAATCCTGAATAACGCATTCTAGGGAACCTTGTTTGAGCAGAGAGGTTGTTCTAGATGACCTTCAGTGGTCCCTCCAATACTACCCATTCTGTCACTCTGTGACAGTCTAAACCTGAGGTGAAAGAAAAAGGTAAGGTAAGACAGGAGAAAATTGGGCTGGGTTGAGTTAAAGGGGGAAGAAAACAAAGAAAGTAACAGACTCCTATGAAGACAGGCTGAGAGAGCTGAGGCTGTTCAGCCTGGAGAAGAGAAGGCTTCAGGGAGACCTGGTAGAAACCTTCCTGTACCTAAAGTAGGCACACAAGAGAGTTTGAGATGGACTTTTGACGAAGGCATGTAGCAACAGGACAAGGGCCAATGGCTTTAAACTGAAAGAGAACAGGTTTAGATTGGACACCAGCAAGAAATTCATTACTGTGAGGGTGGTGAGGTACAGGAATAGGTTGCCCAGAGAAGCTGTGGATGCCCCAGCCCTGTAAGAGTTCAAGGCCAGGCTGGATGGGGCTCTGAGCAACCTGGTTTAGTGAAAATTATCTCTGCTCATGCCAAAGGGATTGGAACTAGATGATCTTTAAGGTCCCTTGAAACTCTTCTATGATTCTATACTGGCCACTGCTGTAAACTAATGTGCCTAAAGCTTCAATCCAGTCCTAAAAACATGATTAGTGAGGTCTGGTATATCTTATAACACCAACTAATAACATACTGAAACTGCAGAAGCATAATTTATATGCACAAAACCAGGTTAGCAAAGCATGAAAGAGAAAACACTCGAAAGGCAGACCACTTTTCATTTGTTGTAGGTGAAAAAAAATAGAAAAAGAGGAAAAAGAGGATCTTTCCTTCCAAAAAAACCCCAAACCTGTACTTGAAAAGAGGTAGAGGAGGAAAACTAAGGGGCTGCATCCCAGATCTTTAGACATACAATGTCTCATACCAATGCATCTTTTCTATACTTCTCAAGACTTATTTTCATCCATTTGTTTTTCAAATCATGGTACAGATTATAAAATGGCTATAGTATGTGATTCAGGGCGGTCAAGAAATCCTCAAACCTCTCTACAACTGATTTTGTATAGAAACATTAGCATGGCTGTTTTTCTTTGCAGTAGAAATGTGTGAAACTGACTAAAGTACCAGTAGCAAAACAACAGAACACATAAACCACCTGACTTCTCAACTTATCTCCTTAATTTAACTTGCTGTTTGACAGGTATTTTTTAAAATAACGTTTACATCTTACACTGTTCTTGTGTGAACTAGACTATGGTATGGGGAGTTTTCTGTTGCTCTAGTCCTAGTTGACAGCTCAAAAATCAAACATTCATGGAAGATGTTCTAGCTATTCAAAAGCAGGAAGAATTATGTTCATTATTTCAGTCCTCTGGAAGAGTAATTACCTACACCATTACAGCAGATGCCATCATGGTTGTGTAAAAGGAAGAAAGCACAACAGTGGTTAAGAACCCAAGTATTTGCTTTTGCAAAGTAAAGCTCTAAAGAAGGTGCTTAACAGATTATTGCTGAGTTCTTGAACAGCACCGGTCTGGTTTACAGCCAGAACTCACATGCCGTTGCAGCATTTTAACTTGGGGCATAGTAAGCTGTGTCACAGAGCTAGATTGAGTAATCAGGAACAGGACTCTCATGATGGTTTTGCCACAAGGACTATCTATGTTTGACAATTCCTTAAACTGCTTTTCAAAGTGCACCTTAGACTTAATGCTTATCCTCCATGCAAATGTCCTGACCTTATCTAATGGCTTATATCTAATTTTATTTAAAATTACTTGGAAATTTATTTAATTCAGACATATAATTAAATAATCATTGTTTTCTTTTATTTTTTGTATTTGTGCATGTTCCTACAACTGTTTCTCACCAGAGCTCCCCTAATGGCCCATCCTGACTAAGAAACCAAAACACTGCAGAAAAATGCCAAAAGAAAAAAAAACATGTTCGGTAGACATTCAGGAACAGGATACATCCAGGGTGTGAGTTGTTACAGTGCAGATACTGCAACACGTGTATCAAACAACGAGGCCCGTGGAAAAGAAATATATATATGGACCAATTTTTGATAGATGTTTCAGAGAGATGTTTATTTCTCCAGCTACATGGCCGGGATCTGCCGAGGAACAGTCGCTATCACGGGACCCGAGGGTCCTTGCCAGCACAGGAGAACACAAAACAACCAATGGGGAACGAGGCTGACCAGGGGCAGGGAAACCCCATGTCTCCCTTGCAGGGCCCCTCTCCCAGGACTACATGGCAGGGGGAGGGCCCCAACAGTGATTGTACGCATTTCAAACTCTGGTGTCCCTTTTACCTTTTGTTATTCTCTTTGTCTTTGTTCTCTCCACATTTCCAGCTATTTTTATCACTCTGCTCACTGCCAAAAAGGTCTGTCCTTTTAGAAACCAACATGCATCTATCTGACCCTGTTCCAGAGTCCTTCTTTTGACAAGGAGCAAGAGCCAGCTTTTGGCTCAGTGTCAATGGTAGACTTTAAAGTCATCGGCAGTAGGAAGAAACAGAGAGATTTGAGCCCTATTTGGCTGGAAACCATCACCTCTTTAACCTTCATGTTTGCCATGCCCGTTCAGCATCTTGAAGTCCAAACCAACCTCAGACTCAAACTTTGCCCTTAATTAGAAGTAATTTTTACTACAAAACTAGGAGGCAGGATATTTTAGGATATCCAGAGTAAGGGATTACCAGAATGTAAAGTGTGGTTTATACATTAAAAAATAGTAATAATAATTAAGCTTTGTGCTTCTATTCAGTTGGTACATTTGTTTGAACCAATCT
>NW_008240020.1:6743-15146 GCF_000691975.1 Corvus brachyrhynchos | reverse complement strand
ATAAAGTCCAATTATATTATCCTACAGTTTTTAACTCACAGAAAGTGATATTCACATGTAAGTTTACAGATCTAGTTAATGACAGGAATATGTTTGATCCTTAAACTAGTATTTAAAAATCAAAACCTTTGTTTAAAATTATTTTACTTTTTATGTGTGTAAATTTACAAATATCTTCTGGTTTCTCTTCTATTACTCTACTTTATAAAGATAACTATTTTTTTAAATTTTTATGTGGGAAAAAGGTCATCTTGAGGCTCACTGAAACAAAATAAATGTAAGGTCTTCATTCACTGAAAGCCACTTTAGAAAATGAAGAAAAGCTCATTTCAGCATCTTTTCAAATTTTATCTAAAACACTTTAAAAGTACAATACGCTATCCAGTAGTACCATATATCTTCAAGACAGCCTTCATTCCTGTCACCTTGCCATAGTGTGGATTTTGGCTAGGAAGGAGAACACCTTTGCATTCTCTTTGCAAAGCCCAACAGCTTTAACAGTCTATTTGTTTAGAGAGACAAAGCAGAGGCAAAGGGATATGTCTGTGATTGATCCTAATTATTTTCAACTCCTTGACAGTAGGCAAAGGGTGGAGAGTTTGAAGGAACACCAGCCAGAAAATTATGTGTCTGTAAGAATAAATAAAGTTTATGTGAAAGCCACCTCTGGTGAACTACTGAAAGATGGCGCTCAGCAAAAAAGAATTGTCCACACTGGCTTACATAGTTAGTCTTTGTCATTTCCCAAATTGTCATAAATTATTAGGCTAAATACCTTAAAGCTGACTTAAATATCATGAACTTTAAAGTAGGGATGAGGAGAAAATAAGGTACTGTCATATCTTTACATTTACCACCTTTGTTTTGACATTTTAGGATTGTCCAAGGCCAAATTTCAAATTTTTCTCTGTAGCTAGAAGTAAATAAAATTTTCTTCTTGTTTTCTCATACCTCAGTGAAAGATTTGTTTTCTATTTAATAGCTGTTCTCAGAAACCAGAGCCTGAGGTAAACATTGAACTATCATCACTTTGTGACAAAACAGCGAGGACTGGCAATGCTCCAGAATTGTTACTAGAAAGTGTTCTGCATGAATGAAACGCTTACAGTTTTACTCAAAACAAACCAAACAGGACTTTGCAGGTCGTCAAGATTTTTCAGACTTTAGGTATGCAGGTGAGCAAGCTCTGCTGCTCAGCTTCCTATATTTGCAGAGAGACACAGTTACTTGTGTGTTCACGGGTCCTTGATCTAAACAGAAGAGCAGCATGGCCACACAGTGTGGCCATCCACTTATGTCTCACCAAGCCTAGATTTCAAAGCCCAAAGTTCATGAATCTTTAGATCAGACAGCCTTTAGATACCAAGTCCACAACTAATCTTTGGCTTCACCTATTTCCAAACCCTTCACCTATTTCCAAAAATGAAAAATTCTTTCTTTGCAAGTTATCCCAGAAGAATATGGTAACTTAAAAGTCTTTATCACAAAGAAGTAAAACTTTAGAACATTTTTAAACCAAGCAGTTCTCACATTTACCTTTTCCAGTAACACTTGTAGACTTGATGTTGTTTATTTCCTGGTGGCATAAACTGGAAAACAGGCATATTTTATTACAGGTAAGAGTTAAGCAGAGATACCCCAAGTTTGGCTAATACTCTCATTTTCTTGAGACCAAAGAACAGCTCATATACATTTATTTTACTTCCATTACACGCCAATCCATCTTCGATTTTTATGCTGAAGCCACCTCAGCTGACTTGCTTAGCAGTGTACAAGTGACTTCACTTTTTTCTTTGCAATGAAAAAAGGTTCAAACAGTCAATCCTTCCTTTCACGAAAACTCAACATCTCTAATGGCTTTTCCAAGTGAAGCCTGAATCTTTCTTTGGTCACTCAGAGTGCACCATGGTAATGAATCCTTGTCTGCTACAACTGTTTGTATTTAAGCTGGCTGCTTTCCCTCATGTTTCCCTCAGTCTGGAGAAAGATTTATAAAATTCAGTTTCCAGGTGTCCCTATGTTGACATTATTGTGAATAGCAAACTGATTATAATAACAAACCAGGCAGATTACAGAAAAGAGGACGAAGCTGGCAAAAATATTGGCATGATTCTGGACAGCAGGATGGGCAATATTTTAAGGGCATTTTATATTTCTTCACCCACTATCTACAACATAAAATTGAACTGCTCTTAGATGGGATTTCCATGGGAATTAAGTATCCACCTTCAGTAGAATATCAATACAATTTTGAGCCTCTATTCCCATATTCTACTCTGTAGATCCTTGCCATAATGTATTTGGAGAGCATATCTGTCCACCTGCAGCACAATTTCAGTTAACTGTATGCTAATCAAATATTGGTTATTCATATTTAATCTCACTTTGTCAAATGAGGACAAAAAAGTAAAAAATTATATATGTAAGAGTAGGGAGTAAAATCACTTGAGGAAGTTTATTCCAAACACAACCCAATTTTGCATTTAAAATACAAGCAAATATTCATTTCTATTTTTGAAAAAAAGCATTTGACATTAATATAAAAGAAGGAAAAACAGAGTTATAGAAAAACCAGTTCTAGAGAACTGTAACAACTTAAAAAACTCCAAATTCCATTCAATGCCGTTTGTTTAAAATACAGTACCACTTCTAATTCCACTAATTTCTTTCAGGATTAAACATTCTTTCAACATTGTCTTCTTGAAACCCTACTATTGCTTTTTTAAAGTGATTATTTATGTGTTATGCACAAAATCTTCCAAATTATAGGAAAAATCACCTCTGCATAAAGGGTCAGGAGTGGTCTATATTTCAATTTAAGAAAAATTCTTGGAGCATTTAACTTCAGCCACAAATACATATAATATGCCAAACTATATTATGTGGGAGAGTTATACTTCTGACTTGTGTTTTCATGTTGGAAACAAGAAATCCAGTCATGGATGTCACAAAGATCATTTTACCATTGAATTAAATTGATTATTGAATTAAAAATATGTTTCTTCTGATTGCCCAGAAAGTATGAGACAGAGGACAATCACAGGGAAAGAACAAAAGTACCATGTTACTGTTATTATGTAATTATAAGAGCAAGGTCAACATATTATGACTTAGTTTTCATACTTACTTTGCTAACAAAATTTCAGTCTCCCCAAAACCAACAGTGGAAACCAAGGGCATTAAACACCAGATCTCTCTGTATCTGCCTTCTGTGAAACATTTACTATAGTGTTCAGCACATGATTTAGAGACATGTTTTAGAGGCAGGCCTGCTTAAGGACTGTGTTTAACTTCCTTTCACAATTAATTGCATTATGAATCAGAGCTCTAATGAAGATTAGTTGTTACGTCTCAATGCAACTGTACTGGGAAAGAGAGACAGCCAGAGAGATGGGGAATTTGGGCAGCTGTGCTCTTGTTTATCAGACACACAGGGTCAGAAGGTAAATGGTCAGAAATCACAGGATACTTTTGTGGGTCTGTTACAGTGATTTTGTTGTCTCAGGTGAATCTTTGAAACCTCTGAAGGTGGAATATTGAGAAGCAGGTTAAGAACTAGGGAGGAAGGGAAGCAGACTAGATAAAAAGAAAAGATGAGAGTACATTAAACTGAGTAAGTATATAAAATACTTGCAGTTGCTTGCCTGCAATTTCTAATATATACCACATTTAAAACTACTGCAAAGCATTCCCACAGTTTGTAATAAGAATAGGGCAGCAACACAATATCCAGAAGTACAAGCTTTATTAAAATCCTTTTAAATTATCTCAATTCAGCTGGAAATTTTCCAAGGACCAAGACGAGGCTGTTGGTACATCAAGCTTTTTATTAAACAACATATGCATCAAGAATGGAATCTCCTACTGTGTAGGGTGTTTCCTTTGCTGTTTTGCCAAATTAGAGCCAAAATGCAGAGTCTCAGAATTGAAACAAAAACTAGTTATATGGACAATTTTAAGACTTGCTTTAATTCCAGAATTTTTACAGCAAAGAGAAAATGAAATAAGTATTCATGTCCTGAGAGGCTGTTAAAATGAGTTTGTGAAATGCCAAAAATTGCAATGAATAATTACTAGAGAATTACCATTATGTTCTTATAATATTAGTTTACACACTTCAATCACTAGACACCCTTAAAATGTGACAAATATTGACAATAATAAGATGCCAGTATGCAGACAAGTTTCTAAATCTGTATCAGTGATGTTTGGCTTCAACAGACATATCTGCTCATACTAATTTGCAATGTTGCTACATTGTAAACATTTTAAAATATCAACATCCAGTACAACCTTCAGAATTAGATACTGAAGCAAGACATTTCTTTGTTAGAGCTTAACAAAGAAGCTTTCTTAACAAAAATTCAGTATTTGCAAAAATTCTGTTTCTTAGGCCTATATAGGTAAAATTCAGATCAGTGGTTGAATGACATTGAGTGAATTCAAAAGTAAAAATGAACACTCACATGCATGTTTGCAGCATATATTTCAGCTTCCATTTTATGCTGTTTTAGCTTTCTTAGTGACTTATTAACTTCCTGCATCATCTTTATCAATTAGTATTCTACAACTGAGCCCTAATTGTTCATTAATGGAAAATATTTTGGACACTACACTGTCACATTTTCATGGCACATTGAATCTCAATTTGTTTGCTTTTCCTTCTTAGCTGTTCTGTCAGTACTCATTGAAAAATTTAATCCTGATCAAGACTGATCAAAACAATTTCACATACAAGCCACACTAATCAGTTGATGCCAACTTTCTTTGCTTTTCTGTCTGGTTATTGTAGTTAATCACAATACATTAAATTTTTTCCTTTTAGAACCACACTGGGGACAGATAAACAACTCACAGGAGACTTTCCAGGTGAACACTGAAGATATGTTTTTCAGAAAGGATTTATGAACAGCTTAAGCTCACCCTGTTCTTACAAAATAAGGGGGAATGTTGCCAAGCTACTAACACCCCAGGATCATGGATACACACATAACAATACATTACAGGCTTACCAAGCTGGCCTCTCTGAGGCAGCAAAAGTGTAGCTTTTTAGTTTAAGACATTCAGGTGACTACCATTTGTACATTTTGTCAAATACTTGTAGAATTAATGCTAAATAACAGCAGCTTCCTTTCAAAACTGATGTCATTCAGCCAATAAGAAAAAAAAAGAATGCACAATTTGTTCTTTGACTTATTTTCAAAGGTTTGGGGGAAGAGAAGTTCCCAAAACATACACACCTGTAAAGAGGCTGAAAAAGACGAAGGGAAGGAAAGCATTGTCATCACAAAGAGTAAATCGCCTGTTAGGGAACAACTAAGGTCACATAAAGGTTATTTTCTGCTACATCTCTATGTTTCTATTTTAAAGCTTCACAGACATTAGAGCACAAAAGCTTCTTACAATCACACTACATTCAAAAATTCTAAAAGTGAGTGTGCTTGCCTTTTTATAAGGAGAAACCTCAAAGTACTGCAATGTAGGTCATTTTACACTTCACCAAACCATTCATGTAGCTCTGATTTGTGACTTCATAAATATGTTCTTAATATCTACCAAGCCTATGACTTTATAAAACAACTATCATAGTGGTGTTTGAGCAAAGTTTTGAATTTCAAATGAAATTGCAGTCCCATGAGAACCAGATTAAACATTCAGTTAAGCATTGATTTAAATGTAAAATTACATTGGATCACCATCATGGCATTCAACTTGATCTGAACTCAGAACGTTTCTGGGCTCATTTATCCTCGCAGAAAATCAGACTGTTTCGCACTGCGATTAAGACTCTGACATGGCAAACAAGCATGCCATGTAACATCTGAGGAAATAAACTTTAACATGAAAGAAACTGAAAGGCATAATTTCCCAAGACAAGCTGTTTTGTTCACTCACTGATTTCTGTGCCTTTTAAAAGCTAACAGTCTAGCATGGTATAGAACAATTTATACATCTGTTTCTTCCCTTGGTGAAATTGAGGCACTTGGCTTTTTTCTCCTTTTGAGAGGCTTTTCTTTTAATACAATGGTGGTTCAAACATGGTGCACATCCACTGAGCTACTAAGCACATGATAGACAAAACTCATATTATTATGTGTCTTGGGGTGACTTGATGTTGTATTCCCTATTGCTGGACTATGCCCAGAAATTAGTATATATGCCTTTCTATGCCTTTTAACTGGGCCTGAGAGGGGAGAGAGAAAAGTGTACTTTTTCAAAGCACTTTCAGGCAGCTTTCGGCAGTTTTTTTTCCCCAGCTCCTTTTCCTTCGGAGAGTTGAACTTTTGGCCAAACCGGTACAAATTCAGTGGCGCCCAACTGCATGGCTCAAAGAAAAGTAAAAAGCCTGTGCTAATTACATTTTGGTTTGAATTTACTTATTCTGTGTTGGGGTAAAATAGTCACCATGCTGGTTGAGTTCATAATGTCTCTCTGGCTTGATATATTCATGTATTTCTGGTCCGTAGGCTTGTTTAACGTACTAGTGCCTTTCTGGTCCCTAGGCCTATCTGCATATCCACAACTTGCTCCGATCTTATCCTTGATAAGGAATTTTTGCAGAGCAGGGGCATGAATTCGGATTTCTATTTTGCTGTACTCAGTGATAATGCTTTATAAGAAGTTGACAGAGGTACAGGCAGCTGTTCAAAGTGTGTATGATATGTGGTTTCTCCATCATAACTCCCGTCCTAGCTTCAGTAGCCTGTTTTGGGAATTTATTAGTAATTGCACCCAGGTTGTTAGAAGAGGAGGAGATGGGGCTTCCCTTCCCTTTAAATTTGATAAGTCATCTTTTGAGAATGCTCAGTATCCCCTGGACATTAAAGAGACCACCTTCCTGGTATTTTATCTGGTAATCTTCCTCTATGTGTTTTGCAGCTTGTCTAGAATGAGAGCTCAGATTTCCAGGGTGATTGCTGGGACACCTGACCCAGAGGTGGAAAATCCTGAGTGGGGTGGGAATGGGAGGATATGGGTCAAATCCTGAAGAAATTCTCTGACCCAATGGTTTGCAATTTCCCCCCTGAACAAGTTCAGAGACCAGCTGAGGTGCAAAAATATTTGAAAGAGAAATACAATGACAATTCTAATGAGAAAAAGCTCATTGCAATATGTTGGGCTTTGGCATATGCCTATCTCACACTGCAGCAGGTAAAGGTAGAGGGGCAGGAAGATAAATCAGCAAAGCCTGAAGACACCCCAGTCACTCAGGCTGCAGATAAACCAGACAGCAAGCCCAAACCAGATGGAGAGTCTAAGCCATTGACAGTGGCTCCTGTCACGAGGAAAAAACACACAACCAAAACTGATTGCCCAGTGAAAGATGATGATGATGGACGGGAAGGAACCTCAAAGCCATCAACTGACTCAGGCACAGAAACCAGTACTGAGTCCATGTCCATAAAGGACCTTCACAGCTTAAGAAAGGACTACACCCGATGGTCTGATGAATCCATAATAAGTTGGTCTGTATTTCGGATGCTGCAGGTGATGATGTGATGCTGGATGGTGCTGAAGTGAGGCATTTGGGTTCCCTGTCACATGATCCAGTGATCGACCAAGCGAAGAAAAGGGGGGCTGAATCTCACAGTCTCTGGAGATGGGTCTTGTATGGTGTGAGGGATAGATATACATGCAGAGATGATCTCTATATGCAGCAAACCCAGTGGAAGACCATAGAACAAGGGATCCAGCGCCTGAGAGAACTAGGGGTTGTAGAGATTGTCTTCACAGATGATCCAGGGTTGAGGAGTCCAGACCGGGTCAGAGTTAATCCACTGATGTGGCAAAAACTCATACAACTTGGGCCACAAGAATATGCTTCTGCTTTAGCAATAATGAAACCGAACTACGGTGCGAATGAGACTGTGCAGGATATGGCAGTGAAGCTCCAAGCATATGCAGATTCCATGCATGGCCCAACCCATGCAAAAATCACAGCTGTGGAAACATGTATGCAGAAAATGGAAGATAAGATGGAGAAGAGTCTCCAGGAGATTAAGAAGGAGATCAAAGAGGGCCTTCTCCAAATGTCAGCAGTACAGATCAGAGATTCTGATACCAAATGCAGACATTCCCCAGAGAGAAAGTACATCCCACAAAGTGAGTTGTGGGATTTCCTGTGTGACAGTGGGGAAAACATGAGGAAGTGGGGTGGACAATTTACTTCTCCTCTGGCAGCATGAGTGCGTGACTTGAAGGAGCACAAGTCTCAGAAAGGAAGTTCTACCAAAAAGGAAGTAGCTCCAGTTGCCTGTAGCCAAACTGCCGGAAATGATGGAAAAGACGATGACATGTCTGATTCCCATGAACGAATCTCTAAGATGCAGGCCCAGGGAAAGAAGGATAACCAGGCATAGAGGGGGCCCTGTTGGGGTCCCTCCCCTGCCATGGAGCCCTGGG
>NW_008240020.1:5872-6559 GCF_000691975.1 Corvus brachyrhynchos | reverse complement strand
TTCCTGGGCAGAGCTCCGGCCATGCGGCTGGAGAAATAAACATCTCTGAAACAGCTATCAAGAATCTGTCTGTCCATATATATTTCCTTTCCACGGGACTCCTGGTTTGATATATGCATGTTGCAGTATCCCCACTGCAACAGGGCCCTGCCTCTAGCCAGGTAGGGGTCAGGGAAAACCGTGTTTTTTGGACTGTGTGGATTCGTTGGCCTGGTACATCAGAACCACAAAAAGATGATGCCTTGGTTGACACTGGTGCACAGTGTACAATAATCCCATCAAAACATGAGGGGGTAGAATCCATTTCTATTGCTCGTGTAACAGGTGGATCACAAGATTTGACCCTGGTGGAAGCTGAGGTGAGCCTTACTGGAAATGAGTGGAAGAAACATCTCGTTGTGACTGGTAAAGAAGCCCCGTGCATTTTGGGCATAGACTTCCTCCAAAGCAGGTATTTCAGAGACCCAGAGGGACTCAAGTGGGCTTTTGGAATAGCTGCTGTGGAGACAGAGGGCATTAAACAATTGAACACCTTGCCTGGACTATCAGAGAACCCATCTGCAGTAGGCTTCTGAAGGTGGAAGAACAAAGAGTACCAATTGCCACCTCGACAGTGCATCGCCGACAGTACCGGACAACTCAAGATGCTGTGATTCCCATCCACAAGATGATCCGTGAGCTGGAGAG
>NW_008240020.1:0-4022 GCF_000691975.1 Corvus brachyrhynchos | reverse complement strand
AAATACAAGTATGGGGAGGCCTGGCAGATTGATTACATCACACTGCCTCAAACCCGCCAAGGCAAGCGCTATGTGCTCACAATGGTAGAAGCCACCACTGGATGGCTGGAGACCTACCCTGTGCCTCATGCTACAGCCCGTAACACCATCTTAGGTCTTGAAAAACAAGTCCTTTGGAGGTATGGTACCCCCGAGAGAACTGAATCTGGCAATGGGACTCATTTCAAGAATAGCCTTATCAACACTGGGCTAGGGAACATGGCACTGAGTGGGTGTACCATATCCCTTACCATGCACCAGCTGTAGGCAAAGTGGAACGGCGCACTGGATTGTTGAAAACTACCTTGAAGGCATTGGGTGGGGGAAGTTTCAAAAATGGGGAGTAGCATCTAGCAAAGGCCATCTGGTTAGTTAACACCCGAGGTTCCACCAATAGAGCTGGTCCAGCCCAGTCTGAATCCCTGCATACAGGAGATGGAGATAAGGTCCCAGTAGTGCATGTCAGAGGTCTGTTAGGAAAGACTGTTTGGATTAATTCTGCCTTGAGTACAGACAAACCCATCCGTGGGCTTGTTTTTGCTCAGGGACCTGGTTGCACTTGGTGGGTAATGCAGAAAGATGGAACAACACGTTGTGTACCACAGGGAGATCTGATTGCTGGGTGAAAACCATCTGTAATGTGAAATGCCTGTATACCACTGCTTGCTGAGTGTCACTGTCACTGTTTGTACATAGCTGTATATCTATATATGTATGTACTGATATGTGTGTGTAGAGATAGAGCATATTAGTTTGGGCATTGAGCCAACGATATGGAATAAGGGGTCGAAAGTCTTGGGGTGACTTTATGATGTTGTATCCCCTATCGCTGCACTATGCCCAGAAATTAGTATATATGCCTTTCTATGCCTTTTAACTGAGCCTGAGAGGGGAGAGAGAAAAGTGTACTTTTTCAGAGCAGTTTGTTTTCATGTTCCAAAGACACAGAGATAAAACCTGTCTGCTTCTGCAGAGTTGGAGGGGGGAAGCAGCCTGCTTGTTCCAGCCACCTTTCGGCCGGTTTTTCAGCTCGTTTTCCTCCAGAGAGTTGAACTTTTGTTTTCCTGGGACTTCTTTTTTTTCCCTTTTTCTCTGCTGGACTGTCTCAACATCAGAATACATTGGGAGAAATTTCCACCAAGGCCTTGGCCCTGGAGGTGAGCCCACCACCCCCTCCCAGCTTCAAGGAGGGGGAGAGAGAAAGACTACGGACGGACTCTGAAATTTTCCCATGTTTTTCTCTCCACAGCGAGAGGTTATATTATTTTGCATTATTATCCTTTTCCTGTGTGTTTGTTAAATAAATAGTTTTTATCTCTTTCACTTTCCTTTGAGGAAAATTTATTTTTTCCCAAACCTGGTGGGGGAGGGATGGTTGTAACCTGCCTTCTAGCAGAGGATATTTTCCTCCAAATTTGTCCAAACTGGCACAACTGGTTCCTCATCAGTTTATCTTAGAGGTAAATGGTGACTTGGTGGGATACAGAGCTCAAATGACTGGGCCGCAGAGAGATGTAGTTTCAAATAATAATAACAAGGATTTTTTTTCTCTCTTTTTTGGTGCAATGTAATTATTATGCAAAATGCAGTTTTTTCATAGATGTATTATTCAATGGAGTTATTTTTACAATGAAATTAATTGTGCCATGAACTGCTTAATAGTCACAAAATTAGTACATTTTGGCAGCCATCTCTTGGGTAGTGGCACTATATTCATGATTTGTAGAGTTAGGACATAAACCAGCAACTGGATGTCAAAGTAAATTTAGGTATCCTGTATCTCTCTACATTGATTTTATTTAATTTTCATGTGAGTAAGGAGAGAAGAAGGGAGAAGCAATCTCTCTTGAGGAGATGTTCTTGCTGCCATTGGTTCTGATGTGCTCTTTGCAAGGAAACAAACAAACCCTTTAGGTAAGTGGGAGCACTGACTGTAGTGCATCAGTACACTAGAAAACTGAATGTCTGGTGACATTTTTGTGGACATTACACTTTTAATAGAGAAAAGTATGAAATTCTGCATATATTTATCATGATAAAAGGCTTCAGATAGACAAAAATCTGTTGATGTGTAGGATACATTTTTTAAAAGTGCATAGGCATCTGTTTTTCTGGACATTTTCTGTAAGACCTTAGAATAACCGAAACCTGGATATGTCTCATCCTTTCCATCCCGAAGTTTGATTTGAAAATGAATCATTTATTTGCCAATAAAATCTTTACAGGGTTAAAAAAAAAAAAAAATACATTGCTGCTTTCTCTGTTTGACTGAAGTTACCTCAAGCATTGAGTGTATCATTACCTCAACCTGACATTTGAGCACTTCAAGAAGAGAAATATTCTGTCAGAGTCACAAGCACAGTTGGTTCTCAGTAATGTGTTTTAATTGTGATAAGTGAATCTCATCTATGCCAGTGCACAATCTCAATCACTGTATAAGTAAGTAGAGAAGACAAAAGGAGGTTCATAGCACTTGTTTGACAGCACAATTTTTATGAAGTCAAAAGATGGGTATATTCTCCAATCACCAGCAAAAGATCTAATTATTCTTTGTTTTACTGACAATACAGGTCTTCCAGAGGTGAAGATGAAGATGTGATATTTGTGCTTATTTTTGCTCAATTAGAGCCACACTATTTCTTTGAAAGCTGTTTTAGGAAAAATAACTCTTCACATGTGCTACTGACCCTTGACTGCTCAAGGGCTAAATAATATTATCTTCGTTTGAGAATAAAATTCTCATGAGATATTTTCTGGCATATCTCTGTGGAAAATATTGAATAGCTAGAGAAGTATGTTAATAAACATATGATCTTACTGTTCAAGAAGTAAATTATATGTTCATAAGGAGCTTATGCCTCTTATGCTGAAACTTAGTACAAAACTTAATACAGCCATTTCCATTTTCCAAAAATACTTAAAAACCCCTGAAACACCTTTAATTGTACCTTTGACCTACAACTATTTTATAAATAGTGGTAATTCTTAGGGTTCTTAAAGAGATTTCTAACTTCATTCTGAAGATGGGGAAAGTAAGGTTGAAGCATTTCATATTCTTTCAAAAAGAAAAATAGTGAATAAAAAATGGGATTTGAATGTGAGCTTTTGACATCAGCTTGAACTCCTTCCTTAAATGTGTGCATTAAACCCAGCATTCCAGAAGGTGACCCCATTTCCATGCTACTGCTTAATGTAGGACTAAAATAGAGTTAAGGCTAGATAGAGGCAATAGAGTTTGGCATTCTAAGATCAGGAAAGTTGAGCCAGTGGTTGACATTCATTTGGCACACCTGAATTCAAGTTCTCTGCTGGTTTGCTTTCTCAGAAAGATCTTTAGTACCTGTGGAATAAGTAGAACTAGGCATCAGAACCAAAAGTGTGATTCACTATTCCATGCATAAATATTTAGTCACCTTGTACTTTTTGGCAGTGAAGTTTTTAGTCCCTAGAGATCTGCCAAAAAGGTTTTTCTCTTGTTAGTGCAGAGGTGATTAGTGCCTTAGTCTTGCCCAATTTTCAAAGTAAAACTCCTCCACTTTCCACCACCTTTCTCCTTAGACACCATTTCCTGTAGAACCTATTACCGCAGGCCTGGTTCCTACGGTATATCACCGTGTCCCGCAGCCATAGGGAGGAGGAGGAGGAGAAGATCCAGCAGGCAGGAATTGTGCAGCAAGATTGATTTATTTAATTATTTTACAAACCTTTTATAGACTTTTTTCTTCATAGTCTAATTGGACAAGGGACCAGCCACCCCTTAGGGGTGATTGGCCAAAATCCTAAAACATCCATTATCAAAATATTTTCTACTATACCATAAACAAGACTTTTCAAGGTTGCAGGTGACTTGGTTGTTTACATTCCCTGCTACCTCTTCTGTGAGAGAGAAAAATCTCTCACGGACTTAGAAAATAACAAGAAGATCCTCACTAACAGCATTTTTGTACCTACAATTCCCCCTTTTTGTTTTATAAGATAACAAC
>NW_008240019.1:6600-6889 GCF_000691975.1 Corvus brachyrhynchos | reverse complement strand
GGCCGAGAAATAGCTGAGTGCCGGTGCAAGGACACACCATCTTTACGGATGG
Organism: Corvus brachyrhynchos; assembly: GCF_000691975.1. Classification (NCBI taxonomy): domain Eukaryota; kingdom Metazoa; phylum Chordata; class Aves; order Passeriformes; family Corvidae; genus Corvus; species Corvus brachyrhynchos. The sequence continues at coordinate 6,837 of NW_008240019.1, read as the reverse complement.
TTCAGGGGAAACTGGGAAAGCCATTGTTACCTGGAAGGAGGGATCAGAATGGCAGGTGCTGAAGGAACACGACTCAGGCTCTGCTCAGTTAGTTGAATTAAGGGCTGTTACCATGGCTTTTCAGCGATTCTCACAGGAACCTTTGAATTTGGTTACTGACTCTGCTTATGTAGCAGATATCACCCAACGCTTAGATTGTTCACTTCTGAAGGAGGTGAACAATGCGGCTCTGTTTTC
>NW_008240019.1:4236-5817 GCF_000691975.1 Corvus brachyrhynchos | reverse complement strand
GGGTCGTGGGTATGCTTGCATTTCCACAGATACTGGGGTACGGTGACTACCTGCAAAATGTGTTTGCCCTGACCTACGGCACCAGAGGCAGAACAGGCAACCTCCAAATGATGACCAAAACGCCAACCATCCAAATGGTGACCAGAATGTAGATCATCAGCCTAATGACTCTTCTGATGATGACCAGGATGTCAACCATCAGGCAGATGGTCCTTCTACAAGCAGAGACTGGGATGGTCCTTCCACAAGCAGAGACTGAACTTTAAATTTCTTGTTATGGAGTCAGATAGTTAAAGCCTTAAGGACATGTTTAGAATTAATAACTGATGTAGATTTCTATTTAGGATTAATAGTAGGGTTGTTATCTTATAAAACAAAAAGGGGGAATTGTAGATACAAAAATGCTGTTAGTGAGGATCTTCTTGTTATTTTCTAAGTCCGTGAGAGATTTTTCTCTCTCACAGAAGAGCTAGCAGGGAATGTAAACAACCAAGCCACCTGCAACCTTGGAAAGTCTTGTTTATGGTATAGTAGAAAATATTTTGACAATGGATGTTTTAGGATTTTGGCCAATCACCCCAAGGGGTTGCTGGTCCTTTGTCCAATTAGACTATGAAGAAAAAAGTCTATAAAAGAGTTTGTAAAATAATTAAATCGTTTTGCAATGTTATTAAGAAACATAGATATGGTTGGTATAGTGATTGCTGCTTATATAAGAATTTATTTTTAGTAACTGCTGAAAAGGTATAAATACTCAGCTCTGTATCAATAAAATCGGCTTATTGCACCCCAGCAATCTGCCCCGTCTCTTTCATCGCCAACCGCCTTGCGACAGGTGACTTTAAAGGCTTCTCACCAGAAATACCTGTACAAGCAAATTCTTGTTAATGATTTTTAACAGGCCATTCAAACATAGTTCACTGCACTGAACCCTAGACACAAAATGGAAGTTACAACAGCACAGTACATGGGATTCAGTGACAATATACAGTGAACCTTATAGGATGTCTGTTCTTTTTTTATCTGTTGTAAAATACATAAGAACTTATAGTGGTTTGGTCCAAAATACTCATTACTGTTTACCTTCTGTGAGATAAGAATTAGGAGAAATGCAAAGCAGGCACCAAACTTGAAAGAATATAAAGAAGTTTATTAACAGACCTAAAAGAAGAAAGAGGGGGAAAAAACAATCATACCACACCTTCAGAACATTTCTACTCCCCCCACCTTCCTCCCTTCTCCCACTGACAATGTAAAAAGACAACCTTTGAGATGTGCAGTCTGTTTGCCACTTCCATAATAACCTTGTTCAGTCCAGTTAGGAAGAGGAGTCTCTCTTGCCCATGCTATGAAAACATTATCACAACGAGACAGCTGCCCGGGTTGGTTCTCTGATTGTATGTGAGTCCCTTCCCATGACTTGCAGCTTTTCCCACAACTGTGTTCGAGGGTCCACTCTGGAAATTACTGGGGTACAATTTTAAGGTTGAGCCGTTCAGAAACAAAAGTTCTCTTCACCCATCTCTGGGAGCATTTCATCTCTAAGAACAGAGGCCCTCCTCCTTCCCTGGGAGCAAAGGG
>NW_008240019.1:0-3656 GCF_000691975.1 Corvus brachyrhynchos | reverse complement strand
AGCCCCTGCACGGGACCAGCAGCTACCTGTCCCATCACCGGAAATGAGAGAGGGCTCTGCCCGGGGTTTGTCTATTCTTAAGTGCGGATCACAGAGGCCGTCACAATTTTAAGTGGCTTAAAGAATTGTCCATATTCAAACTGGCTATCTGATAGGTTCAGTCAGGTCATAGAGGAAGCTGTAAGCACCCCTTTGCAAGAACATCACTTCTGGGACTGTGCTTGCTAACCCATGACAAAACTGAAGTGAAAACTGGGTCCAGCTAATGAATAAGAGGGGAAAAAAATCTCTTTCTAGAACTGTTGAATTGTGATAAAAGATGGATGACATATTTTTAGTTAAATTTCTTTTTGTGGCTCAATGTTGCTTTATTTTCCTGAAAGTACAGCAGTGTCTGTTAACATCCTAGTCTGCAACAGATGTTAAGAGAGCTCAGGGACAAATTCAGGTAGCTGAGTGCAAGATGGAGATTGTTTTACATGAAATGGAGCCTAACAAACTAAAATAATTATGACTTCAAATACATGATATTGGAGGTTCATTGTGGATGATACTTTTTTCAGATATCATAAACCTGGAATGCTGAACTGTGAAAAAAACTTTAATGCCCTTCTTAGAGCAAGAGTATGCAAATGTGCCACCAGCATCCGTAATGAAGGTATACCTGGCTAAATCAACCACTTTTTACTGTTCTGTCCATCTTAGACATTCAAGACCAGCTGTCATTTCAGCATCAAAGTACTCTCATTAGAAAATTTTTTGTGAACTGTTGCAGTTGAGACGGACGCCACTCATGAATCACACACACCAACTCTGTTCAAAAGGCAAAAAGCATCTTTAATTCTACAAAGCCTCTTTTATACAGTTTCTTGGCACTTGCGCTGTGTCCCCATTGGCTTCTATGTTAACACCCTACAAAACTTATTGGTAGTTTGCAACCACCACCCATTAGAAAACAAATCTAAGCTAAAAACAACATCCCTCGAACAGCTGCATGTTTTCTTCTTGTTTTGGTTTCTTGCTTCTGTTGATGCTAAAGTTCTCATGGGTACAAGCTGAATTCTCAAGGGTACAGAGTAATTTGTGCTCAAATCAATGTCTGTGAAACTTTCTGAGCAGCTGTCGGTTTCCACAGTTCCCCCTTTTTGTTTTCAACTGGAAATCCCGTTTTAACAATCCTGATAAAGCAAGCGAGGTGGCACTAGTCTGTTTAGCAACCTACTCCTGGGATTAAGGAGAAACTAAAACACGTTTTTCTAATCCCCAAAAATCTAAGGTGCTATCGCAGTCTCTTGCAAAGAAATGCAAGGGCTGTTTGTCATGAGTTGCATGCGTGTGATTTAAAAGCATAGTTAAATTTGGAGCGAGCATAGTAAGGTGGCCAGTAATGTATGGACCACCAACAGCACATGAAGGTAATGCAGGACACATGTGATTTCCACAAAAGAATACTCCTCGAGGCAATTTGCATGAACATTTGTCTGAAGGGGCTTGATAGTATGTGACATTGTCTTGGTTTAAAACTGTCCAATTGTATCATGCTGAGACCTTCTGAAATACGGGATTTTTGGGTGACACATTTTGAGTAGCATTAGAAAATGAATCACCTTTGCACCTCTAAAGCCATTATCCTATTAAGACTGTTACTGGTTATCTGCAGGTCACAGGATAAGATACATGGAATACAGATCACAATCAATAAAACCCATCAAGAACAATCATATCACTGACAAGGAGATCAGCAGCATAGGAAAATAAAAGATAGAAAAAAAGTGTCCAATGTTCCCAGAGAGAGCCCTGCTTCTCTTTTGCACTTGGCAGTAAATGACTACTGTTCCAAAGCTCATATGGCTGGAGCTCAGGGGCTGTGCTGTTTAGGCAGGAGAAAGTCCATTAGCTGGAAATGCTGACTTTAACATTACCAAATGCCTTTCTGGAAGCATGGAACAGGGAATAGGTGAAGAAGAACAGCAGGAACACAGTAACATGATGGTAGATGCAGTAGGACACAAGGCCTCTGTTAGCAGGTGTTGCTGTTGTGTGCAGGGATGGAGAAAAATGATATGCATTCAGGTCAGAGAAGTATGGTCAAAGCCGATCCTTTAATGCCAAAAACCCATCTCTTTATAGCATGGATCACAAAAGAGAAATTACATGATTGGGCCCTTGGCTAGCCACCCACCAAAGTGAGTGGCTGAGCGGTATAAACCTGCTTATTTTTAAAACACTAGCAATTCTGCTTGTCAGCAACAAACTACAGATTTCCAACCTGCCATTTCAAATGAGAAACACCTGACATTCCTGAATAGTGTTAATGAAAGTGGGGGGTTTTTTTTCTTCTTCTCCATTTTGTTGCCCTTCCTCACTTATTTTGTGGCTACTACTTTATTAGAACCTGAATTTAAAGTTCATCCTGGTATTCATTAAGGATAAATAGATATATACAGTGACAACCTGTCAGAGACTGAAATAGTTCGTGCCTCAATCACTGATATAAAGTTTAAAAGAAGCTGCAGACACAGAAACCTCCTTGAAGAACTTTGTACTGTAAGTCGAACTGCTGATTAAATAAAAGGAAACCCATTGTTCAATCACCTCAGGCTGAGGGAAAGGTGTGCATCCACAAAAGGCCAAAGCCACCAGCTGCAACTATCCCCGGCTGAGTTTGGGGTGGGGGAAGAGCACAGCCCACAGAAGCCAGGTTTACACAGACTCCCTCCAACCGAGGGGGAAGGAGGAGGTTTTGGGTGCATGGTGTAACCTCTGGTGAGAGGCAATAAACACCCATCCTCTGATTACACAAACCAGCCCAGATGTGGAACCCCCAACCCCACAGGCCACATCCGCGAGACTTTCATGTGAGAGGCTTGGCCCCACAGGACTGCACATGATGCAACAGACCCAAAGTCTGCTGTGAGAGACTGACTCCCCCCCCACCTCCAGGGGGACATGCTCGGACATGCCTACCTAGCCTGAGCATACATACCCATCGGATTCTGTGCCTTTTGCGGGGGGACCTTCACCACCAAGAAGACCAGCTGCAGAGGATCAATGGAACATCTCGGGATCCATGGAGTGGTGATATTTTCCTTATTCTGTCCCTGTCGCTCTTTCTTTCCCACCCACCGATTTTCTACTTCTTTCTTTCTCTCTCTCTCTCATATTTACCATCAAATAAAACCCTTACTATTGTCACTGGCATATGGTCTCATTTGCACCTTAATTCGGGCAGAGGAATTTCTAAGAACCTTAAAACTGGATCATAAACAATAAAACACATGAGTACCTTCTTCCCTAGGTTAGTAAATCAGCTAGGCCTTGTCATTACACACCCAATTGTGGATTCTTACGTAAAGCCTTTTTAGAAATTTGTCTCACACATGCAAATCTTCAGACTGGCATCGCTCTGCTGGGGATCAAATTGATGATCTGCCTGCAAAAATTTTTAGTGTAAATATTGCATTATCCAAATGCTCCTGGGGAGCCATATTCCCCCTTTTTGTTTTGTGATAACCTGTGCATCTCTCACTGTAAACGTGAAGGCAACATGAAAGCAAGTGAATACATGTAATGAGACAGTAAAGTCACACTGAGCAACAACAAACAGGATAATACATATAATCCTGAAACATAGATTTAGAAGAAACATAAAGATT
>NW_008240018.1:9349-10457 GCF_000691975.1 Corvus brachyrhynchos | reverse complement strand
GTTCAAGGATTCCTTTAACTTCTAGATACATTTATTTTTGTGGCTCAGAGAGCCACATTTCCCACGATTCTTCCATAGTCCAGAGAGAATATCCAAACCAAGGTGAGAAGAGAGAGATCTAGAGTGGTTTTTACTCACAAATTTTCTGTCCTTAGGGATCGGTGTCTTGCCAGCAATTCCCCACCATTATGTTACAGCGGGGATACTGTAACACGATGTACCAAACAAGGAGTCCCATGGAAAAGAAATATATATGGACCGATTCTTGATAGATGTTTCAGAGATGTTTATTTCCCCTGCTGCATGGCCGGGGCTCTACTGAGGAACTGCTCAATCACGGGACCATGTGTCCTTGCCCGCGCAGCGGAACACAAAAACAACCAATCTGGTACGAGGCTGGCCAGGGGCTAGGAAACGCCGTCTCTGTCCCCTCAGGGCCCCTCTCCCAGGGCTACATGGCGGGAGGGGGGAACCCCCACAGCGGCACAAACGAGTGGTCCTAGCTGCTGGCCGAAAGCGGCAGAGCACAACCCCTCTCTGCGAACAGCGGAACGTCCAGCTGAGGAGCAGCTTCTGCGGTTTCGTCGCCTGCAAAGCCAGAGCCAGCCAGGGCTGCCGGGGGTCAGCCCCAAGAGGAAGAGAACCACCGAGAGATGATGCATGAAGTAATCAAAAAGCTTGCTGACTTATCTACACGGCAGGATGCGCTGGAGGCCAAAGCTTGTGATATTGCATCATCAGCACCGTGGCGTCCCGTGGCCCCACTGTTAAAGATAACCACCAGAACTCCTACGTTCCCGTCGGGAGAATCAGGCACAGTGCCTACAGCCCCTCCCTTCCCGCGAGGGGAGGTGCAGCCATCGCCTCCATCAGCCCCGACGGGGAGGACTGACCCATTGCGAAGGAGATGGAATGGAGTTATCCGTGATGCAATCATTGAGGGTGATTGGCACGCTGTGGATGCCCTCGCTTGCCCTGTACAGGTACAAGGGGACACTGCAAAGTGGGAACCCCATGACTGGAAGCTCTTGCAGCAAGCCAAGCAAACGGTCACCACGCATGGCTTGTGGTCTGAAGCTGAACGAAGCATTCTGCAGTTTATCTTTAC
>NW_008240018.1:8578-8954 GCF_000691975.1 Corvus brachyrhynchos | reverse complement strand
AAGAGCAAATGTTCCGAACACTTGCCTTTGAAAATGCTAATAGGCAAACTAAGACAATTCTTGCCACGCTGCCCCAGGGAGCAGCAGGTGCTCGTACGTGCAGAACAGTCATCTCAAACAGCTGCTTTTACCGCAATGCTGCAGAATGTCCTGCAACAACAGAGACAAATCATCACCGCAGAACTAACCAGAGGGGTGCCCAGAAAGTGGTGCCATGCTACGCATACAGGACCCCGAAGCGAGAAGGCACAGTCAGCATCAGCTCCTGAGGAAAGTGATGCCGCTATTATAACAGCTGGAACTCTGGGACCTTCTTCCCAAGACGCCTTGGGAGAGGCTGGAGACGTGGGTGGGGGGGGGGGGGGGGGGGCTGCCA
>NW_008240018.1:7809-8546 GCF_000691975.1 Corvus brachyrhynchos | reverse complement strand
GAGCAAGACTGTGTGGCGAATGTAACAGCTGCCCTGGGTGGTTGCTAGTGACTTGTGGTGGGTGTTGGGGAACCCTCTCCAAAGGTGGAGCCAAGAAGGGGAGTTGAGTAAATTCTTGGGTATAGTACCAGACCCAGAAGTAGAGTCGGGAATTGTTTTTTGACTGTCTTGAGACAAGAGCATTTTCAATTGGCTGTCCACCCATTTAGATTGAGTGAAGGCAGTTAATTTGGCTAGCATCTATGTCTTTACCTGGTTCTTCAGCAGCCAGGGCTCACGCTATTTTGCATAAACTTGCTTGCTGGGCGAGAGATGAGTTAAACATAACTTCGCAGATGCTTGACGAGTGAAGCACAGATGTTACTAGTGTTAGGCATGCAGTATTACAAAATCGGGCAGCCATTGATTTTCTACTACTAGCTCACGGCCATGGCTGTGAAGAGTTCCAGGGTATGTGCTGTATGAATCTTTCTGACCCATCTGTCTCAATTCACAAGCACCTCTCTAACCTCCAGAGGGGCCTGCACAACCTTCGGGACACAGACGACCCTATTGGAGATTGTCTTAAGGGTCTAGGTATCACCGGATGGCTGCGTACCTTGGTAGTAGAAGGCTGCCGATTGCTATTTGTAGTTATATTAGGCTTAATAGTACTTGGATGTATTTTTTCTTGCCTTAAAGCGGGGCTGCGAAAGATAATCGACCAGGCCTGGGTTGCCCAAAAAGAAAACGGGGGA
>NW_008240018.1:1676-6852 GCF_000691975.1 Corvus brachyrhynchos | reverse complement strand
CTCCGCCCCCCCTAAACTCAGGTTCAACCCACTACATTCCACCCCTCCATTCTCGAAATTTGCATATCCACAAGTCACTTAAAGTAGCAAAACCAAATCTAAAAGGAAACTGATTACATAAACCTCCACCTCTAGACATTTCACTACAATTACAATATAAATTTCCCACTATCATTCTACTTTATGACTTAATACTTGGTTTGCCCATTATTTCTCCTAATAAAATCAGTATCTCACAGCTCTCATTAATTGCCTGCATTCTCTACCAATTATGTAGCAGGTTCAGTTTGTAACTGGGCAGAAACACAAATTTAGTGTAGTGGTTTGGTTTAAAAGATCCATTACTTATTTTCCTTCTGTGAGATAAGAATTAGGAGAAAGCAAAGCAGGCAAAAACTTTAAACAGTTGCAGTACAAAGAAAGAGTTTTATTACTAATAGAATTAAAAGTAAAAAGAAATAACAAGAAATTAAAGCAAACTCCCCTCCCCCCTTTCCAGCACTTTCACTCATTTATCACAATAAGCAAAGAGGAAAAAAAAGTTCATTCCCTACTTTCCATCAACAAGCGATGTCCAACCACTTCCCGGGAAGCAGGGCTTCAGCACACATAGTGGTTGCTCCAGAAGGTAAACATTGTAAATGTGATTAATCAGTGAATGATAAATGTTGTCTTTCACATATATGATTTTAACATTTATAAGTGATGATGTATTATGTAGAAATAGTGTTAAGGTAAAATGTAGTTAAGTAGAAATGAGATTAAGGTAAATTGTAACTTTGAAATAGTTGTAATATGTTAAGAAATGTATTAATAAACACATGGTAATAAATGTCTTTTGAGCTGAGAAACTACAGAGCCAGGAACCAAGATATCTTAGAGAAACAAAGAAGATAAACCGCATGCATCCCAGGAAGACTGTTATCTCATCAAAACTCACACCTCCCAAGGAAACTGTCAGCTACAAATTAGGCTGGAGACTGGGGAGGCACCGGAGAGAGGGTGCCTATCTTCAGTTCTGAAGCTATCCAGAGGACTGAGGCAGTGTCATGCTGGCGGAAGGGGGCAGAGACCGGAGAGGGGGGAAAGTTGAGTGAAGTGTAAATCACTGTCGGGGCTTAATGAATATGTAACAGTGTAAGAGAGTACTTAAGTCCACAGTAAAATGAATGGAGGGCGCCTCTGGCAATATTGCCAAGCGCCCCAGCGCTGTGATATGCCTTTGTTCTACTACTAAATGTTCAATATTATATTGCTAAAAATTTAGCACTCGAATTCATTTATTTCAATGGTGATCCCTTGTGATAATCTCCGCTAAGACCTGCTTTCTTGCTGGGAAAGAGGGACGCCTCTAACAGCATTCTGTAGCCCAGGAGGACAGCCGGCACTAGCAGGCAGTAATTGGAAACACGTCCTAAATCAGGGAACAAGGCAAAAAATTTTTTTTCTCTTCTTTTTTTCTTCTTTTTTTCTTTTTTTTTCCCTTTTTTTTCCCCTTCTTTTTGAGCTCAGCTCCCTTGAGGAGAACCACAGTATATCGCCCATAATTCTTGTACGTATGAAGACCCGAACAAGAGAGGAAGACCCTGGTAAGTCTTGTGCTGGGGGCGTGAAGGGGGATTGAATGGTGTGTGCATGAGATGAGGACTGGACAGTCCAGATCCTCGAAGTGAGTGCAGAGCTCTTTTAACCACGTTTTCGTTTTCTCGTGAGAGACACGACCGGTGACAGAGTGAAGCAAAAGAAACATGCTGAATGATCCCCCGAAATGATTCCTTAGGAGTTAAACAACTTGGTAGGAATTCTAGGAGTTAAAACCCATAGGGGTGGGGACTCCTTGGTAAGGGAGCAATTTCCTGGACGGTCCACTGGGAAATCAGATTAAAAGTACCCAAAACAGAGGGATTTTGGCTTTGTTTTGCAGATTTATTGGGAGTTCGGTTTTTGAGTTTAGTTCTGTTCATTTGGCCTGGCGGTATAAGATTCATTGGTGGTTTTATTATTGGTGGACCAGTGTTACTGATGGTTCAATTCTGTTTAGTTGGGGTTCAGATTGAAGAATAAAGTTGTTTGGTTTGGTTTGGTTGTTGGTGGTTTTTTTTTTGTTTTTTTTTTGGTTTTTTTTGTGGTTCAGTCTTCTTATCTGAGGGAGAGAAAACTGTTTAAGAAAGTAAACACAAGATTAATAAAGGTGTATAAGAGATAGAGTAACGGGTGGGAAGTTAAACAACATGGGACAAAAAGCAAGTAAGACAAATCCCAAGAAAAACAAAAGGTGTTGGGATGATATACCACCCGATAGCCCACTGGGGGTTATGATAAAGTACTGGGATGAATCTAGTATTACTAAGGGAAAAGATAAAGTTAAAATTATAAACTTCTGTATGATGGTATGGGCAGAAAGAAAAATTCGATCTGATAATCTACGTTGGCTGAAATATGGTTCATGTGAGGGTTGGATGTGCCAAGCATTAAATGTATATGTTAACGGAAAGAAGCCTTATAATCTGGAAGAATGTGAATATGCGGCATGTTGGAGGGGATCAGAGGTAAAACCTACAATTCTAAAAGTAGAGGAGGATAAAACAAAGCTGGGGGGAAGTAATTGGGATCCTTTAGAACATCTCCCTCCACCTTATAATCGCACTCCTGGGGAAGCTCCACTACAAGAGGGACCTCTGCCACAGGGAGAGGAAGCCCCACTCAGGGTAGAAAACCCCCAGCCATGCTGCCGAGTTACATGCTCAAGAATGACAGAAGAAAGGGGAGAGGAAAAGTTATTTCCTTTAAGAGAGGTCCCTCTGGGGGGTGCACAGGGAGGAATTGGGTTTGTAAATGTTCCCTTAAACTCTACAGAGGTAAGAAGTTTTAAAAAAGAGATGAAAGCATTGGACCAATTTCTAGGGCCAAGCATATACACATGGGGAGAGATGCAGTCCATTATGAGTATATTATTCACCCCAGAAGAACGACAAATGATTAGAATAGCGGGAATTAGAATATGGGAAAGGGAAAATCAACAAGGAGCCCCCGCTGATCAGAAAATGCCTCTTCAGAGTCCCCAATGGGACCAGAATCAACCTCAAGGTAGACAAAATATGGTGGATTTTCGAAACCTAATCTTAAGAGGAATAAAAGAGGCAGCCCCAAGAGAACAAAATGCAGCTCGGGCATTTGATAGCCGACAAGGAAAAGATGAAACACCCACGGAATGGTTAGAGAGACTTAGAAAAACAATGCACCAATTTTCTGGCGTCGACCCCTCTGGCCCAGTGGGACAGGTGGTACTTAAAGTAAATTTTGTTACTCATTCCTGGCCAGATATTCAAAAGAAGTTAGAAAAATTAGAAGACTGGCAAGACAGGGGTTTAGAGGAATTATTAAAAGAGGCTCAGAAAGTGTATGTCCGGAGAGACAAAAAAAAAGCAAAAGCCAAAACGAGAATCATGATTGCCACTATGAAGGAGGCAGCATCCACAAACAAAGGGGGGGAAACCCAGAAAGGAAAGGGGGCGGGACAGTGCTCAGAAAAGCGGTCAGGGACCCCTGGGAGAACAACAATAGGGAAATCAGAAAGACGAATGGGAAAGTTTAGCTGTCATTACTGTGGTGCTCCTGGGCACTTAAGGAGGAATTGCCTGAAGCGGGCCAAAGACGTGAAAGCTTTTGAAGGGGAAATGGCATAGGGGTGTCAGGGGCTTTTTATACTGGGGATGGAACACCAAACTGAGCCCTTGAGAAAATTAAAAATAGAACCCCAGGAAGACAAAACGGAATTCTTAGTTGATACCAGAGCCGATATAACATGTATATTAAAGGTTCCTGAGGGGTGTTGTATAAGTAAGAAGGTTATTAGTGTGATAGGGGCAAAAGGGGAAGGGTTTAAGGTACCCTTAATCGAAAATGTACATGTAGAAGGCCCTAATTGATTCGCAACTGGAGACTTATTGTTAGTCCCGGGTGCCGGACGGAATTTGCTGGGGCGGGATTTGCAATTATTATTAGGTGTAGGTGTACTCCCCGAGGAAGGACAAATGAGAAGATTTTAACTTTAACTAATGAAGACGAGAATAAAATTGAACCTGAAGTGTGGGCATCTGAAAATAATCAAGGAAAGATAGACATAAAGCCAATAGAAATAAGTATAGAAAATCCATCACACCCTATAAGGGTCAGGCAATATGCAATACCTAAAGAAGGAAGGACGGGGTTAAAACCGGTAGTTGACAAATTGTTGCCAGAAGGAACTTTAGAAACCTGCTTGTCACCTCACAATACCCCGATATTGCCGGTAAAAAAGGCTGATGGAACATATAGGCTTGTCCAGGATCCAAGAGAGGTTAACAAAAAGACATATACACGGTTTCCTGTAGTTTCCAACCCTTATACCCTTCTGAACCATATCCCTCCCTGTCACGCATGGTACAGTGTGATAGATTAAAAAGATGCATTTTGGGCTTGCCCGTTAGCAGAAAGTAGCAGGGACTTCTTTGCATTTTAATGGGAAGACCCTGAGACAAGAAGAAAGCAACAATTACGGTGAACTCGATTGCCCCAGGGATTTACAGAATCTCCAAATCTGTTCGGGCAAGCTTTAGAGGCTCTTCTTATGTCTCTTGAACGAAGTGAAGAGGTACATATCTTACAATACATAGACAATTTATTAATATCAGGGTCAGACAAGGAAACAGTTTGGAACACCACTATTAATCTGTTACATTTTCTTGGGAAAAAAGGGCTACGGGTTTCAAAGAAAAAGCTACAGTTTGTAGAACAAGAAGTAAAATATTTAGGACATTGGTTAAGCCGAGGAAGTAAAAAGTTAGATCCTGAAAGGGTGCAGGGTACATTATCCCTCCCTCTATCACAAACTAAAAAGGAAGTTAGGAAGCTATTAGGATTACTGGGGTACCGTAGACAGTGGATTGATGAATATAGCTAAGTGGTAACATTTTTGTATGAAAAGTTGATCCGTGAGGATAATATCTGTTGGACACAGGAAGATGACCAGAAACTAGAAATAGTAGAAGGGAAACTGATAGAAGCTCCAGTCTTAAGTTTACGAGATGTAACCAGACCCTTTCAGCTGTTTGCTGATTCAAATGAAGGGGTAGCCTATGGAGTACTCACACAGGAATGGGGGGGGGGGGGGGGGGGGGGGGGCGACACGGAGCAC
>NW_008240018.1:0-857 GCF_000691975.1 Corvus brachyrhynchos | reverse complement strand
CGGAAATGGAAACTCCCTGATGGGAGGCAGTTACTTAATAAGCCCCTAGCTTAGAAGATATGCATCCAAAAACTCATTGGGGAACTCAAGCCTTATGTGATCATTTTTTGAGGAATTATGGCTGTATTGGGATTTTTTGGATTAGCCAAACAAGTGACTAAAAATTGTATAACATGTCAGAAGATAAAAAAAAAGGTATGAGAAAAACCACACCGGGAGGGCACAAGTTAGCCCTGGGGCCATTTCAAAGCATCCAAGTAGACTTTACTGAACTTCCCCAAGTACAGAAATGGAAATTTTTATTAGTAATAATAGACCATTTAACTCATTGAGTAGAAGCTGTCTCAGCTGTTAAGGCTACAGCCAACGTAGTATGCAAAACCCTCCTGGAACAAATTATTCCCAGGTATGGAATGGTTAACAAAATAGACTCAGATAGAGGAACACATTTTACATCAAAAGGTTTTACAGCAAACCACACGGGCTCTGGGAATGGAGTGGGACTTACATACCCCGTGGCACCCTCAAAGTTGGGGCCAGGTAGAATGAATGAATCAAACTCTAAAAAACACCTTAACCAAACTAATGATTGAAACACAGATGTCCTTGATAAGGTGTTTACCTTTAGCCCTATTAAGGGTCAGGACACAACCCAGATCAGACCTGGGAGTGTCCCCCTATGAAATGATGTTTGGGCTGCCCTTTCTGACCACTCAACATAAAACCGCTTCTTATGAGGAAGGGGAGGCAAGTGTTAAAAAATATATCACCACAATTGCCCAAACCCTGGAAAATTTGTGAGCGAGAGGAATGATTCCTCAAACCACACCCTTAGACTTTAAAATCCATAATATTCA
>NW_008240017.1:3100-3689 GCF_000691975.1 Corvus brachyrhynchos | reverse complement strand
AGATAAATACCATGGCTAGGCCTACTACAACCTGTGCCAGCACTCGAATCCAAACCCAGCTCACACCACTTAAGCCTGAACTGAAGATTTATGAAATTAGCCCTTATGTAGTGAGGAACTCTACCGTTTTGGCCAAATTTAGAAATATATCCTCTGAGAGAAGGCATGTCACCACCCCTCCCCCACCAGGTTCGGGAAAAAGAAATTTTCCTCAAAGGAAAGTGGAAGAGATAAAAACTATAAAAAACTATTTATTTAACAAACACATGGGAAAAGGTTAAATAATGCTAAATAAAATCTCTTGCTGTGGAGGAAAAACCTGGGAAAGTGTTCGAGTCCTCCTTTGGTCTCCTCAGAGCTGGGGCTTGGCCCAGGCCCAGGCCCTCTATGCCCGGTGGAAAGTCCTCCCGATGTGCTCTGATGTTGAAGCAGTCCACAGAAAAGAGAGAAAATCCGAAATTCCGGGGAAGGAAAAAAAAGTTCAACTCTCAGTCTCTCCTTGGAGAAAAAGAAACTGAACAACTGGCCAAAATCTGACCCAGGAGCAGCAAGCCGGGTGCTTCCTCGCTCCCCTGCCGCAGCTGCAAAA
>NW_008240017.1:0-548 GCF_000691975.1 Corvus brachyrhynchos | reverse complement strand
CAAACTGCTTTGAAAAAGTTTTGCTCAGTTTTTCCTTCCCCCTCTCAGGCTCAGTTTAGAGGTATAGAAAGGCACAAAGTTAATTTCTGGGCATAGGGCAGCAATATGGGATACACATCATAAAGTCACCCCAAGACAGGAACACAGGCCAGCAATTATTGGTTTAATCCAGAGTGATCTCTTAAGCTTGTAGAATTACAAATGGAAATTAATATTTCTGAGATCCAACCAGCCTGCTCCCCTCTAATACAAACATCCTTTGAAGGGTGGACAGCTGGCTGCAGGAAGCAAACACCCCTCAAAGGCAGAATGCGGAGAGACCTTACTGGCATGCTGAGAACAGGACTGGGAGTCCTAAATGGAATTGACTCAGAGATACTGATGAACAAATTGGCCACGGCAACCAGTGACCTGACCAAATTAAAACTGCCCCTACATTCCTCCCTACTGGTGGTGGGAAATGGCCAGTGGCAAGTTTCAAAAATACTCCCAGATTTTGCAAAGACCAGCGACCAGGACCACAGACTGATTTTAAACACACTTGGTGT
>NW_008240016.1:2729-4985 GCF_000691975.1 Corvus brachyrhynchos | reverse complement strand
CTACGGGCTACTAGAGGGAGTGGCCTTCAAATGAGACAGTGGGGATTCGGATGACATATTCAAGGTTTTTTTTCGCTGTTGGGGTGGTCAGGCGTTGGCACAGGTTGCCCAGGGAGGTGGTGGTTGCAGAGAGTACGGTCAGGCTCAGTCAATGTCCAGAGAATGGATCAGGGTGGCGGCGATGAGGCACAGCGAGCCGGGAAGTCAGTCCCTAGTTCAGACTATAGGATGATGATCTTTACCGTAAGAAGTGTTTGATCAGACCGAAAGAAAGCTGTAGTGCATGTTGCACAGAGAGAAGCAGGTGTTGCCGAGCAAGTCATTCTCCATTCCCACTGATTTTTGCTTGGATAGGATTCTGTCTTGTTTTCTGTGGTGTAAATGACATATATGGAGCAAGGAGTCTGGGCAAAAGCATCCAATTGGTCCAGTACAGGTAATGTTATAGCAGTAGCAATTTCTCAAATTAAGAAAGGCAGTTAAGTATACAGGACTTTATTTCCAGAGGTTTATGAGAATGTGGTGAAAGTTTTTTCCTTTTGCCTGTATGTGTAAGTAATGAGCCGTATAATATCTATGCATCTTAAAAGAAATTTCCAATTAGCAGGAAGTTTAAGGGATTACTTTGACGTCATTGAAGTGCTCCAAGCAGTGTCCCACTAATGTCACCCTTGAAAACTGGAATGTGAAGGACCAACAGCTTGCTCATCTTCATGCCTGCGTCACTTTGTTGCATTCATGGCAGTGCTGTTAAATTTGTTTATTCCAGAATAAAAAAAAATTTTTTAAAAAAATTGGAGGATTATTGGGGGTGTGTATTGGATTAACTTTTGTCCTGATATTTCCTATTTATTGCTACTCTGTGGTCAATGTCACCTCTCAAGTTTGAAGATCACCTCTATGCTGGGAATTTCAAATATAGAAGTGTCAATATTTGCAAAATATTGGGTTAAATAAAATCGAATGGGAAAAGACAGCCAAAGCTTCTGGTAATTACTTGGAGCAGTAACCAAGTTGTTTGGTTGGATTATTGTAGGAAGAAAAGTTACAAGTGCTCCCTTGAGGAGGGCACAAGAGGCTGAGCAACTCCCAGACTGCCTTAGATCTACCTAAGGAAAAGAATCCATGCCAGTGTTGTAGTGTGTAACCTTTATGGATTGTCAGCATTCCATTTCCGGATGGAATGGAGTGGGGAGAGGGGAACTTGCAATACCTCTGGGAAGGGAGGATGCCTTCCCACCTGGGAAAGCTCTGTCACAAATGGCATTGCTGAGCTCAGGGCTCCATCTCTGCAGCATAAGGGTGGTTGCAAAGGAATGGGATTGCTCGGTTCCAGTTTCACTCTGACCGGGTGAATGTCAACAGGAGAATGTGCTGTTGCCTCGTGGTGGCAGCCAAACTATTTCCTGCTCTTCCTTAGCAGTCTAAGGTTCTGATCATGTGTTAACCTAGAGCTGCACTGCCTCAGTTGGTTCTATTCAATAATGCAGAGCCTTCACTCAAGGTTAGAAGTGATGTGCAGTTGAAGATAAAACTGTAATAGCATATTTTTTCTGCTTTATTTCCTACAGGATAAAGTCTCAATGTGTGTATCAAATCAAAAGCTGGCTTTACTTTTAGATGATGGATACAGATCTATGTTATGGCTACTGGGGAGGTAATGAAACTAATTTTTTTAAATTATGCTCTCCAAACTTTAAAAATATATTTTCCATTAAAAATGCAAAAAATTTTTGCCATCCGAGGAAATGAAAAATACGTGTTTTATCATCTTCCTGTAGTATAAATCAAAACAACAAAAATTATCTAATAAGTGTCTGTTGCACCAGCTACATCTCGATAAAGTAGCATGGAAAGATTGGAGAATCAGTACAAGAATAAACGAAAGGAAAGGTCTTCTGACAAGAGGGAGTGAAAAAAGGAAACAGATGAGTTCCGAAGGGGAAAATATAAAGGAGAGAAACAATTGCCAATGTATTTGCAAAAATAAAAAAGGACAAAGATGTGTGGTTACATCTTGTAGCTAGAGGATATTGAGAATTGTATTGTATATTTTAAAATTCTAATCTGGACAGAGACGATGTGTAATCCAGGTTATGAACTAATAAGAGTTGTAAGAGTTATGAGGCATAGTCACGATAAAAGTTGTGAGAATGAGCTTCAACAAACTCTGTGTCCACTATAAAAGAGTTACAGAAGAGATGATGTACTCATAGCTGGCATAGAGCAGTCAAGTTACGAAGCCTTTCTTGTTTC
>NW_008240016.1:0-2116 GCF_000691975.1 Corvus brachyrhynchos | reverse complement strand
GTCGGGGAATGGCTGACGGATGTTTCCCAGCAGAACTTTCCTGGAGGTGCCAGCTCCAGTCCGTGACTCGCACGATGCTGCAGCGCTGCCATAGGAGAAGGCCTTTGGCATGGTGCTAGAGAAGATCCTCGAGCAGCAAAGGCAGGTGTTGGCAGCTCCAGGGAATTCCCTGACGTCAGCAGTGGAGGAGCAGGATGAAGATCTCCACCCTTACCCCTCCTCGTCCTCCACCACCTCGTCCTCCTCCTCCTGGTCCTCATTGTCCTCTTCCTCCTCCTCCTCCTCCTCCTCCTCGTCCTCCTTGTCTGCCTCGTCCTCATCTTCGTTCTCCTCATCATCGTCCTCCTCCTCCCCCTCCTCGTCCTCGTCCTCCTCGTACTCGTCCTCTTCCTCCTCCTCCTCCTCTTCCTCCTCCACCTCCTCCTCGTCTTCTTCCTCCTCCCCCTCCTTCTCCTCGTCCACCTCGTCCTCCTCTCCCTCCTCCTCTTCCTCCTCCTCCACCTCTCCCTCCTCCCCCTACTCTTCCTCACCCTTGTCCTACTCGTCCTCGACCTTGTCCTCCTCCTCCTCCTCGTCCTCCTACACCTCATCCTCCCCCTCCTCCTCAACCTCGTCCTCCTCGTCCTCCTCCTCATCCTCCTTCTCCTCCTCGTACTCCTCCTCATGCTCTTCATCCTCATTCTCCTCCTCCTCGTTTTTGTCATCGTCGTCATCATCGTTGTCCTCGTCCTCCTCCTCCTCCTTGTCCTCCTCCTCTTCCTCCTCCTCCTCCTCCTCCTCCTCTTCCTCTTCCTCCTCTGCCTCCTCCTCTTCCTCCTCGTCATCCTTGTCCTCGCCCTCCTCCTCTTCCTCATCCTCCTCCTCCTCCTCTTCCTCCCCTCTCCCCCCCCCTCCTCCTCCCCCTCCTCCTCCTCCTCCTCCTCCTCTTCCTCTTCCTCCTCCGCCTCCTCCTCTTCCTCCTCGTCGTCCTCGTCCTCATCCTCCTCCTCCTCCTCTTCCTCATCCTCCTCCTCCTCCTGGTCCTCCTCCTCCTCCTCTTCCTTCTCCGCCTCCTCCTCTTCCTCTTCCTCCTCATCCTCCTCCTCCTCCTCTTCGTCCTTGTCCTCCTCATCCTCCTCCTCGTCCTCATGTTCCTCCTCCTCATCCTCGTCCTCATCCTTGTCCTCGTCCTGGTCCTCCTCCTCCTGCTCCTCCTCCTCCTGCTCCTCCTCCTCTTTCTCCTCCAGGTCCTCCTCCTCGTCCTTCGTCCTCCTCCTTGTCCTCTTCGTCCTCCTCCTCCTCCCTCTCCTCCCCCTCCTCCTCCCCCTCGTCATCCTCACCCTCCTCCTCCTTGTCCTTGTCCTCCTTGTCCTCCTTCTCCTCCTCTTCCTCCCCCTCCTCCTCATCAAAAGAGAAAAATCACCCCAGGTACCTGATTGGGGCAGTCTTGGGATCCCAGCTGGGATATAAAGCGCCTAAACCAGAGATGGAAAGACTCTGGGAGATTCCAGGAGGAGTCTCCAGTGGACCTTGGAACAGAGAGCTGTTTGTAATCACAGGGTTATAAAAGGCAGGATGGGCATTCTGTGGATGAGCCTCTGGCACCCAGCCACGCTGCCAGCGCTGCCCCTTTTGTTTTGCCATTTTTATTGAGTTCTCAGTACATTTTAAGAACTCATTTCCATATCAGATCTGGGTCGTTTATAACAGTTCCAGGGGCCCCCGCAGTGTCACAGTGCTCCCTGCGCACCCTGAGGCCCCACATCAGCCAGCCCAGGCCATTGCCACTCTTCCAGTCACTCCCCGCATGATCCCAGTGACTCCCAGTCTCTCTCAGCATATCCCAGTTGCCCCCAGCATGCTCCCAGTCATTCCCACTTCCTCCCAGTTGCTTCCAGCATGATTCCAGTTGCCTACAGGCACTCCCAGTCACCCTCAGTGATGTCCCAGTTGCTCCCGGTATATCCCAGTTGCCCCCAACATGGTCCAAATTGCCCCCAGCATGCTCCTTGTCACTCCCAGTATGATCTCAGTCACCCTCAGTGCGATCCTAGTTCCCTCCAGCATAGTTCCAGTTGCTCCCAGTTGGCCCTGGTATAGTCCCAGTGTCTCAGTTTTGAAAGACAGGTGTCTGCTA
>NW_008240015.1:707-2336 GCF_000691975.1 Corvus brachyrhynchos | reverse complement strand
GGCTGTGCCAGGGCTGCCTCCTCCAGCCTGGAGGGCCTCCTTGGGGTTGAAGACTTTCCCAGCACAGCGGTGTTGTGGGGCCAGGAGAGAGGAGGTTCTGCCCCAAACCTCCATCTCAGCCTGTCCTCCTTCCCTGGCCGTGAGGAAAGCAGAAACTGGTCCCTTCAGAATATGCTCCAAGTCTCAAGGGATTTTCCCTTTTCCATTCCCTTTCCTGGCTGCACCCCCTCAGAGATGAGCAAAGTGGCACAGAAGCAACCAAGAATGGCCCCTCTCTTCCACTTCCAACATCCACATTCCTCCACCTCTACCAGTTCTTCAGCCATATTGATACTATTAAAGTATCAAATAGCACATCCTGTGAGCTCCAAGAAACATGAACGGTGGCTCTACAAAACCGCACGGCCTTAGATCATCTGCTTGCAAGCCAAAGAAAAATGTGTGCTATTATAGGACAGGAATGTTGACCTTACATCAGTGATGGGTTTGAAATCCAACAGTCGGGAATCACCTCAGTAGAAAGAGCAGTAGAAGGGCGGCAGAAAGAAGAAAATTCTTCTTGGTGGGAGTGGCTTACCATGGCTGCCAAATTGGAGACTGCTATGAAATGCATTTGTGGCAGTCACCGTGTCGTGGTTTGGCTAAAAGCCAGGCACCCACGAGAATCGTAACGAAGGGCTCATGAGTTGAGATAAGGATTAGGAGAAAAACACCTTAAGGGCAAAACAGGTTCAAAACTTAAACGGTATAAAGAAAATTTATTATTAACAGAGTCAGAGGAGGATAATGAGGAATAAAATAAGCCTTTTGAACACCTTTTTCCCCCCAGTCCCTCCCTCCTTCCCACCAACAGTGCAGGGAGACAGGACACGAGAGTTTTGGTCAGTTTCTCACTCGAAAAATCTTTCTTCAGTTCGCTTAGGGAAAGGAGTTGCTTTTTCTGCTGTGCTGTGGGGTCCTTCCCATGGGAGACAGTTCTCTGTGACCTTTTCTAGCGTGGCTCTAATTTTCACAAACACCAGTCCCGCCCGACCTGCTGTAACGTGAGTCCCTCCCGTGGGCAAAGCAGTCTTCCCGAAACTGCATAGCGTGGGTCATTTAGTTCATGGGGCGGAGTCTTTTAAGGACAAGCTGTTCTGGTTTTGAAGCAAAAGCTCTCTTTCTCTATCTCTGGAAGGAAGGGTCTTCTCTCTCTGCTCGAATTTCCCACTGGATTACAGCTTTTTAGCATCCACCCGCTCCGGTGTGAGCACGTTTTATCACGGGCGGTGAGTGGATCTCTGCATCCCCCCGTGCACTTCATGGATTATAGGGAAACAATTTGTTGTATTATAGTCCTCACCACAGCTTGCAGAGAGATCTCAACTCTGACACCTGGAACACCTCCCCCCACTCTTCCTTTGCACTGACCTTGGTGTTGCTATGTTGGTTTTGTCCGTGTGTCCTCACTTTCTCCTTTTCTCTGACTAAGAAGAAAAAACTGCTGCTCCCAAGTACCACTGTCAACAAATTCCACCAGTTCAAGGATTTCTGTAGGATTTTGCAGCGCTGAGAAGTTGATCTCATCTGGATTCTGTGCTGGGGAATTGCTCACCATGTTTTCGTCGCTGGCCACGTTGTCCCCGCCAG
>NW_008240015.1:0-551 GCF_000691975.1 Corvus brachyrhynchos | reverse complement strand
TGGCCGCTCCCGGCCCCGGGAGGGCCCTGGCCCACGCGCCTCCCCACCCCTCCGAAGAAGAAGGACTGCGTGCGTTCTTGTCCTTCTTCAGTATGTCATCACAGAGGTGTTACCAACGTCTCTAATTAGGCCAGCAACATGTCCATCGTCAGAGCCTTCAGGGATTGGCTCTGCTGGACAGAGTAGAAGCTTCGAGCAGCTTCTCTCTCAGAAGTCGCCTCTGGGGCTTCCCCCGCTCACCAAAAATAAACCCCAGACTGTTTTAAACTAACACACACCTTAATCATTGTATTGTGTGTACTCACTTGTATTCAATGTTACGGCTCTTGTAACACTGTGCTGGAAAATGAAGTATGGAGACTTGTCTAAAAGAGAGTCGCAAGAAAAGAGGGGACTTGATAAATAAGACAGAGAACAGAAATTTTCAGGTCCCCTGAAGTTGCTGAATAGAGCTCTAAAACTAGCAAAAAAGATAAAAGGATGTAAAGGTACGCACAAAGGAGGATAAACGTAGGTGGAACCAGTGGAGAAACAGATAAAGAGGACTACAG
>NW_008240014.1:0-2667 GCF_000691975.1 Corvus brachyrhynchos | reverse complement strand
AGATTTTGCACTTCTGCTAGTTTGAAATAAGAAGAAAAATCTACACTGGAATTATCTTTAATCTTGTGAAGTGTTTTTGATTCTGCAAGATGTTCCTGTGAGAAGTTACTATAAAGTGTATTCAAATGTTTCATCCATGGATCTCACCATTAATGTCTCAGTTATGTAAATATGGAAAAAAATCTACCTAGAAAAACTCAATCAGAAGTTATAACTTCTTTCTAACACCATTTTATCACAAGAAATCCTTTATGCTAAGTGAGGAGTCAAATTTTGCCTTAGGAACAATAATCTACTACAGTAAATTGGGTCATAAAAGCAAAAATTAAGAACAAACTTTGACTTCTCTATAAAACGGTCTATCTTCTAGAAAGCCAATAAACAAAACAGGTTATTATCAAAATATACCCTTTGTTCCTCATATTAGCTTCCATAATTTCCCAGGTAGGAGAGATAAGGTTCACCTACGCTGCATCATGTTAACCATGCAAGCACTCATTGTCGGTATGGTGGTGCCACCTGACACTTTTGGTGAAAGAACGTAGCAATCCTATTTCCACAGTTAAATTTATGATCTGTTCATCATTCTCCAATAATATATTTTCATTATTATGTACTAGTACTACATACAGATGATCCCAGCATAGAACTCAGTCAGGCAAATTAAGTCTATCAGTGTTTTAATACACTGGAATCATTGGTGACAAAATGTTAGGCTAATGCTTGTAACAGTTGTCTCCACTCTCATGGTCCTGCAAGTTTTACAGTTCTTAAACTTCTACTGCCTCTTGCAACAAAACACAGAGTGCTCAGTTCAGCACGTGATGGCATCTTACTTTTACAGTAGGGCTGCCCAGTCTGAAGCTTCCCATTTTATGACTGGTATGCTAGTTCAAAACAAGATTAATTCTCCTTAGTGATATATAACTACACTAATTTTTAACTGTAAAATATTTTGAATTTATTTGTTAAGTATTGACATAATGATAAAAAGTTAAATTACCTCCAGGACATGAAAAAAGACTTTGATTAAATATTTTCGAAGGATTTTAATATGCTATAAAAGTTGTTCTTAGGCATTTTCTTTACCCATTATGCAAATATGTCAACTCATTAATAATTCAAAATAGGCAATACATTAATAATTAGGATCCCCCATTACAAATCTGACCTTTAATTGAATTCTATAGAAAGAGACTGTGAAAAATGAGCCTCTTGATTTATGCTACGAATAAAGGTTAAAAAGCGTTTTCCTAGCAGATCTAATTTTTATCATTATTGCCTAAGCAGAAACATTGAGATAAGAATTTTTTCCCAGTTCAAACTGGTTTTTTGGGAAGGCTACTTCTAGGAAAAAAATATTAAAAGGTATTTATTTATGCACAGTTTATTAGGATGTGTCACTGGACAAGTGACATAGCAATCATAGGTACTTCAGCAGCTTGAAGTCAACCTTTTTCCTTCATTTCTCCTTGCCAAATGACCCATGGGCTTCATGATTACATAATTCTTCACACTTAACTAATTCCTCTTCATAATTCTTCTTGTTAACTTCGTCATAATGTTTAAAGGTAAAAATATTAACTGACTGTACAAAAGAATGATTACTTCCAGTCGCAGGAAAACCGACAATTAGACAGAATGTTGCAATGCCGCAGGGCACTGCTGCTAGGATTTCCTTCCATTCTCAGTCCTTCCTAAAAATTCATGTCTGCAATGTAATGGCAGCTATGCATACACATCATTTTCTGGTAAATTTTGAGCAAAAACATAATTGAGAATTATTAAGATACCTTTAAGGAAATGGAAAAGAGATGAGAAAAATGCCTAGGAGCACATCAGAGAATGTCCCAATGGGACTAAAAGAACATTTTATCTATTTAAGAGGGTAATAATTATAAGCTTGGAAGAAATCTTCTATACATCCTTGTTGCAGACAAAGTACCTCAAGTCTAAATGCGTACAGAGGGCTTTTGACTGAAAGCTGTCATATATTACAAGTTTGGACTCCTTATTTTATTTCATAGAGATCTGAAGTTTGCTATACGAGCTACTACATTGGTATAATGCCCTTTAAAAAATGACAATTTTGAGAAATTATAAATTTATTAAATGAATAGACATAATCAATTTCAACAGTTAAAGCAGCATTGTCACAGATACGTGCTTTGAATATAATTAAAAGACCACAGCCCCTCTATTCCTAAAAAGGACAAGAATCACCAAACACCCTGTTAACTTGCATAGATTGTACACACAGCCAGAATTTGAAACCATTTAGCTTTTGGCTAGCTACAAACACTTGTCAACACCCATTCTTGTAATATTAATTTTTTCAAGTCCTCGATCTTGATACGCAACAAACTACCCCAGCCACGACCACGGTGAGCAGCAGCTTCACAGACCTTTTGTTAGTCCCACATACAAAGTGTGAAGGAGTCACATGGGTCTGCATTTTCCTAGCAAGAAGTCAAAACCAACTGGGGCAACACAGTGACCAGTTTAACCCAGAAGCAGTTACATACAACAGTAACATTAATACAACTAGAATTTGTCAGCTCCCAGAAAACCTAAGAAGTAAGCCCAAAAGGACTGGCACTCCTGGGCTCACCTGCAGCCAAATGCTGCTGCGACGGCTAATTCTGTGCTTGCCTGAAGGGCTGCTAA
>NW_008240013.1:0-564 GCF_000691975.1 Corvus brachyrhynchos | reverse complement strand
AGAGGCCATGGGGCTTTTCCCATGGGGTCACTCCAACGGTTGCTGGATGTAGCCCCCTTTTTATGCTAAGTTCCCGGCCACAGCACCCTCTTCCTTTTCCCCATTGGCTGAGGTACTCTGGAGGTACAGACTTCCCAAATTGCCTACTCTATGTCCCCCTCTAATATGCACTCCCCTTCTGGTATGGAAAAGGAAGAAGAAGAAACTATTCCTAATGCTATTAAGTCTTTGTTGCCTTGCTCTAGGTTCAGGAATTAAGCATGGCCTTGGCTGAGGAACAGTCTCTGTTGATTAGCAACAGTTTCTAGAACTAATAGTTTCTTCTGTTACTTCAGTACCCATAAGTTCCTGGCCTTGTCTACAGGCAGATTCACACGGTCTGTTTGTAAAGACACATCTATCCTACTCCTTTCTCTTCCACACCTTGGCAGCGGGACGGCGCCCCCCAGCACAGCACCAAGCAAAAAAACCCCGTATGTGCTCACGCACACCTGCACTTAGCCTGCACACTGCAGCACACACACACGCTGTCCGCACACTAACACCCCCCTCTACCCCCCCCCC
>NW_008240012.1:0-1288 GCF_000691975.1 Corvus brachyrhynchos | reverse complement strand
AATGGAGATTTTTTAGCGAATTTTTGGGATTTTTGGGGGGGAAAATGGAGTTTTTGGGGAATAATGGGGAATTTTTAGGGAATTTTTGGGATTTTTAAGGGAATTTTGGGGTTTTTTTGGGGAAAAAAGGAGATTTTTAGGGAATAATGGAGATTTTTTAGGGAATTTTTTGGATTTTTTGGGGGAAAAGGGAAATTTTTAGGGAATAATGGAGATTTTTTAGGGAATTTTTGGGGATTTTTAGGGATTTTTTTTCATTTTTTAGGGAATTTTTGGGATTTTTGGGGGAAAATGGAGATTTCTGGGGAATAATGGGGATTTTGGGAATTTTTGGGTTTCTTTATGGAATTCTTGGAATTTTTTAGGGAATTTTTGGGATTTTTTTAGGGAATTTTTTTGATTTTTAAGGGAATTTGGGTTTTTTGGGGGGGGGAAAAGGAGATTTTTAGGGAATAATGGAGATTTTTTAGGGAATAATGGAGATTTTTTAGGAAATTTTTGGGGATTTTTAAGGGAATCTTTGGGATTTTTAAGGGAATCGGGGTTTTTTTGGGGGGAAAAAGGAGATTTTTAGGGAATAATGGGGATTTCTTAGCGAATTTTTGGGATTTTTGGGGGGAAAATGGAGATTTTTGGGGAATAATGGGGAATTTTTAGGGAATTTTTGGGTTTCTTTATGGAATTCTTGGAATTTTTGGGATTCTTTATGGAATCTTTGGGATTTTTAAGGGAATTTGGGAGTTTTTTGGGGGGAAAAAAGAGATTTTTAGGGAATAATGGAGATTTTTAGGGAATAATGGGGATTTTTTAAGGAATCTTTGGGATTTTTAAGGGAATTTGGGAGTTTTTTGGGGGGAAAAAGGAGATTTTTAGGGAATAATGGAGATTTTTTAGGGAATAAATGGGATTTTGGGGTAAAAAAGTTGGATTTTGGGTCCCCTCACCTTCTCCAGGTCGCTGTGGAGCTGTTTGAGCATCGCTTCCAACTGGGAAACTTTTCCTGGGAGGTCCAGGGGGGCTGGGGAGGGGCTGGGGGGGAAAATTTGGGATTGGGAGGGGCGGGAATAGGAAAAAGAGGGAAAAAGGCACCAAAAATGCAACAAAATCGGCCCAAAAATGGCCCCAAACAGCCCAAAAAGTGCCCCAAAAATGGCTCCAAACAACCCAAAGTGACCAAAACCAACCCAAAACCAACCCCAAAATTACCCCAAACCGCCCCAAATCCAACCAAAAGCTGCCCAAATACCCCAAAACCACCCCAAATTCCCCCAAATTCCCCCTTTTCCCC
>NW_008240011.1:0-595 GCF_000691975.1 Corvus brachyrhynchos | reverse complement strand
CAGCTGTCCTGATAAGGTGCTAACCAGGGAACAAGAGGGGTAAACACTGAATTCTTTTAATCATAACATGACTATGGAGGCTTGCCAATGTAAGTCCAATTATGTAGAAATAGAAATGTGCTGTGATAAGCTTTAGGCCACTTAGGAGTTAACAAGCTGGAATACTATATAAGTGGTTTTGTTTTGAATTTCCCGTTGAGAATACCTGAACTGAATTTCCAGCTTTGTATAAGCTTCTAATTTGTGTTATCCTTTTCTCTACCAAACAGTCCTCTAATACTTCCTGACGCAGCCCAGCGCCTTAATTGTGTCTCCCCTGATGGGGGAGGCTTTTTAGAGTCTTTGCCAGGAGTCAGAGACGAATGGGACTTTTAGCCTTCTCTTTCTTCTGTAGTTGTTTATTAAGTCTTATCAGAGAAATACAAGCCACTGACGTGACCCAGACATAGCATGAAGTAAAGAATGCAAGCAAAGCCAAATTATCAAGATTTCACAGCCTTTTAAAGGTAAATCACCCAATGAAGACTTAAAATGAAATATATTTTCACTTTTCTACCAATGTCTAATGTTGGGGTCCCTCCCCTGCCGTGTAGCC
>NW_008240010.1:0-404 GCF_000691975.1 Corvus brachyrhynchos | reverse complement strand
AGAAGAAAGTTTGGGCAGCAAAAAAAATCTGAAGTTGAATCAGATCTTAAGCCTGGATTTAAAATGGATCACATTAAAAGAACCCAAAAAATCCAGAAAAGAATGAAAGAATTCCTAATTCTCCTCCTGATCTCCCTCTGCTGCATCCCTGTCCTCCCATCCACTCTTCCCATCTCCAATTATAGATCCCTCCAGGCAGAGCCCTGCCAGTGTTTCTGTCAGGGAAGTGCCAAGCCTATCCACCATGCTTTACAAATACTCACAGGGAACACAGATTTTGTGAAGTATTGAAGCTTTTGCTGTTAAAGAAAATGAAGTCTCTCTGCCATATCAGCCACAATGAAATGTCAGTGTGCCACCCTTACCCAATGAACATCCTTCCCTCTGTCACTCTCGCTCTGGCA
>NW_008240009.1:0-317 GCF_000691975.1 Corvus brachyrhynchos | reverse complement strand
AAATGGGTTTGGGACCCCAAAAACCTCCCTGGATGCCCAAAATGGGTTTGGGACCCCCCAAAATGGGTTTGGGACCCCCAAACCCCCCCGGGACCCCCGTCCCTGTCCCCTCTGTCCCCGTTCCCTGTCCCTTTGTCCCAAAATCCCCATTTCTTGTCCCAAAATCCCCGTTTCTTGTCCCAAACTCCCATTTTTCCCCAAAATCCCCCTTTTTCCCCCCAAATTCCCCATTTCCCCCCCAAATTCCCCTTTTTCCCTCCAAAACCCCCCATTTCTCCCCAAAACCCCTGAATTTTTGTCCCAAAATCCCCCTTTTT
>NW_008240008.1:0-549 GCF_000691975.1 Corvus brachyrhynchos | reverse complement strand
TTCCTTTAACAGAAAAAAAATCTAGGAGAACTCCTAAAACCCCAACAGCCTCCAGCTCCTACTATCTCTTTCCAATGTGCCAAAACACAGCCAAGCGGGCTTGCTCTGGGTATTTCCTTAGTCTGTCTGGTTCCCATCCTATTCAGAGTTCGAGAGAGTTTGAGTTCACTCAAATACTGTGCCACCCCCTTCAGGTCACCTGTATAGTGTATAAGCCACTCTTTATAAATTCTCCTATGCCTTCTGCCAAGCCTGCTTCGCTGCCACTTAAAATCTTCTTCAAAAGTCTTTACTACCTCCTCCCAATCTGTTTCTAGCACACTACTATTTTAGGAATGTGATGCTCCTTGCCACACAAAAGTTTTAAAATAAAATGTTCCTTGCTTTCCTAGCACGCCGGGCACGGATCTCTGCCTGCTAAATATATAGAATCGTAATGTCTCTGACTTCTACAAAATCAGCACTGAGCTAAAACCCACAGCTGGTGTGGGGATGGAGTCTTCTTATATCCACACACATAGCAGGGAATCCGTTCTATCACTCGTGCAG
>NW_008240007.1:4870-5839 GCF_000691975.1 Corvus brachyrhynchos | reverse complement strand
CCTGGGGGGGAGACACGGGGTTTCCCTACCCCCGGTCAACTTCATTCCCCATGGGTTTTTTTGTGTTCCCCTGTGCAGGCAAGGACCCTCGGGTCCCGTGATTGCCACAGTTTCCTCGGCATCCTCAGCCATACAGCTAGTGAAATAAACATCTCTGAAAATATCTATCAAGAATTGGTCCATATATTCTTTTCCACGGGCCTCGTTGTCTGCTACACGTTGCAACAATCCCCACTGCAACATTTAGTCAGAGAATGCGAGCAGAACGATTCCTTGGAGACAGCGCCTATAAAATAACAGAAATTCTGAAGATCCCTGAAAATTCATGAGTAAAAACCACTCTAGATAACTCTCTTCTCACCTTCTTTTGGATATTCTCTCTAGACTATGGAAGAATCGTGGGAAATGAGGCTCTTTGAGCCTATACCAGTTTGGCCAAATTTAGAAATATATCCGCTGAGAGAAGGCAGGTTACCACCCCTCCCCCACCAGGTTCGGGGAAAATAAATTTTCCTCAAAGGAAAGTGAAAGTGATAAAAACTATTTATTTAACAAACACACAGGAAAAGGAAGATAATGCTAAATAATAAAATCTCTCGCTGTGGACAAAAAACCTGGGAAAGTGTTAGAGTCCTCCCTTTGGTCTCCTCGGAGCTGGAGCTTGG
This sequence comes from Corvus brachyrhynchos, assembly GCF_000691975.1. Lineage (NCBI taxonomy): Eukaryota > Metazoa > Chordata > Aves > Passeriformes > Corvidae > Corvus > Corvus brachyrhynchos. The sequence continues at coordinate 5,174 of NW_008240007.1, read as the reverse complement.
CCCAGGGCCAGGCCCTCTGTGCTCGGTGGAAAGTCCTCCCGATGTGTTCTAATACTGAAGCAGTCCAGTGGAAAAGGGAGAAAATCCGAAATTCCAGGGAAGGGAAAAAAATTCAACTCTCAGTCTCTCCTATCTCTGTGTGACCTTGAACAAGCTGCAAACTGCTTTGAAAAAGTTTTTCTCAGTTTTTTCCTTCCCCCTCTCAGGCTCAGTTTAGAGGCATAGAAAGGCACAAAGTTAATTTCTGGGCATAGGGCAGCGATATGGGATACACATCATAAAGTCACCCCAAGACATTCTACCC
>NW_008240007.1:2584-3226 GCF_000691975.1 Corvus brachyrhynchos | reverse complement strand
CCGTCCCCACAGAGCATTGGCTACCATCCATGAATCAGTGTAGAGGTAAAGCTTTGGCCACTTCTCTCTTTCAGCACTGTCCAGGGCTAGTTGAACAGCTTTGAGTTCAGCGAGTTGGCTTGATCCACCTTCTCCTTCAGTAGCTTCTGCAAACCGTTGCGTGGGACTCCATATGGCTGCTTTCCACTTCCGTTTCAACCCTACGATGCGACAAGAACCGTCAGTAAAAAGAGTGTAGCGTGTGTCTTCTGATGGTAATTGATTGTATGGTGGAGCTTCTTCAGCACGTGTCACTGGTTCTTGTTCCCCTTCATTAGTGTAACCAAAGTTTTCACCTTCAGGCCAATTTGTGATTATTTCAAAAATCACAGGGCAATTCAGTTTTCCGATACAGGCGCGCTGTGTGATGAGAGCAATCCATTTGCTCCATGTGGCATTGGTGGCATGGTGGATAGAGGGAACCTCTGCTTTGAACATCCGCCCCAGCACCAGTAGTCGGGAGTGCCAGGAGGAGTTGTGCTTCAGTGCCAATTACCTCTGTAGCAGCTTGGATTCCTTCATAGCTGCCAAGATTTCCGTTTCTGCTGGGGTGTAATTGGCTTCAGACCCTCTGTAGCTTCTGCTACAGAATCCCAGTGGTCG
>NW_008240007.1:0-954 GCF_000691975.1 Corvus brachyrhynchos | reverse complement strand
AGGAGGCACTCTTTAATCTCGTGGTGATTCTTCTCTATCTTATCTTCCATTTTCTGCATACGTGTTTCCACAGCTGCTATTCTTGCATGTGTTGGGCCATGCACAGAGTCTGCATATGCTCGGAGCTTCACTGCCATATCCCGCACAGTCTCATTCTCACCATAGTTCAGTTTCATTATTGCTAAAGCAGAAGCATATTCTTGTGGCCCAAGTTGTATGAGTTTTCGCCTCATCACTGGATTAACTCTGACCCGGTCTGGACTTCTCAATCCTGGGTCATTTGTGAAGACAACCTCTACCACCCCTAGTTCTCTCAGGCACTGGATCCCTTGTTCTATGGTCTTCCACTGGGTTTGCTGCATGTAGAGATCATCAGATATCTTTCAATCACGCCTGTCAAAACCCATCTCCAGACACTGGCAGATTCAGCCCCCCTTATCATCGCTTGATCGATCACTGGATCATGTGACAGGGATCCCAAATGCCTCGCTTCAGCACCGTCCAGCATCACATCATCACCTGCAGCATCCCAAATACGGACCATCCAACTTATTATGGATTCATCAGACCATTGGGTGTAATCCTTTCTTAGGCTGTGAAGGTGCTTTATGGACATGGACACAGTAATGGTTTCTGTGCCTGAGTCGGTGGTTTTGAGGTTCCTTCCCCTGCATCATCATCATCTTTCACTGGGCGATCAGTTTTGGTTGTGTGTTTTTTCCTTGTGACAGGAGCCACTGTCAATGGCTTAGACTCTCCATCTGGTTTGGGCTTGCTGTCTGGTTTATCTGCAGTCTGAGTGACTGGGGTATCTGCAGGCTTTGCTGATTTGTTGATTTTTCTGCCTGCCCCTCTACCTTTACCTGCTGCAGTGTGCGATAGGCATATGCCAAAGCCCAACATATTGCAAGGATCTATTTTTCAGAATTTTCATTGTATTTCTCTTTCAGATAT
>NW_008240006.1:0-781 GCF_000691975.1 Corvus brachyrhynchos | reverse complement strand
CACTGCCTCTTCACCTGCCTCAACTCCTGCCTGTGGTCACAGCAGCAAAACCAGGCTGTTCCCAGCCAGAGACCAGAGACCTGTTCCCGCAGGATGCTCTTGTGCACCCCTTTCCGGACTCTCCGCGTGCGCTGTGCACACAGCACTTTTCATGCCCACTCTGAGCAGTCTTTGGAACAAGAGCACAGCTTGGCTGGCTCTGCAATCAGCAAACCAGTGCAGGACATCTACACCCACCACAGAAAATCTTATCTCTTCTATCAGCTGGTGTGGTAATTCCAGGCATTCTGCCCCTCACATGAATGGGTGAGTTAACCCAGGCCAGACAGGAATCTGCTAAAGGAGTTATCTCTGACACCAGAGAGATGGGATACAACAAACATCCCCGCTGACAAGGAACAACTTGCCTTGAGAGAAAGATGTGGGGAGGTAAGCTGGAATTCCTGACTGACAGACACTTCACTTTACAAACTATAAAAGCTACACAAACTTTCACAGAGGCAGAAGTCTCCTACACACACCCTGGAAACATGTAGGACTTCTCCCCAAAGTTTGGATGCGTCTTTGTGGATGCTTTTAAAGAAACTGAGGGAAAGGACTCGATGTGTACTCCATCATCAATTAGGTGGAAAGTCACATTAACACCTGCTCTGTACTATTTCTTTGCTACCTGTAACATAGCTACCTTCCATTGTGCACTGTACTTCCTATCGACGAGTAGTTCTTTTTGTTTTAGCCTGTGTAGTACGTAGTCTGTTTAAAGTCTTATGTCTATTAATCT
>NW_008240005.1:0-295 GCF_000691975.1 Corvus brachyrhynchos | reverse complement strand
AAAGGGGACAAAGGGGACAAAGGGGACAAAGGGATCGTCGCTTGCACAACCCCGGCGACAGGGAGGGGACACGGAGGGGACAAAAGGGACAAAGGTGACGTCGCTTGCACAACCCCGGCGACAGGGAGGGGACACGGCCCCGTGTGCACACAGGTGACAAAGGGACACACGCGTGACACCGCTGTCCTCGTGTCCTGGGGAGTGTCCCCAAGGCTCAGGAGGGTCCCCAGGATTTCGGTGTCACCTCGGGGGTGTCCCCAAAGCCCGGGAGTGTCCCCAGGACCTCGGTGTCACC
>NW_008240004.1:346-781 GCF_000691975.1 Corvus brachyrhynchos | reverse complement strand
TTGGGGACCCTTTGGGGACACTCTGGGGACACTTCGGGGACTCTCTGGGGACACTCTGGGGACACTTTAGGGACACCCTGGGGACACTCTGGGGACATTTTGGGGACCATTTGGGGACATTTTGGGGACACTTTAGGGACACTTTGGGGACTCTCTGGGGTTGCTCTGGGGACACTGTGGGGACACTTTAGGGACACTTTGGGGACCCTTTGGGGACACTTTGGGGACATTTTGGGGACATTTTAGGGACACTAGGGACACTCTGGGGATGCTCTGGGGACACTTTGGGGACACTTTAGGGACATTTTGGGGACTCTCTGGGGACACCCTGGGGACATTTTGGGGACACTCTGGGGACACTTTAGGGACACTTTGGGGACACTTTGGGGACACTCTGGGGACACCCTGGGGACACTTTGGGGACACTTTAGGGAC
>NW_008240004.1:0-290 GCF_000691975.1 Corvus brachyrhynchos | reverse complement strand
CCTTTAGGGACGCTCTGGGGACCCTTTGGGGACCCTCTGGGGACCCTCTGGGGGCCCTTTGGGGACACTCTGGCGACACTTTGGGGACCCTTTGGGGACCCTTTGGGGACACTCTGGGGACACTCTGGGGACACCGCGGGTGTCCCCGTCACCCACCCACGCCGTGGGCGCCGGCCTTGCAGGCGTAGTGCAGCAGGGTCATGTCCGTCAGTCCGTCCCGGTCGTCCACGTGGCACCCGCGGCGCAGGATCTGCCCGGGGACACCCCAGTGCCACCCCAGTGCCACCCCA
>NW_008240003.1:0-2823 GCF_000691975.1 Corvus brachyrhynchos | reverse complement strand
GGGGTTTTTTTGAGGTCCTCTCCTGATTTTGGGGGTTCTTTTGGGGTGCTGATTTTGGGATTTTTTTGGGGTCCTCCCCTGATTTTGGGGGGTTTTTTGAGGTGCTGATTTTGGGATTTTTTTGGGGTCCTCCCCTGACTTTTGGGGTTTTTTTGAGGTCCTCCCCTGATTTTTGGGGGTTTTTTGAGGTGCTGATTTTGGGATTTTTTTGTGGTCCTCCCCTGATTTTGGGGGGTTTTTTGAGGTGCTGATTTTGGGGTTTTTTTTGAGGTCCTCCCCTGATTTTTGGGGGGTTTTTTGGGGTGCTGACCTTGTAGCCGATCTGCAGGTGGAGGTCGCTGGGTTTGGGGTGGAAGCGGAGGTCGATCCTGTCCCCGTTGTCCCTGATGATGTATTTGGCCCCTGGGTATTGACTGTTCCCCCTGCGCACCAACTCCTGCAGCCTGCGGGGGTTTTGGGGGAAATTAAGGGGATTTTGGGAATCAAGGGTTCACCCCATAATCCACCAGAGTCTCCCTGAGAAGGATTTGTGGGGTTTCCAAGGGGTTTGGGATGGTTTTGGGTTCTTGGGATCAGCCCCAAAACGACGCTGATGTCGTCAGGGGATTTTGGGGGTTCTTTAGAACGTCCCCAGATTGCTCCAATCAGCCCAAAATCACCCCAAATCCCACCAGAGCGTCCTAAAGGTTCTCAAATCGTCCCCAAACTGCTTCAAATCTGCCCTAAAATAACCCAAATGTCCCCCAAAAGCTCCCCAAAGATTCTTTAAATCCCACTAAATGCACCCAGATCGGCCCCACTCCTTAAATTCATCCCAAATTCACCCAGATTTGCCCCAAAGTCCCCGAATTTCCCCCCAAATCTCCCCAAATTTTCACCAAATCTACCCAGATCTGCCCCAAACCCCACCAAAGCTCCCCCAAATGCCCTCAGACCCCTCAGATCAGCTCCAAACACCCCCTAAATCCCCCCAAACCCCCCCCAGGTCACCCCAATCGATGTTGAAGGGGGTGAAGATCTCACCAAAGGTCACGTTGGGGGCGATGGAGCAGGAAAAGCTCTCCCAAAACCCCATAAATCACCCCAAAATCCCACAAATCCATCCTAAAACCCCATAAATCACCCCAAACACCCCATAAATCCATCCTAAAGACCCCATAAATCCATCCTAAAACCCCATAAATCACTCCAAACACCCCATAAATCCGTCCTAAAATCTCATAAATCACTCCAAACACCCCATAAATCCAACCTAAAATCTCATAAATCCATCCCAAAACCCCATAAATCCATCCTGAACCCCATAAATCCATCCCAAAACCCCATAAAATCCATCCCAAAACCCCATAAATCCATCCTAAAACCCCATAAATCCATCCCAAACTCCCATAAATCCATCCTAAAACCCCATAAATCCATTCTTAAACCCCATAAATCCATCCCAAAACCCCATAAACGCCCACCTGTCGATGTTGAAGGGGGAGACGATCTCACCAAAGATTGCATTGGGGGCAATGGAGGGGAACGCTCTCCCAAAACCCCACAAATCACCCAAACCACCCCATAAATCCACCCCAAAACCCCATAAATCCATCCCAAACTCCCATAAATCCATCCCAAAACCCCATAAATCCCCTATAAACAGCCCCAAACCCCACCTGTCGATGTTGAAGGGGGAGACGATCTCACCAAAGATTGCATTGGGGGCAATGGAGGGGAACGCTCTCCCAAAACCCCACAAATCACCCAAACCACCCCATAAATCCACCCCAAAACCCCATAAATCCATCCCAAACTCCCATAAATCCATCCCAAAACCCCATAAATCCCCTATAAACAGCCCCAAACCCCACCAGTCATAAATCCATCCCAAATTCCCATAAATCCATCCCAAAACCCCATAAACGCCCACCTGTCGATGTTGAAGGCGGTGACGATCTCGGCGAAGGTCACATTGGGCGGCAACAGAGAAGGGAACGCTCTCCCAAAACCCCACAAATCACCCAAACCACCCCATAAATCCGTCCTTAACTCCCATAAATCCATCCTAAAACCCCATAAATCCATCCTAAAACCCCACAAACGCCCACCTGTCGATGTTGAAGGGGGTGACGATCTCGGCGAAGGTCATGTTGGCGGCGATGGAGCGGGGAACGCCCACCTGGTCGATGGCCAGGTTGGGGTCGGGGGTGATGACGGTGCGGGCGGAGAAATCCACGCGTTTGCCCATGAGGTTGCCCCGAACCCGACCCTCTTTGCCCTTCAGCCGCTGCTTCAGGGACTTCAGGGGACGCCCCGACTTCTGCATGGCCTGGGGGGAGCAGAAATTTGGGGGACAGGAGGGGTTGGAAACCCTAAAAACGTTCCTGAGGTTTGGGGGGACGCGTCCGGATCCCACCCGGCCCCACACCGGGAACGGCCTCGAATGGTGCCGGGAATTTTGGGGGGGTTCAGGGGGTTTGGGATGCACAGAAGTGCTTGGAGACCCCTCTGTGAGCCCCAAAACTCTGCTGAGACCCCAAAACCCATCTGAGACCCCTCTGTGAGCCCCCAAAACTCCGCTGAGACCCCCCAAAACCCCTCTGGGACACCCCAAAACCCCTCTGGGATCCCTCTGTGAGCCCTCAAAACTCCTCTGAGACCCCCCAAAACCCCTCTGAGACCCGTCTGAGACCCCAAAACCCATCTGAGACCCCTCTGTGACCCCCAAAACCCCTCTGAGATCCCCCAAACCCCCTCTGAGACCCATCTGAGACCCCGAAACCCCTGTGACCCCTCTGAGACCCCCCAAACCCCCTCTGTAAGCCCCAAACCCCCTCTTTG
>NW_008240002.1:0-643 GCF_000691975.1 Corvus brachyrhynchos | reverse complement strand
ACAGCCCAAAGGTCCTGGACCCCCCCCTAAAGGGAGTTGGACTCTTCCTCGGGGACATCTGGGAGCCCAAAAATCACTGAAAAAAAAACCCCTCCAAAAAATTCCCCAAAATTCCCCAAAATTTCCCAAAAAATCCCCCAAATTCTCCAGAAATTCCCAAATTTTTAGCTGTCCCAGAGAAGCTTCATCCCGACCTAAAATCCCCCAAAATCCTTGACACTGAGATACCCTGGCAACTTGCATATATATATGAGCAATTGAAGAGAAACTTGATATTATCAGAAAAAAAAAAAAAAAAAAAAATCCCAAAAATATCCTAAATCTTCCCAAAAAAATCCCCCAAAAAATCCAAAAAAATCCCTAAAAGATTACCAAAAATTGCCCCGAAATTCCCAAATTTTCACCTGTCCAGGAGGAGCTTCATCCCTACTCAAAAAACCCCAAAATCCCCAAGAAGTGCCTAAAAAAATCCCTAAAAAATTCCTCCAAAAAAATCGCTAAAAATTCATTAAAAATCCCCTCAAAAAACCCCCAAAAATTCCCAAAAAGATCCCAAAAATTCTCCAAAAATTGCCTAAATTTTACCTGTCCAGGAGGACCTTCATCCCGACCTAAAATCCCCCAAAATCCCCAAAAATCCCCC
>NW_008240001.1:0-238 GCF_000691975.1 Corvus brachyrhynchos | reverse complement strand
AAAAAAGGGGAAAAAAAGAGCAAAAAAAAGGGGGAAAAAAAGGCAAAAAAGGGGGAAAAAAAGCAAAAAAGGGTGAAAAAAGAGCAAAAAAGAGCAAAAAAAGGGCAAAAAAAGAGTAAAAAAAGGGCAAAAAAAGGGCAAAAAACTGCTCAAAAAAGGTCCTGGAAGGTGACAAAAAACCCCCAAAAAACCTCCAAAAAATAGAAAAAAAAAGTAAAAAAAATTGAGAAAAATTCCC
>NW_008240000.1:0-493 GCF_000691975.1 Corvus brachyrhynchos | reverse complement strand
TTTCCCGGGGGATTTTTGGGGCCGTTTCCCAGGATTTTGGGGACGTTTCCCAGGTTTTTGGGGCCGTTTCCCGGGGGATTTTTGGTGCCATTTCCAGTTGGGTTTTTGGGGCCGTTTCCCGGGAATTCGCCCCAGCTCTGGCGGGATTTTTGGGGCCATTTCCTGGGATTTTGGGGCCATTTCCAGCTGGGTTTTTGGGGCCATTTCCCGGGATTTTGGAGCCGTTTCCCGGGATTTTTGGGGCCATTTCCCGGTGGATTTTTGGGGCCATTTCCCGGGATTTTGGGGCCATTTCCTGGGGTTTTTTGGGGCCGTTTCCCAGGTTTTTGGGGCCGTTTCCCGGGGGATTTTTGGTGCCATTTCCAGTTGGGTTTTTGGGGCCGTTTCCCGGGAATTCGCCCCAGCTCTGGCGGGATTTTTGGGGCCATTTCCTGGGATTTTGGGGCCATTTCCAGCTGGGTTTTTGGGGCCATTTCCCGGGATTTTGGGGCCG
>NW_008239999.1:0-421 GCF_000691975.1 Corvus brachyrhynchos | reverse complement strand
ATGCTGGGGTTTGGGGGAGAAAAGGGGGGGAAAAATCCGGGATTTTGGGGAGAAAAAGGGGGAATTTGGGCAAAAAATGTCCCCGGGGTTTGGGGGGAAAAGGGGGGAAAAAACCCAGGATTTTGGGAAAAAATATACCCGGGTTTGGGGGGAAAAAGGGGATTTTGGGGGAAAAAAATATGGCAGGGTTTTGGGGGGAAATGGGGGGGATTTGGGGGAAAAAATGGGATTTTGGGAAAAAATAATAGCGGGGGTTTGGGGCAAAAAAAAAAGGATTTTGGGGAAAAAAGCATCCTGGGATTTTGAGGGGAAAAAGGGGGAATTTGGGTAAAAAAATTACCGCGATTTGGGGGATTTTGGGTAGAAAATGGGGATTTTGGGGGATTTGGGGGTGATTTGGGGGCATTTTGGGTGCATTTGG
>NW_008239998.1:2115-2835 GCF_000691975.1 Corvus brachyrhynchos | reverse complement strand
TCGCGGCCGGGTGCCCGCCCCGGGTGGTCCAAAGGGCGCCCGGGAGCCCTCGGGAGGAGGCAAAGGCGGGAGCGGCCGGGAATCTGCGGGATCGGGATTCGAACCCTCCGGAATCGGGATTCGAACCCTCCGGGACTGGGATTGAACCCCCCCCGGGATTGGGATTCGAGCCCTCCGGAATCGGGATTGGAACCCCCCGGGACTGGGATTGGAACCCACCGGGATCGGGATTGGAACCCTCCATGGATTGGGATTTGAACCCCCGGGACCGGGATTCAAACCCTCCAGGATCGGGATTCGAACCCTCGGGATCGGGATTGGAACCTTCGGGATTGGGACTGCGGGGATCCGGCCCGGCTTGGGGCTTGGGAATTAATGAATCAATCTATTCATTAGTAATTAATAACCCGTTATTAATTGTTAATTAGTTCTTATAAACGATTCTTTATTCTTTTCTTCCTAATGATTAATAGATCATTGCTCTTAATTATTGCTATTTATTATTTATTATTTATTAATGATTCATACAGCTTTGTTAGCAATTATTGATTATCGATTATTTATTGATTATTGATTATTGATTATTTCTTATTTCTTATTTATTTATTGATTAATAGATCATTGTTATTAGTTATTAATTTTTATTTGTCAATATTTAACATTCATTATTTACTTATTAATAATTAATAAATAGTTGTTATTAATTATTTATTATTAATT
>NW_008239998.1:0-205 GCF_000691975.1 Corvus brachyrhynchos | reverse complement strand
GTACTGGGCCATACTGGGCTGTACTGGGCCATACTGGGCTGTACTGGGCCGTACTTGGCTGCACTGGGAGGCACTGGGCTGAACTGGGCTGTACTGGGCTGTACTGGGAGGCACTGGGCTGTACTGGGTCGTACTGGGCCATACTGGGCTGTACTGGGCCGTACTTGGCTGCACTGGGAGGCACTGGGCTGAACTGGGCTGTACT
>NW_008239997.1:0-323 GCF_000691975.1 Corvus brachyrhynchos | reverse complement strand
TCGGACTCTGCCCAAGAACTGTATAAGAAGGAATCAGCCGAAGTGACATTCGTGAACTTGGGGATCTGATGTGATAGAGGTCAGATCTGTGTTCACCCAGCACCGATCCCAGGCTCGGTGCTGACGTTTTTCCGATCCTGGCTTTCTGTGTGACCAATCTTTCGGCCGCGGAATAAAATCTACTTCTTTATTAAATTTAATTTGGCTGAATCTCTTTACTTCACCAACAATGTTCGTTGATCCTCTCCAGCTGGTCTTCTTCGTGGTGAAGGTCCCCTCCCAGAAAGCATAGAGTCCGATGGGTATTTATGCTCAGGCTAGAT
>NW_008239996.1:1989-2834 GCF_000691975.1 Corvus brachyrhynchos | reverse complement strand
TCCATTTTGGGGTCAGGGTTGGGTTTTTGGGGCATTTCAGGAGGGTTCGAAAGGGTTAAAAAATGCCCACAAGGGAGGGGGAAGAGGGAAGGAAAGGATTTGGGGTTACTGGTTTATACTGGGATGGAGTGGGAGGGACTGGGAGGGAACTGGAATGAACTGGGAGGAGCTGGGATAGAACTGAGAGGCAACTGGGAGGGAACTGGGATGAACTGGGATGGACTGGGAGGGAACTGGGAGGGTACTAGGATGGACTGGGATGAACTGGGATGGACTGGGATGAACTGGGATGGACTGGGATGGACTGGTAGGGAACTGGGAGGTACTGGGGATGGACTGGGATGAACTGGGATGGACTGGGATGAACTGGGATGGAGTGGGATGGACTGGTAGGGAACTGGGAGGGTACTGGGATGGACTGGGATGAACTGGTAGGGAGCTGGGATGAACTGGGATGAACTGGGATGAACTGGGATGAACTGGGAAGGGCTTCGGGGCTCTTCAGAGGGCACCGGGACAGTGCCGTGCCTTACGGGTTTCTACTGGGACCTTACTGGTTTGTACTGGTTTGGCCCGGGGGATGGCTCTGGGCTGCACTGGGCTGCACTGGGCTGCACTGGGCTGAACTGGGATGAACTGGGAGTGACTGGAGCCCCCCTGGGAGGGAACTGGGATGGGACTGGGATGGGACTGGGAGGCACTGGGATTGACTGGGATGGGACTGGGAGGGAACTGGGATGGGACTGGGATGGGACTGGGAGGCACTGGGATGGACTGGGATGGAACTGGGATGAACTGTGATGAACTGGGATGGGACTGGGATGAACTGGGATGAACTGGGAGGG
>NW_008239996.1:0-299 GCF_000691975.1 Corvus brachyrhynchos | reverse complement strand
CGTGGGTTGGGTGAGAAGGTGGGGTTTGCAGCTGCCAGGACCTGATTTTGGTCAGAAAGTTGGGTTTGCAGCTGCCAGGACCTAACTAGTCATGGACTTTGGGTTTGGAGCTGCCAGGACCCAAATGTGGTCATTGGGATTTGGTTTGCAGCTGCCAGGACCTGATTTTGGTCAGAAAGTTGGGTTTGCAGCTGCCAGGACCTGATTTTGGACAGAAAGTTGGGTTTGCAGCTGCCAGGACCAGGTTGGGGTCATTGGGATTGGAGTTGGAGCTGCCAGGACCCAAATGTGGTCATTGG
>NW_008239995.1:0-499 GCF_000691975.1 Corvus brachyrhynchos | reverse complement strand
CTTTGGACACTTCTCTCTTTCAGCAATGTCCAGCACTAGTTGAACAGCTTTGAGTTCAGCAAGTTGGCTTGATCCACCTTCTCCTTCAGTAGCTTCTGCAACCCGTCGTGTGGGACTCCATACAGCTCCTTTCCACTTTCGTTTCATCCCTACTATTCAACAAGAACCATCAGTGAAAAGAGCGTAGCGTGTGTCTTCTGATGGCAGTTGGTTGTACGGTGGAGCTTCTTCAGCATGTGTCACTTGTTCTTCTTCATCAGCGAGACCAAAGTTTTCACCTTCAGGCCAATTTGTGATTATTTCCAAGATCCCAGGGCTATTCAGTTTTCCGATACGGGCGCACTGTGTGATGAGAGCAATCCATTTGCTCCATGTGGTACTGGTGGCATGGAGGGCAGAGGGAACCATTGCTTTGAACATCCACCCCAGCACAAGTAGTCGGAGTGCCAGGAGGAGTTGCGCCTCCGTGCCAATTACCTCTGAGACGGCTTGGATTCCT
>NW_008239994.1:3168-3820 GCF_000691975.1 Corvus brachyrhynchos | reverse complement strand
CAGGAGCTGGGACAGGGTGGGACCCCAAAACCCCAATTCCGGGGTTCACCCTGCTGGGGGTGGTGACCAAGGGGGGGACACGTGCCTGTGCCCCAGTTTTGGGGTGCCCCTGCCCCAGGGGTTGAGGTGCTGCTGCCCTGATTTTTGGGGTTGTCTTGGCCAGATTGTTGGGGTTCTGCCCCGAATTTTGGGGTTGTCACGCCTCAGATGTTGGGGGGCTCCTGTTCTAGAGATCAGACACCCCTGCCCCGAATTTTGGGGTGCTCCTGCCTGGATTTTTGGGGTCGCTGTGCCAGGCCCCTTCTGTCCCACGTTTGGGAGTCCTGCCCCAAATGTTGGGGTTGTTCTGACCCGGACTTTGAGGGCTCCTGACCCAGATTTTGGGAGGTTCCTGCCCCGGATTTTGGGGTGCCCCTGGTGCAGGTTTTGGGGGTCCCACGCCCTCACCTGGGGTCCCCTCCCCAATTTCATTGTTGCCCAGATGCACAAGCGGGAGCGAACCTGCAAGGATTACATCAAGGTGAGGGGGCGTGGCCGGCAGGGGGTGTGGCCACGAGCGATGGGAGGGGCTTTTGTGGGTGTGGTCAGGGTGTGGTGGGCGGGGCTGAGTGGGTGGGCGTGGCCGGGGGGCATGGCATGGGTGGGGTCTGTG
>NW_008239994.1:0-1045 GCF_000691975.1 Corvus brachyrhynchos | reverse complement strand
CGGGGATCCCCCAGATCCCCAACCCCTTCCCGGGGTCTCCAGGAGCCTCTCCCACCCCCTGATCCCTCCCTGCTTCCTCACCCACCCCCAGCCCCTGCCTGGGGACCCCCACCCACATTCTCGAAGCATCGAGGGTCTCCCGTGTGTGACGGGCACGTGTTCCCGTGGGCTCTGCGTGTTCCCGTGGGCTCCGCGTTTTCCCGCGTTTCTCCCGTGCTTTTCCGCGTTTTCCCGCGTTTCTCCCGTGCTTTTCCGTGTTTTCCCGCGTTTCTCCCGTGCTTTTCCGTGTTTTCCCGCGTTTCTCCCGTGCTTTTCCGCGTTTTCCCGCGTTTCTCCGTGGCCCCGCAGCGCTGCAGGTGTCGGTGCTGTGCAACACGCACGTTTCCCGCGGTTCTCCATGGCTTCCCGTGGTTTTTCCCATGTTATTCCCGTGTTATTCCCATGTTTTCCACGGTTTTCCATATTTTCCATGGTTTTTTCCCCGTTTCCCGCCAGTGCTGGACGTGTTGGTGCTGAGCGCAGAGGGGCCTCTCCAGGAGCTCGGGTTTTCCTATATTTTTCCCATGTTTTCCATGGTTTTCCATATTTTCCATGTCCTTTTCCCATATTTTCCGTGTCTTTTTCCCATGTTTTCCCATATTTTCCATGTCCTTTTCCCATATTTTCCGTGTCTTTTTCCCATGTTTTCCCATATTTTCCATGTCCTTTTCCCATATTTTCCATGTCTTTTTCCCATATTTTCCATGTCATTTTCCCATATTTCCCATGTCTTTTCCCATATTTTCCATGTCTTTTTTCCATATTTCCCATGGTTTTTCCCCGTTTTCCCTCAGTGCTGGAGGTGTCGGTGCTGAACCCCGAGGGGCTGCTTCAGGAGCTCGTGTTTCCATGTGTTATTCCCATGTTTTTCCATGTCTTTTTCCCACGTTTTTCCATATTTTCCATGTCCTTTTCCCATATTTTCCATGTCTTTTTCCCACGTTTTCCCATATTTTCCCTGTTTTTTTCCCCCTTTCCCTCAGTGCTGGAGGTGTCGGTGCTGAAC
>NW_008239993.1:0-738 GCF_000691975.1 Corvus brachyrhynchos | reverse complement strand
CGGTACCGTTTCGAATTTGTATTTAATTTGTTATCGGTCTAGTAGCCCTCGCAGAGGACCGCCCTGGGGGTTTTCCTCCGGTAACTGCTCTCAAAGTTCTGACTTTTACCTGGACTAAATATGTCTGAGACTAGGGGGCTTACCAGTCCTTGAACTCGATAAAGGACGTACCCTTCCCCCTAGCCGTCCGCGACCGATCCCCCGAATTTTTCGTCTCGATTTATTCGGGCTTGACGTGTGGAAAAGAATTAGGTTTTTCTTTCACTTCCCCCGTGACCGACCTCTTCCCTCGCGGGAGAGAGGAACTGCGATCTTGGGGTCTGCACTCACTTCGTGATAATATCAAGTCTCACACACACGCTCGACCGCTCCTCACTCAACCACGCGATACTTACGGTCCATTTTCCTGCGTGGATTCTTCGTGCACATAGATTTTTATGAGTGAATTCCCCTGCCGTGGCTACGGGGATCCCACCCTGGGTCCCCCCCGAGTTCCCTGAGAGCTCGTTTTATTTCCTTTTCTTGATCGAGGTGCCACTTTAAATTAGATTCGTTGATACGATTGGTCCGCGGGATCCCCTGTCCGGCCAGGCCGCTAGAAAAATTAGCGGGGCGCCTCGTGACCGAAAAAGGGGTCCACGATACCCCAAATCACATCATGTCGGGATCACCATTTGAGGTAAAGAGATTCAGCCAAATTAATTTAAAAAATAGATTTTATTCTGCGACCGAAAGATC
>NW_008239992.1:455-772 GCF_000691975.1 Corvus brachyrhynchos | reverse complement strand
CCAAATAAAACATGCACTTTCTAACTCTCAACTGTTACAGAGTTTTTGTCTGTCTTAGTGGGATATTGATATTAGATTGATATTGATATTAGATAGATACTGATATTTTGGTAAATCAGTGGCTCACCAATGAACCTGACGGCCACCTCTCGCAGGGGCTCCTGTGGGCTGTACAGGTACGGCAGGGCCGGCACAAGTGCTCGGCCGCTCGGCTCCTGTCCTCTGCCAGCTGCAGAGAGCGCCAGGAGGGAAGGGTTGGCGCGGGCTCAGCCCTTGGCCAGGCGCTTCCCACTCATCCAGACTACCACTCGATGGCG
>NW_008239992.1:0-402 GCF_000691975.1 Corvus brachyrhynchos | reverse complement strand
CTGGGTGCTGCCTGGGGAGCTGCAGTGCCGCCCCGCCCCACAGCCCAGCTGGGCCAGGGCTCCATCAGCACCCAGCTCAGGGCCAGAGGAGGGTGGAGAAGAGCCCGTGCAGCCCAGGGAAGGGAGCAGCGTGTGGGGGTCAGGCTGGCACCTCTGGGTGCAGCACTGAGGAGGGGCACAGCTGCCAGCTCCACACATTGGGCACCAGGGGCAGGGGCCCTCCCCAGGCTGCAGGTTGGGCTTCTCCAGTCTGTCCTTACCAAGCACTCGGCACTCGGCAGTCGGCAAACTTCAACATCTTCTCCATCTTCACCAGCTGCTTGAGATTTCTCCTCTTCAGGAACTCAGCCGCACAAAGCAGCATTTCCCGAGAAGCCTGGAGAGCATCAGAGACCCAGAGAT
>NW_008239991.1:0-402 GCF_000691975.1 Corvus brachyrhynchos | reverse complement strand
GGGATTTGGGGGGATTTTGGGGGATTTTGGGGAAATTTGGGGAATTTTGGGAAGATTTGGGGGGATTTGGAAGGATTTGGGGCGAAAGATGGGGAATTTTGGGGGAATTTGGGGGGATTTTAGGGGAATTTTGAGATTTTTTAAGAGTTTTGGGGGAATTTCGGGATTTTTGGGGAATTTTGGGGGATTTTGGAAAAGTTTGGGGGGAATTTGGAAGGATTTTGGGGGGAAAATGGGGAATTTTGGGGGAATTTTAGGGGATTTTGGGGTGGATTTTGGGCGGATTTTGGGGTGATTTTGGTGCATTTTGGGGAATTTGGGGTGGATTTTGGGGTGGATTTTGGGGTGATTTTGGGCAGATTTTGGTGCATTTTGGGGTGGATTTTGGAGCGAATTTTGGGG
>NW_008239990.1:0-527 GCF_000691975.1 Corvus brachyrhynchos | reverse complement strand
TTCAGGTATGCCTACAAGCTGTAGCTGACAGCTATAGCACTGGCTCTGGATACCCACTCCCTGGACTGCTGTAACTTCGCCTATGCAATGAACAGCTTTTTTGAGAGCCACCTGAAGTCCAGACATCCTTCGTAGACACTTGTCCTATAAATTGGCGCCCAACTTTTTAGAGGGGCAAAAAGGGATTTTTCTGCAGATAGGAGACTTCTCGGTGAACGTGTGGTCGCTGAAACGAAGTGACCTGAGTAGCTGCAAACGAGATGCTTAAAACGAAAGCATGTGCAGCTGCTAACGAAAGGAGACCCCTGAAATGAAGGTGTGTGGCGGCCAGACTGACACTGCTATGGGTCAGTGCCTGGACTGGACCTCAGTGACAGACACCTGCCGTGGCAGATCAGCAAAGGTGAGCGCTGAGTAATCAAGTCATGGGTCAGCATGCGTCTGCTGAAGAGAAGGATGTTTATTAGCACCTAAAACCTCTAATTAAGTCCAGTCCAAGTAAATTGCCAAAAAAAGACCTGAAAGAT
>NW_008239989.1:0-831 GCF_000691975.1 Corvus brachyrhynchos | reverse complement strand
TCGGGGAACTCCAAAATCCGGGAACCCCGAAATTGGGGAAACCCGAAATCGGGGAAACCCAAAATCAGGAAACCCCAAAATTGGGAAACCCCAAAATTGGGGAAACCCAAAATCGGGTACCCCAAAATCGGGGAATCCTGAAATCAGGGGGCACCCCAAAATCGGGGAAACCCAAAATTGGGAACCCCAAAATCGGGGAAACCCAAAATCGGGGGTCACCCTAAATCGGGGAATCCCGAAATCGGGGGCACCCCAAAATCGGGAACCCCAAAATTGGGAATCCCAAAATCGGGGATCCCCAAAATCGGGGAATCCTGAAATCAGGGGGAACCCCAAAATCGGGGAGCACCCCAAAATCGGGGAATTCCGAAATCGGGAAACCCCAAAATTGGGGAATCCTGAAATCAGGGGGCACCCCAAAATCGGGGAAACCCAAAATCGGGAAACCCAAAATCGGGGAACCCCAAAATCGGGGAAACCCCAAAATCAGGGAAACCCAAAACCGGGGAATCCCGAAATCGGGGGGCACCCCAAAATCGGGGCACCCCAAAAATAGGGGGGCTCAGGGGGCACCCCAAAATCGGGGGGCACACCAAAATCAGGGAACCACAAAATCGGGGAAACCCAAAATCAGGGGGGAAACCCAAAATCGGGGATCCCCAAAATCGGGGGGTACCCCAAAATCAGGGCTCCCCCTCCCCATTTTCGGGGTCCCCTCCCCATTTTCGGGGTCCCCTCCCCATTCCGGGCTCCCCC
The DNA here is from genome assembly GCF_000691975.1 of Corvus brachyrhynchos. Classification (NCBI taxonomy): domain Eukaryota; kingdom Metazoa; phylum Chordata; class Aves; order Passeriformes; family Corvidae; genus Corvus; species Corvus brachyrhynchos. The sequence goes on along the minus strand of NW_008239989.1, from coordinate 75 downwards.
TCCCCATTTCGGGGTCCCCTTCCCCATTTTCGGGGTCCACTCCCCGTTTTTGGTGTCCCACTCCCCATTTTTAGG
>NW_008239988.1:0-206 GCF_000691975.1 Corvus brachyrhynchos | reverse complement strand
GTGATTTTGGGTGGGATTTGAAGGAGTTTGGGGGCTTAGGGTTTTTGGGATATTTTTGGGATATTTTTGGGATATTTTTGGGATATTTTCAGGGTGGTTTTGGGGTGATTTTGGAAGCTTAGAGAGCTCAGGTTTTTTGGGATATTTTTTGGATATTTTGGGATAATATTTGGGGATTTTGGGTGGGATTTGGGGGCTTTAGAAGC
>NW_008239987.1:0-396 GCF_000691975.1 Corvus brachyrhynchos | reverse complement strand
GGGAGTTCTGGGGAATTTTTGGGGAATTTGGGGATTTTGGGGGTTTTTTTGTGGGATTTTGGGGGATTTGAGAAGGGATTTGGGGAATTTTGGGGGGATTTGGAGGGAATTTGAGGATTTTGGGGCTTTTTTGGAGAGGATTTGGGGGGATTTGGGCGATTTTGGGGAGTTTTGGGGAATTTTGGGGGAATTTGGGGAGGATTTGGGGGGGATTTGAGAAGGGATTTGGGGAATTTCAGGGCGAATTTGAGGGGTTTTGGGGAATTTTGGGGATTTTGGGGGGGATTTGGGGTTTTTTGGGGAGGTGTTGGGGGAATTTGAGGAATTTTGGGGATTTGGGGGTTTTGGGGTGGATTTCGAGGGATTTTGGGGGGAATTTGGGCAATTTTGGGGTTT
>NW_008239986.1:0-214 GCF_000691975.1 Corvus brachyrhynchos | reverse complement strand
AATGTCATTGAACTTGGCTAGATATAATTTCAGTGTTTGATTAGCTCGTACTACAATAGCTTGCCCTGTGGGTACATGAGGGATTCCAGTGACGTGCCGTACGCTCCATTGCTGGCAGAACTTGCGGAGCTGCTCGCTAGTATAAGCGGGACCACTGTCTGTCTTAATCTGTTCTGGTATGCCCATCACAGCGAAGCAGCTGGTCAGATGTCGA
>NW_008239985.1:0-599 GCF_000691975.1 Corvus brachyrhynchos | reverse complement strand
TCGGCACGCATGACTTTGGAGGCATTATCCCCCCTGCATCCCTGCGCTGGAATAAACATACCTACTTTACTACTTATTCCAGTAGTGGAGTCTTTTCTTCATATCAGTATTGTACTAGAAGAAGTGGGTGGTGTCCAAAATGAGGGTGTAGGTAATGTTAAATAAGGGGACAGTGGCAGAGAATAGTGAGCGGTTTATTGTGGCTTTAGTGTGTGGATTTGGGAGGCTTGGAAAGAAATGTGGGGGGAGACGTGCAGGAAGGCTTGCGTGGAAGAGAGAAGAGAGAGATAGAAAGGAAAGGAACAGACAAAGGTGGCAATGGGATCATCAGAAAGCAAGGAAATAACCCAGAAAAGTCCATTGGGGTGTGTGTTGGAACACTGGAAGGAACTAGGAGGAATCCCTGGAGGGACTATGAAAAAGCCACCCTAGTTAAATACTGTAACCAATGGTGGCCACTATAGAAATTAGATGATGGTGAAAAGTGGCCAGAAAATGGGACTTTAAACTATAACACCTTACTACAATTAATGTTATTTTTAAGGAGGGAGAATAGATAGGATGAAATTTCCTACACGGATTGTTTTTTTACTTTAAGA
>NW_008239984.1:0-616 GCF_000691975.1 Corvus brachyrhynchos | reverse complement strand
TGCACTTAGTGTGTGATAGCCCTTTATCCACGTACCCACAATCTGGAGGAAGTTAAAAGCCCATGAATTCCTCACCTTCTCGACCCATAGGGCAAACTGGATAACAGCAATAGTGGCCTTAATCAGAGGACCCATGTTTAGGTACGGAGCTGCAAAGGGGAAGAATATTGCCACGACCACCTGCCACCCAAACCAGGGTAAGCTAGACCACATAGTGCTGCCTAACAAGGTTCCTATATTCAGCACACAAAATTAAGTTATCCAGGAACTGTTATTCCTTTTTCACCCCTTTCTCTTAATGCCCTCAGGCCTCATATTGGGCGCCAAGATCTATCTTGGTTTGAAAGACAGGTGTCTGCTAAGGAAGGCAGGAGCCTCCCTTGGAATGGCAGATGCAACCCCCTTCCCTCCGAGTTATTATAATTTTGAAATCAAGGGGCTTTTAGGCAAAGATATGGGAAATAGGAATAACAGTTCTTTACTATTATATATCTGTATGTGTATAACAAGTCAAATAAACAGCAATAACTATGGCAGTAACAGCAATCACAAACCCAGTGCCAGCCTTCTGGGCTGTCAGGTGCTTTCCCCTTGGGTGCAGTTCTGGTCGCAGCTG
>NW_008239983.1:0-634 GCF_000691975.1 Corvus brachyrhynchos | reverse complement strand
GATTACCTATTGTCTCTTCTGAGTACCCTGCCTAATGTCCCTTAACAGCTCTTTTTTATACCTCTTTTGGTAAATTCACCTCCAACAACTGAGTAATTGAGCTCTCATGAACAAAGAATGTTTTTCCCTGCAAGTTAAAAAACCTCTCTCCTCCCAGCTTTCCAAACGCATGTACCATCACACACACATACTTTGAATCTGTAAATATTCACTACCTTTCCTTGATACTGTGATAGATACATATTATAATATTGGCTTTCTGCAAATGTTAAAATGGATGCTATATATATAATGTTAAAGTAGCTTTATTATAAAGATGTACTTTTGTAACAATGACTAATGCCTTTATTTCTGTCATTAACTAAACTTAGACATAATAGTAAAATAGCTAATTAAAGGAATGAGGGACTTGTCTTTACAAACAAGCTGTGGGCTATTGGAACCCTGGGTTTAGAGAATTTAGGTTTCTGGGATATAATAATATATATGTGTAACAATATGGAGGATTTTGAGTGTGGATTAGCTGCTTTCTTCTTCTTCATAAATCTGAGTGTTCTGGTATTGGTTCAAAAAATCTGCAGTGCAGACCATGAACAGTTACTAATTGGATTATAAGTAAAAACATATTACTTGG
>NW_008239982.1:0-231 GCF_000691975.1 Corvus brachyrhynchos | reverse complement strand
TAACCCTAACCCTAACGCTAACACTAACCCCTAACCCTATCCCGAACATTAACCCAACCATAACTCTAACCCAAACCCTAACCCTAACCCAATCCTAACCCTAACCCTAACCCTAACCCTAGCCCTAACCTTAACCGAATCCTAACCGGAACCCTAACCCTAACCCGAACAACCCTAACCCTAACACTAACCCCATCCCATCCTATCCTACCCTAACCCTAACCCAATCCT
>NW_008239981.1:0-618 GCF_000691975.1 Corvus brachyrhynchos | reverse complement strand
GCTTCCCGAATTTTTTTCCCTTTTTAAATTCATATAATTCATATCAATAAATTCATATCAATAAAGCCATAATCTGCTCTGTTTTAGGGGCATGCCTTACGGCAGCTATAGATCACTGTTTAAAGCGATGTACTGAGGAGAAAGCAATCATAAGAAAGCAATCATAGATTCCCTTCAAAACCTAGTGGAGATTTTACAGAAACAATTAGATGAAGAAAGGAATGAAAATCATTTGCTGTGGGCTGCTTTAAAAGAGGAATATTCTAAGAATTCAAAGAATGCTGGCTCACCAAAAGAGACAGAGGAAAAGGAAACTCCTAACATTAACCAAATACACCCCCAGGAAGAACTAGTGCTAGTGAGAAATTGTGGGGAAAAGTGCTGCCCTCATATGAGACCTCTAATTAAAACAGAATATAATTATATCAATGATGAAGATTTTGAAGCACATATCACCACTAAACAAATACCATACACTGCTACTGAGTTGGCTAGGTTAAAAAAGGAGCACTGGCGGCTCCCCCACGAAGCTGAGACGGAATATGCTTTCCGAGTGTCTCTCACCAGAGGAGACCAATTCCATTGACTGAACAGGAGGCCAGTGGATACTGGGGACAT
>NW_008239980.1:0-233 GCF_000691975.1 Corvus brachyrhynchos | reverse complement strand
GGGGTACTGGAGGGGCACTGGGAGCACTGGGAGGGCACCGAGGGGGTACTGGAGGGGCACTGGGAGCACTGGGAGTCTTGGGAGTCACGAACTGGGAGCACTGGGAGGGCACTGGGGGGCCACTGGGATCACTGGGGGGGGTTACTGGGAGCACTGGGAGTGACAGACTGGGAGCACTGGGAGGGCACTGGGGGAGCACTGGGAGCACTGGGGAGTCACGAACTGGGAGCACT
>NW_008239979.1:17595-18264 GCF_000691975.1 Corvus brachyrhynchos | reverse complement strand
CCCAGTTGATGCTCTTGAAGAAAGGGTGGGCCTTGAGCTGGGCGCAGTCGTTGTCGCGGAAGCCCAGGCGGACCTGGGGGTCCTTGGCCAGGAGCCCCTCGCAGGCCTCGCGCGCCGCGGCGCTGAACTTGTCCGAGTAGCTCACGGGGTCGTTCAGGATGCGCCGCGTCACCTCCTTGTTCTCCACCTGCGGGGGAAAAAAAGGGGGGTGGGTGGGTCCTTGGAGGTTCTTTGGGGGCTTTCTTGGAGGTTTCTGAGGGTCCTCAAAGGTTTCTTGGATGTTCTTGGGGGCTTCTGAAGGCCCTGGGGGGTTTCTTGGAGGTTCTTGGAGGTTTCTGAAGGTCCTGGGGAGTTCTTTGGGGGTTTTCTTGGAGGTTTCTGAGGGTCCTCAAAGGTTTCTTGGAGGTTTTGGGGAGTTTTCTGAGGGTCCTGGGGAGTTCTTTGGGGGTTTCTTGGAGGTTTTTGGTGTTTCTGAGGGTCCTGGGGGGTTTCTTGGAGGCTCTCGGGGGTTTCTGAAGGTCCTGGGGGAGGTTCTTGGAGGTTCCTCAGAGGTTCCTCAGGGGTTCCTGAGGGACCTGAGGGTTCCTGAGGGTTCTGGGGATTTTTTGGGAGTTTCTTGGGCATCCCTGGGAGGTTCTTGGGTGGGGGGGGGGGGGGCGCGGGTGGGCT
>NW_008239979.1:16761-17475 GCF_000691975.1 Corvus brachyrhynchos | reverse complement strand
GGTTTCCTGGGACGCTCTGAGGTGTCTGTGGGTTCCTTGGGGGTTGCTGTGGTTACTGGGAGATCCTGGGCTGTACTGGGATGTACTGGTGGGATACTGGACCATACTGGGCTGTACTGGGAGGTTCCTGGCAGCCATGGGATGACTTTTGGGGAGTTCCTGCTGGTCCTTGGGAGGTTTTGGGGAGCTTCCCTGGAACCCTCAGATGTTCCTGGGGGTTCCTTGGGGGTTGCTGTGGTTACTGGGAAATCCTGGGCTGTACTGGGATGTACTGGTGGGATACTGGACCATACTGGGCTGTACTGGGAGGTTCCTGGCAGCCCTGGGATGACTTTTGGGGAGTTCCTGCTGGTCCTTGGGAGGTTTTGGGGAGCTTCCCTGGAACCCTCAGACGTTCCTGGGGGTTCCTTGGGGGTTCCTGTGGTTACTGGGAGAGACACTGGGTGCTACTGGGAGGGTCTGGAGGGTCCTGGGGGTGGGGTCACCTTCTCTCCTCGCCGCCGGAAGGGGCCCTTGGCCTCGAGCATCTCGTAGACCGTCACCCCCAGCGTGAAGTAATCGACGGACCAGTCGTAGTCCTCGTTCTTGAGCAGCTCGGGGGCCATGAACCCTGCGGGGACGGGGGACATTGAGGGGGGACACAGGGGACCACAGGGGACACAGATGTCCCCAAGGGGGATGGATTTGGGTGGCTGGGGGAGCTCCTCATGTCCT
>NW_008239979.1:12894-16206 GCF_000691975.1 Corvus brachyrhynchos | reverse complement strand
CCAGGGACCGCCAGTGAGCACCAGTGAGCACCAGGGAGCTCCAGTGAGCACCAGTGAGCACCAGTGAGCACCAGTGTGCACCAGTGAGCGCCAGTGAGTGCCAGTGAGCGCCAGGGACCGCCAGTGAGCACCAGTGAGCACCAGTGTGCACCAGTGAGCACCAGGGACCACCAGTGAGCGCCAGGGAGCACCAGTGTGCACCAGTGAGCGCCAGGGACCGCCAGTGAGCACCAGTGTGCACCAGTGAGCACCAGTGTGCACCGTGAGCACCAGTGAGCACCAGTGAGCACCAGTAGCACCTCCCCAGGAACCCATCCCAGTGCCCGGTGTCCCCAGTGTCCCCACTGTCCCCATGGGTCCATGATGCCCCAAATGTCCCCAATATCCCAAATATCCCAAATGTCCCCAAAAGTCTCCGGTGTCCCCAATGTCCCCCCCATCCCTGGTGTCCCCAGTATCCCCAGTGTCCCCCAATGTCCCCAGTGACATCCCCAGTGTCCCCAGTGTCCCCAATGTCCCCAATGTCTCCAGTGTCCCTGGTGTCCCCGGTGTCCCCAGTGTCCCCCAATGTCCCCAGTGACATCCCCAGTGTCCCCAGCCGATGTGACCCCAATGTCCCCAAAGTCCCCAATGTCCCCGATGTCCCCAATGTCCCCAATGTCCCCAGTGTCCCCAGTGTCCCCGGTGTCCCCAAGGACATTCTTGGGTTTGAGGTCATGGTAGATGATTCAGTGCTGGTGGAGGTGCTCCAGCCCCAGCAGGACCTGATGTTCCCAATGATGTCCCCAGTGATGTCCCCAGTGATGTCCCCAGTGTCCCACTCATTCCCCGCAGCCCCGCTCTCCCTGCTGTCCCCATGTCCCCCGATGTCCCCGATGTCCCCATGTCCCCCGATGTCCCTGCTGTCCCCATGTCCCCCGCTCTCCCCGATGTCCCCATTTCCCCCGATGTCCCCACTGTCCCCTCCCCCGCTGTCACCGGCATCGTCGAGCAGGACGTTCTCAGGTTTGAGGTCGCGGTAGACGATGCGGTGCTGGTGGAGGTGCTCCAGCCCCAGCAGGATCTGGGCCGTGTAGAAAACCGTGCGCGGCTCCGCGAAGCCCGGGTTCTCCTCGTCCACGTTGTAGATGTGGTACCTGGGGACATGGGGGACATCGGGGACATGGGGGACATGGGGGACACTGGGGACATTGGGGATATTGGGGACATGGGGGACATCGGGGACACCAGGGATACTGGGGACATCGGGGACATGGGGGACATGGGGGACACTGGGGGACGTGGGGGACATTGGGGATGTCAGGGACATCGGGGACATTGGGGACATGGGGACATGGGGACATGGGGACATGGGGGACATTGGGGACCTTGGGGACACTTGGGGACATGGGGGACATTGGGGACATCAGGGGCATCAGGGGACATCGGGGACATGGGGGACACTTGGGGACACTGCGGTACTTGGGGACACTCTGGGGACATGGTGGGGACATGCCAAGGACATGGGGACGTGAAATGGAGACCCCAGCACTGCCCTTGTCCCCATCACAAGGGACACACGCCAAGGCCACGCCGGACACAGTGCCGGGAGCAACGTGCCGAGGTCACAGCAGGGTCACAGCAGGGTCACACCGAGGCCATGCCAAGGTCACGCCAAGGTCACACCAGGGTCACAGCAGGGTCACACCGGGGTCACACCATGGTCACAGCAGGGTCACACCAAGGCCACATCAAGGTCACACCGAGGCCATGCCAAGGTCACACCAAGGCCACCCCAGGGTCACAGCAGGGTCACAGCAGGGTCACACCATGGTCACACCAAGGCCACATCATGATCACACCAGGGTCACACCAGGGTCACATTAAGGTCACACCAAGGCCACACCAAGGCCACCCCAGGGTCCCCGCAGGTTCACACCAGGATCACACCAAAGCCACACCAGGGTCACACCAGGGTCCTACCAAGGCCACACCAAGGTCACACCAAGGCCACACCAGGGTCACACCAGGATCACACCAGAGTCCGAACAGGATCACACCAGGATCACACCATGGTCACACCAAAGCCACACCAAGGTCACACCAGGGTCACACCAAGGCCAATCCAAAGCCATGTGAAGATCCCATCAGGGTCACCCCAAGACCACCCCGAGGCCACCCCGGTGTGACCCCGAGGCCACGCCACCCCACGTACCGCAGGTCGCCGCCGTTCATGATGGTCATGACGAGGCAGAGGTCGGTCTTGGTCTGGAAGGCGCAGGCCAGGGACACGATGAAGCGGCTGTGGACGCGCGCCAGGATCCGCTTCTCCACCAGCGCCGCCTGCGCAAGCCGGGGACACGTCAGGGACGTGCCAGGGACGCGTCAGGGACATGCCAGGGACACTTCAGGGACATGCCAGGGACATGGGCTGGCCACCACCACGGCCACGGCGACAGGGCGTGGGGAGGGGGACGAGGGAACAAGGCAAGGACATGCCAAAGACACTCAGGTGGCACACGCCAAGGGACAGATTTGGGGACGGAGGAGCAGATTTTGGGGACAGAGGAACTGATTTTGGGGACAGAGGAAGCACAAAGAGGCCACTGGGACACCTGGGGGGACAAAAGGATGGAGAAGGGGACACAGGGAGCACTGAGGAGACAGAGGGACATCCAAAGGGGACTGAGAATGTGAGTGGACATCGAGAACTGCCCAAGGGGCCTGAGGGATGGACACAAGAGCCAAGGGACATCTGGGGGGACAGAGGGACAGATCTGGGGACAGAGGGGTGGATTCGGGGACAAAGGAACCACTGAGGGGGCCAAGGGACGAATTTGGGGACAGAGAGGTGGACACAAGACCCAAAGGACATCTGGGGGAACAGAGGGACAGATTTGGGGACAGAGGGGTGGACACAAGACCCAAAGGACATCTGGGGGGACAGAGGGACAGATCTGGGGACAGAGGGGTGGATTCGGGGACAGAGGAACCACTGAGGGGGCCAAGGGACGATTTTGGGGACAGAGGGGTGGACACAAGACCCAAGGGACATCTGGGGGGACAGATTTGGGGACAGAGGGGACAATTTTGGGGACAGAGGAACTGCTGGAGGGACAGAGTGACCACCGAGGGGACCGAGGGACACCCACGGGGACCCCCGGCAGCCCCCACCTCGTATCCCTTGCGCTTCTTGAGGCGCTTCTTGTTGAGGCGCTTGTTGGCGTACATCTTGCCCGTGGCGCGGCGCTGGCAGGCGCAGCCCTCGCCGAAGCCGCCCTTGCCCAGCACGCGGAACTCCACGAAGGCGTCGGCGTTGACGGCCTGGCTCTC
>NW_008239979.1:10607-11519 GCF_000691975.1 Corvus brachyrhynchos | reverse complement strand
CCTCATTGGTGAGATCATGGTCAAGACCATAAAGGCCGCCATGGTGTCATGGCTACTGCTGTGTTGGTGTCATGGCCTCCATGTTGGTGCTATGTCCGCCATATTGGTGTCATGGCCGCCATTTTGGTGCCATGGCCACCATATTGGTGTCATGGCCGCCATGTTGGTGTCATGTTGGCCATGTTGATGTCACATATCCACCATGTCTGTGTCATGTTGGCCATGTTTGTGCCATGTCTGCCATGTTGGTGCCATGGGTGCCATGTGTCGGCCATGTTGGTGCCATGTCCACCATATTGGTGACATGTCGGCCATATTGGTGTCACATATCCACCATGTTTGTGTCATGTCGGCCATGTTGGTGCCATGTCCACCATATTGGTGCCATGTTGGCCCTATTGGTACCATGTCGGCCATGTTGGTGCCATTTCCACCCTATTGGTGCCATGTCGGCCATGTTGGTGCCAGCCACCATGTTGGTCCCGTGCCGGCCATATTGGTGCCATGTCGGCCATATTGGTGTCACATATCCACCATGTCTGTGTCATGTCGGCCATGTTGGTGCCATTTCCACCCTATTGGTGCCATGTCGGCCATATTGGTGTCACATATCCACCATGTTTGTGCCATGTTGGTGCCATGTTGGTGCCATGTCCACCATGTTGGTGCCATGTCCACCATATTGGTGCCATGTCGGCCATATTGGTGTCACATATCCACCATGTTTGTGTCATGTCGGCCATGTTGGTGCCATTTCCACCCTATTGGTGCCATGTCGGCCATGTTGGTGCCATGTCCACCATATTGGTGCCATGTTGGCCCTATTGGTACCATGTCGGCCATGTTGGTGCCATTTCCACCCTATTGGTGCCATGTCGGCCATGTTGGTGCCATGTCCACCATGTTGGTGGC
>NW_008239979.1:0-524 GCF_000691975.1 Corvus brachyrhynchos | reverse complement strand
GTGTCAGGCCTGCCGACATCATCATGGCCACTGTTGGGATATCGTGGCCACCCTCACAATCATGGTGGCCACTGAGGTGTCATGGTCATCATTGGTGGCATCATGGTCAAGACCATCAAGGTCGCCATGGTGTCATGGCTACTGCCGTGTTGGTGTCATGGCCTCCATGTTGGTGCTATGTCCGCCATATTGGTGTCATGGCCGCCATTTTGGTGCCATGGCCACCATATTGGTGTCATGGCCGCCATGTTGGTGTCATGTTGGCCATGTTGATGTCACATATCCACCATGTTTGTGTCATGTTGGCCATGTTTGTGCCATGTCTGCCATGTTGGTGTCATGTTGGTGCCATGTCGGCCATGTTGGTGCCATGTCCACCATATTGGTGACATGTCGGCCATATTGGTGTCACATATCCACCATGTTTGTGTCATGTCGGCCATGTTGGTGCCATGTCCACCATATTGGTGCCATGTTGGCCCTATTGGTACCATGTCGGCCATGTTGGTGCCATTTCCACCCTA
>NW_008239978.1:0-209 GCF_000691975.1 Corvus brachyrhynchos | reverse complement strand
GTCCCTGACCTTTGCCTTTCCCCCCCACCACCATCGCCTGCTGCCAGACATTCTGGGGCCTCCTGGAGCCGACGCTGCCCGCCTGAGGAGAACCCCCCTGATCCTGCACCCCTGGGCCGGAGCCACGAGTGAGTTGTGGAGCCCCTGCCCTGCTGCTGCGTCCTGTGCTGGGAGCGCCGCGAGTGGGCCAAGGCTCGGCTGCAGGACCG
>NW_008239977.1:0-528 GCF_000691975.1 Corvus brachyrhynchos | reverse complement strand
TTGGGGGGAATTTGGGGTTTTTTGGGTCATTTTGGGGTTTTTTTCCGGGATTTTGGGGTGGAATTTTGGGATTTTGGGAATTTTGGGGCAGAATTTGGGGGAATTTGGGGGTTTTGGGGCCAATTTCGGGGGTCGAGCTGATCTGGGGCCGATTTTGGGGCGAATTTGGGAGATTTTGGGGCAGAGTTGAGGATTTCGGGGCCGATTTTGGGGCGAATTTGGGAGATTTTGGGGCAGAGTTGAGGATTTCAGGGCTGATTTTGGGGTGAATGTGGGGGGTTTTGGGTCATTTTAGGGTGGTTTTTGGGGAATTTTGGGGGGGATTTTTGGGATTTTGGGGGGGAATTTTGGGATTTTGGGGGATTTGGGGGATTTGGGGAATTCCGAGCTGATCTGGGGCGGATTTTGGGGCGAATTGGGGGCATTTTGGGCACTCACTGCACGTTGGTCTCGCGCTGCCCCTCGGGGACCCGATCCTGGAGGCACCTGAAGATGGCCTGGGGGGACATGCAAATGTATGCAAATGAG
>NW_008239976.1:0-538 GCF_000691975.1 Corvus brachyrhynchos | reverse complement strand
ACCGAGAGATGATGCATGAAGTAATGAAGAAGCGCGCTGGAGTCTAAGGCTCACGAAACCACACCATCAGCACTGTGGCATCCTGTGGACCCACTGGTCAAGACGGCCACCAGAATTCCTCTGTTCCCATTGGAAGAACCGGGCACAGGGCCTACGGCCCTTCCCTTCCCACAAGAGGAGGTGCAGCCCTTGCCTTCATCAGCCCCGACGGCGAGGACTGATCCATTGCGAAGGAGATGGAACGGAGTTGTCCGTAATGCAATCACTGAAGGAGATTGGCAAGCCGTAGATGCCCTAGCCTGCCCTGTACTGATACAGGGGGACACCGCAAGGTGGGAACCTCATGACCGGAAGATCTTGCAGCAAGCAAAGCAAACAGTCACCACGCATGGCCTCCGGTCCGAAGCTACACAGAGCATCCTGCAGTTTATCTTTACAGCAGATGTCCTGTGTCCTAATGATTGCATCAGCATGGCATAATTGCTGTTAACCCCTTCACAGTTCTTGCTCTGGGAGTGAACGTGGAAGTGGCTAGCAC
>NW_008239975.1:4762-5016 GCF_000691975.1 Corvus brachyrhynchos | reverse complement strand
GGGGGGGAACCCTAAAAAAGGTGAGAAACCCCAAAAATAGGTGGGGAGCCCCCAAAAAAGAGAGGGGGAACCCCCAAAAATCAGGTGGGGATCCCTAAAAAAATTGGGAGCCCCAAAAATCAGGTGGGGAATCCTAAAACAGGGGAGGAACCCCAAATCCAGGGAACCCCAAAAATCAGGTGGGGACCCCAAAGGTAGGTGGGGAAACCCCACCCCCCCCCAAAAAAAGGGAACACCCCAAAAAAGGGGGGGGG
>NW_008239975.1:2148-3024 GCF_000691975.1 Corvus brachyrhynchos | reverse complement strand
GGGTGTGGGACCCCCAAAGGGGGTGTGGGGTACCCCAAAATTGGGTGTGGGACCCCCAAAGGGGGTGTGGGACCCCCAAAGGGGGTGTGGGGTACCCCAAAATTGGGTGTGGGACCCCCAAAAGGGGGTGTGGGACCCCCAAAGGGGGTGCGGGGTACCCCAAAATTGGGTGTGGGACCCCCAAAGGGGGTGCGGGGCCCCCCCGGCGCCCCTCCCCCCTCACCTGGAGCTCGGTGCCCCCCCAGGAATTCCGGAACCGGCTCCGGTCGAAGGAAACGCGCGCGGAGCTGAGCAGGAGCAGCTTGGGCTGGACACACGGACAGACAGAGGGACACACGGACACGGACAGACGGACAGAGGGACACGGACACACGGACGGACAGAGGGACGGACAGAGGGACACGGACACACGGACACGGACACACGGACACGGACAACAGACCGACACACGGACGCGGACAGGGGGACAGAGGGACGGACACGGACACACGGACACGGACAGACGGACACGGACAGACGGACAGACGGACAGAGGGACACACGGACACATGGACAGACGGACAGACGGACAGACGGACAGATGGACAGAGGGACACGGACGGACGGACAGAGGGACAGAGGGACAGACGGACACGGACAGGGATGGACAGACAGACATAGGGACGGACAGAGGGACATGGACGGACGGACACGGATGGACAGAGGGACGGAGGGACGGACGGACGGACAGATGGACATGGACGGACACGGACGGACACGGGGGGACAGAGGGACGGACAGACGGACACGGGGACGGACACACGGACAGAGGGACAGAGGGACAGGTGAGGGCGGATTTGGGGGGATTCGGGGAAATCGGGGCGGGGTTGGGGGAGG
>NW_008239975.1:0-302 GCF_000691975.1 Corvus brachyrhynchos | reverse complement strand
CCGCGGGCGCTCCGGGGGGGGCAGAAAGGGGGCGAATTGCGGCGATTTCGGGAAAATCGGCACAAACGGCGCCAGCGGCCGGAAGTTCCCAGGGAAACGTCGGAATTTTGGGGGGAATTGTCAGGATTTTGGGGAATTGTCGGAGTTTTGGGGGGAATCGTCGGAGTTTTGGGGGGAATCGTCGGAGTTTTGGGAAAACTGTCCCAAATTTTTAGGGAATTGTCACAAATTTGGGGGAATTGTCGGAATTTTTGGGGGGAATTGTCCGGATTTTGGGGAAATTGTCCCAAATGTGGGGGAAT
>NW_008239974.1:0-673 GCF_000691975.1 Corvus brachyrhynchos | reverse complement strand
AGACCCCCAAACTGACCCCTAAAACCACCCCAAGCCCACGCAAAAAGACCCCAAAACCACCCCAAAACGCTCTCAAAACGACCCAAAACGACCCAAAACCCCTCGCAATCGCCCAATCCTTCAAAATGACCCCTAAGTGGCCCTTGAGTGACCCCAAACTGACCCTAAATGACCCCAAAATGACTCTAAATGACCCCAAAGTGACCTCAGACCCCCAAACTGACCCCTAAAACCACCCCAAACCCACCCAAAACGACCCCAAAACGCCCTCAAAAAACCCCAAAATGACCCAAAGTGACCCTCAAAACAACCCCAAAATGACCCAAAACCCACCCAAAAAGACCCCAAAACCCCTCAAAATGACCCCTAAGTGGCCCTTGAGTGACCCCAAACTGCCCCAGAGTGACCCCAGACCCCAAAACGACCCCAAAACCCCCCCAAACCCACCCAAAACGACCCCAAAACCCCCCAAAAAGACCCCAAAACCACCCCAAAACGCTTTCAAAACGACCCAAAACGACCCAAACCCCCTCAAGACGCCCCCCAGCGCGGGCGCTATGCAAATGCCTCATTTGCATAGGGGGCGTGTCCGCAGCGGCCCCGGGGGGCGGGGCCTGACGGGCGCCTCCTCCTCCAGCAGCAGTGACCCCTGAGTGACCCCTGAGTGACCCCT
>NW_008239973.1:0-206 GCF_000691975.1 Corvus brachyrhynchos | reverse complement strand
CTCCTTGAATATAGAAAATTATGGGTAAAAGGCGTAAAGCAGAACAGGGCTACATATATTATTTTATGAAAACAATCAACAAACACTAATCCCCTCAAGTACTCAGTTTTGAAGTAGAACAGCAAAGTGTGCATGGTACAGTGGAACACTGCAAGTGGCCCCAGCTATTCTGATCACTGAAGATCCCACCAACACATCAGCCTCAG
>NW_008239972.1:0-226 GCF_000691975.1 Corvus brachyrhynchos | reverse complement strand
AAATTCCCTAAAACCCCTCAAAATTCCCTAAAAGGACTCCTAAAAATTCTCTCAAAACCCCTGAAAATTCCCTAAAAAACCCTCAAAATTCCCTAATAAACCCCTCAAAATTCCCTAAACAACCCATAAAAATTCCCAAAAAAAACCCCCCTCCAAATTCCCTAAAAACCTCTGAAAATTCCCTAAAAAAACTCTCAAAATTCCCTAAAAAACCCCTGAAAATTCC
>NW_008239971.1:0-254 GCF_000691975.1 Corvus brachyrhynchos | reverse complement strand
CAGTCTCTCCCAGCCCCATTCCCAGCACTCCCAACCCCATTCCCAGTGCTCCCAGTCCCATTCCCAATGATCCCAGCGCCATTCCCAGTGCTCCCAGTGCCATTCCCAGCGCTCCCAGTGCTCCCAGCGTCATTCCCAGTCCCTCCCAGCCCCATTCCCAGCATTCCCAGTCCCATTCCCATTAATCCCAGTCCCATTCCCAGTCCCATTCCCAGTCCCTTCCAGTCCCTCCCAGTGCTCCCAGTCCCTCCCAG
>NW_008239970.1:0-277 GCF_000691975.1 Corvus brachyrhynchos | reverse complement strand
AATTCCCATTTTCCCAATTTTTGGGGTTTTTTTTGGGGTAGAATCTCCATTTTCCTGGAGTTTTTTGGGGATTTTTTGAGGTTTTTTGGGGGGTGAAATCCCCATTTTCCCAGAATTTGGGGGTTTTTTTGGGGTGGAATCCCCATTTTCCCATTTTTTTGGGGGATTTTTTTGGGGGTTTTTTGGGGTGGAATTCCCGTTTTTGGGATTTTTTGGGGGTGGAATCCCCATTTTCCCATTTTTGGGGGTTTTTTTGGGGGTAGAATCTCCTTTTTCC
>NW_008239969.1:0-1593 GCF_000691975.1 Corvus brachyrhynchos | reverse complement strand
CTGGTGCGGGTTTGTCCCTGCTGTTCTGGGGACGGTGACAGGGGTTTGTCACCCCCCGGTGCGGGTTTGTCACCGCTGTTCTGGGGACAATGACACCAGTTTGTCACCCGCTGGCACAGGTTTGTCCCTGCTGTTCTGGGGACGGTGACAGGGGTTTGTCACCCCCCGGTGCGGGTTTGTCACCGCTGTTCTGGGGACAATGACACCAGTTTGTCACCCGCTGGCACAGGTTTGTCCCTGCTGTTCTGGGGACGGTGACAGGGGTTTGTCACCCCCCGGTGCGGGTTTGTCACCGCTGTTCTGGGGACAATGACACCAGTTTGTCACCCGCTGGCACAGGTTTGTCCCTGCTGTTCTGGGGACGGTGACAGGGGTTTGTCACCCCCCGGTGCGGGTTTGTCACCGCTGTTCTGGGGACAATGACACCAGTTTGTCACCCGCTGGCACAGGTTTGTCCCTGCTGTTCTGGGGACGGTGACAGGGGTTTGTCACCCCCCGGTGCGGGTTTGTCACCGCTGTTCTGGGGACAATGACACCAGTTTGTCACCCGCTGGCACAGGTTTGTCCCTGCTGTTCTGGGGACGGTGACAGGGGTTTGTCACCCCCCGGTGCGGGTTTGTCACCGCTGTTCTGGGGACAATGACACCAGTTTGTCACCCGCTGGCACAGGTTTGTCCCTGCTGTTCTGGGGACAGTGACAGGAGGCTGTTCCCTTGGTTTTGGGGACAGGGACAGGGATTTGTCACCTCCCCGCACAGGTTTGTCCCTGCTGTTCTGGGGACAGGGACACCGGTTTGTCACCCCCAGCACAGGTTTGTCCCTGCTGTTCTGGGGACAGGGACACCGGTTTGTCACCCCCAGCACAGGTTTGTCCCTGCTGTTCTGGGGACAGTGACGGGAGGCTGTTCCCTTGGTTTTGGGGACAGGGACAGGGATTTGTCACCTCCCCGCACAGGTTTGTCACCGCTGTTCTGGGGATGGTGACAGGGATTTGTCACCCCCAGCACAGGTTTGTCCCCGCTGTTCTGGGGACAGTGACACCAGTTTGTCACCCCCCAGCACAGGTTTGTCACCCCACCCTTGTGGGGACAGTGACGAGGATTTGTCACCCCCTGGCACAGGTTTGTCCCTGCTGTTCTGGGGACAGTGACGAGGATTTGTCACCCGCTGGCAGAGGTTTGTCACTGCTGTTCTGGGGACAATGACGCCGGTTTCTCACCGGCTGGTGCGGGTTTGTCCCTGCTGTTCTGGGGACAGTGACAGGGATTTGTCACCCCCCGGCACAGGTTTGTCCCCGCTGTTCTGGGGACGGTGACACCGGTTTGTCACCCCCAGCACAGGTTTGTCACTCGGGGGACAGTGACAGGAGGCTGTTCCCTTGGTTTTGGGGACAGGGACAGGGATTTGTCACCTCCCCGCACAGGTTTGTCCCTGCTGTTTTGGGGACAGTGATGGGAGGCTGTTCCCTTGGTTTTGAGGACAGGGACAGGGATTTGTCACCCCCAGCACAGGTTTGTCCCTGCTGTTCTGGGGACAGGGACACTGGTTTGTCACCTCCCTGCACAGGTTTGTCCCTGCTGTTCTGGGGACAGG
>NW_008239968.1:0-213 GCF_000691975.1 Corvus brachyrhynchos | reverse complement strand
TGCTGCCTAACAAGGTTCCTATATCCAGCACACTAAATCATGTTATCCAGGAACTGTTATTCCTTTTTCACCCCTTTCTCTTAATGCCCTCAGTCCCCACGTTGGGTGCCAAGACCTGTCTTGCTTTGAAAGATAGATGTCTGCTAAGGAAGGGAGGAGTCCCCTGTGGAATGGCAGATGCACCCCCCTTCCCTCCAAGTTATTATAATTTTG
>NW_008239967.1:3586-3993 GCF_000691975.1 Corvus brachyrhynchos | reverse complement strand
TCTGGTGCTATGTATGCCTCTGCACATGCAGGTTAAAAAGCTAAGGACGTTGTAAAACATCTTGTCCAAGCTTTTGCTGTGCTTGGTATACCTGAGGAGATAAAAACTGATAATGGACCTGCCTACACCTCTCAGGAGTTTAAAAACTTTCATCAGCAGCGGGGATTTCGACATGTTACAGGTATTCCTCACTCCCCAACTGGACAAGGCATTGTTGAATGTGCCCATCAAACCCTCAAGCGAATGCTGCTACAACAATCAGGGACCACCAAACTCAACTCACCTGTCCTCAGACTCAGCAAAGCACTGTTTACCATAAACTTCCTGAATGGCACCTTTGAGGATCCAAACCCTCCCATCTATCGTCATTTCCAGAACACCAGGAGACAGAAACTGCAGGAAAATCC
>NW_008239967.1:0-2170 GCF_000691975.1 Corvus brachyrhynchos | reverse complement strand
AATTGAGCGAGCAGGGAGCTATATTTCTCCCTCTTTGCTTCTGCTGATGGTATTTGCTTTGCAGCTGATACAGGTACCGATTTTAGAGCTACTAAAGTGCTAGATCGCCCTTGCTACCTCTCTAGGCTGCTCGAGGCTTTCTAAGGCATTAAACTACTAGCTTAGCCGGTATAAAGCTGAAAAGATACCTTCCACAGCCTTTTAAAGTCTCCTTTCTCATGCAAGCTAGCTGGGAAAACGGTTTGAGGTTTTGTAATCTATATTGCAGGTGCAAGCAGTTTGTGTCATGTTTTCCACACTGGGAAAAATA
The DNA here is from genome assembly GCF_000691975.1 of Corvus brachyrhynchos. Lineage (NCBI taxonomy): Eukaryota > Metazoa > Chordata > Aves > Passeriformes > Corvidae > Corvus > Corvus brachyrhynchos. The sequence goes on along the minus strand of NW_008239967.1, from coordinate 1,860 downwards.
TTTTGGAAATGGGTGTTATACCATTCAGCCAATCACTCTGGGAGGTGGATGGTCAAGCACCCAATGATGTTATGCTACTCTTGCAAACAAAGCTATATAAACGAGTCTGTAATTAATTAAATAATCCCATTTTATCCTGGACTTGGATTCTGTGTCGTTCTTCACGCTGTCCCTGCAGACAACAGCGACATACCTCTTCCTACCTCCTCAGGGCAAGGGATAAAATTCCCGACTAAGTAGGAACAATTTGAGTTTCATTACACCATTGATTCCCCTGAGGCAACCAGACTATTATATAGTACATTTGTTCTGCTTTTTGTAGAATTATCTAACGCTTGATATATTGAGCGAGGAATATGTGAAATGCTGAGCTTCACAGAAGAAGAACACTGGACTAAGAAGCATGAATGGAAGTGAAGGGAGTTGCTGACCCATCTATTGAACTCCTCCAATCACTGCAACTGAAAAATTAACTCCATGAACTTTTTCTTTGATCCTGATTTGCATCTCATCATTCCTATGATTTCAAGACTCAAGGAGTGGGGAATATCCTGATCTACACAGACTGGTAACAACACAAGTAAAATGACTTGTTTGAATTGTCCCCAGCCACTATGAACACTCTGAATTTAATGTTATATCTTGTCATTATATATTTTTTTAATCAGTAATCATCATATATATATGTGTGTTACATAATCCAGTACATGAAAATATCACCAATTCTGGACCAAAATCAATAATATAGTTAACACTCTTTTTAACTACATGAGTTAGAGAAATAGTAAAGCTTAGGAGATCAATGTATATCAACATACTTAGCAATAATGTGCACATATGCAGTGGATGCTTCTATGGCATGAAGGCAGGAGGTATCTTCATTACCACTTCATGAGGTAAAGTGAGTGACTGCAGTCAAGGGGTAGAATGTAGCAGGGCATCTCACCCCCCACAAGAGCTTATCTACTGTTTGTTAATTGGTCAGATAAATCAAACAGAACAAGCTGTCTTGTAGTGAGTTATTTTGGCTCCATGAGGTTAACACTGGTCTTGTACCTCCCAACTGCCATCCTGATCTGCCATCCTTAGAACTTGTGGGCCAGAGTGATTTCTTAAATTTAAGTTGTTACCAAAAATCTGAGGCTAAGGCAGGGCTTGCCTGAAGCTCCCGCTCATCCTGTGACAGTGGGTAGCCTATGGTGAAGACCATGGTGAAGGAGGCTGTGCCTCTGCAGCCAATGGAGGACCATGGGGGTGCACAGATCTACCTGCAGCCCATGGAGGACACTCACGCTGGAGCAGGTGGATGCCTGAGAGGAGGCTGTGACCCTGTGGGAGGCCTGTGGAGAGAGGAGGCCACACTGGAGCAGCCTGTTCTTGAAAGACTGCACCTCGTGGAAGAGTGACCCACACTGCAGAAGTTTGGGGAGGACTGTTACCTGTGGGATGGACTCACATTGCAGCAGGTCGCGGAGAGCTGTTGCTCGTGAGATGGACTCACATTTGAGAAGTTCGCAGAGAACTGTCTTCTGTGGGAGTGTTGGGGTTTTAGGAGTTCTCCTGGGTTTTTTTTCTGTTAAAGGAATTTTCCCCATACATGTTACTATGGGGACAAATTACTGAGTACTTAAGAAAAACAAAAGACCTACCCATTGGGGGTGGGATGCATCTTGCTACTCTTGTTTCACCTGGGTGTGTGGACAGTCAGTTCCCAGCGTTTGGATGGAGAGGGAGGCTGCTTCTTTGGCTGCTTTTTTCCTTCAGCCAGAGAAACCCTGGGATCCCAAGCCCGCCTTCCCTGCCCCGCTGGGAGCTGGGCTGTGGACACCCTGCCCCTGCCGTCGCTTCGAGACGTCGCTC
>NW_008239966.1:0-947 GCF_000691975.1 Corvus brachyrhynchos | reverse complement strand
ACTAGGGAAAAAAGAGAGGAGCAAGGCTGATGCAGCAAGCCGACGGGATGTTGGAGAGGGGGATGCTGACCATAGAAAGAGAAAGACTTATATTAGTTAGTCGCATGCATATTAATCTGTAACCAATCGCTTGCCATTAAAGGCCGCGTGAACAGTAGCTGTAACCCAATAGCATGGAGCTTGCTTATGCGTGCTTGAGGAATTAGGGTATAACTATGGGACTGACAATAGAATAAATGGAGTTCCATCATATCTCTATGAGAAGCGTGGTTCATCCAGGCAGATCTCAGGCTATTATCCTTCCCATTGTTTCTTTTATCTGTCAGTACTAGTTTTATCTACCAGCAGGCCCACAGCTTGTTTGTAAAGACAAGTCTATCTCATTTGTTTCAATCCCTCATCTTTTATTTTCTTAATAATTGTCTTTACAAACTTTAGTTATTAGTGACTTAAATTTCTGTTTCTGGGTCTTTTTTGGTTTTGTAATTACTCGCAGTGACATAATTTTCTGTCCTTTTGTAGCCATCTCTGGATCAGCAGGCATGGCTACTACCGGCATCCCTTTGATCCCATGTTGAATAAGTTGCACTAGGCAAGGGATCATGCATGGTAAAAAGATTAGAGTTGCTACAGCACATAAGAGGAGAAAAAATAATTTGTTTAACCCACAGTCCTTCAGGTAACCATGAAAACATGTCCCATTCCCATGGCACAACCACCCCTCCCCCACCAGGTTCGGGAAAAATAAATTTTCCTCAAAGGAAAGTGAAAGAGATAAAAACTATTTAACAAACACACTGGAAAAGGATAATATTGCCAAATAATAAAACCCCTCGCCCTGCTGAGAGAAACCTGGGAAAATTTCAGAGTCCTTCCGTAGATCTCTCTCTCTCCCCCTCCTTGGAGCTGGGATGGGGTGGTGGGCCCACCTCCAGGGCCAAGGCCTC
>NW_008239965.1:0-424 GCF_000691975.1 Corvus brachyrhynchos | reverse complement strand
TACTTTTAATTCTATTAATAATAAAACTCTTTCATTGTATTGCAACTGTTTAAAGTTTGTGCCTGCTTTGCTTTCTCCTAATTCTTATCTCACTGAAGGAAAATAAGTAAGTAATGAATATTTTGAACCAAAACCCACTGAAAGAAAATAAGTAAGTAATGAATATTTTGAACCAAAACCACTACAAAAGGTAATAAAAATGAAAGAAGGAAGAAAAAGAGAAAGACTGAAAACATGAAACCAACAAGAAAATAAATGTTAAGAAAAGTCAAAAAAAGAAGAAAGAACAAAAACCAGGAAGAAAGAAAATGACAGAAAGAAAGACAATAAAAAAATACAAGAGAACCAAAGAACGCAAAAAAAGAAAGATGAAAAACAGAAAGCAACAAAGAAAAGAAAAAAGGTAAAAAAATGAAGGAAAGAA
>NW_008239964.1:742-1145 GCF_000691975.1 Corvus brachyrhynchos | reverse complement strand
TTAGGATTGGGAGCCACCCAGGGGGAGGTAACCCAGACCTCAGTGATCTCGTCTGGTCCGCCTTCCAATCCACTGTCCTGGGTGGGGAAATTCACCCAGTGGATAGCCTTGGTTTGACTGGCATTTGATGGTTTCAGCCTGAGAGCAGGCTGATCCACCCCAACATCTCCCCCTTCTTTATTACATGGAAGTGAGGGGAAAGCCTTAAGGGATTTCAAAATCAAACACTTATAAATGGGAAAGGCTAATAGAATTAACAACACTATAAACAAAACCCAAACAATGTCCTTGATAATAGATGGAATCTGGCTGCTGAAGCTCCCGGTGGATGAGGAGAAACCGGAGGCGGAAAAGATGTTTTTAAACCAGTCGCTGCCCTCTGCACGCAGGGTGTCCACTTGGG
>NW_008239964.1:0-332 GCF_000691975.1 Corvus brachyrhynchos | reverse complement strand
GTGGTGAAATACCTCAGAGTACAGGGGCCACCTTTGAGGAATGGTGGGATTCCGTTCCACGCTCGGTCCCCACAGATTAAAAATAAACCCTCTGGCAGCACTTTGCTGTGACCGATGGAGCTGGAAACTGACAGAGCCATATTGTGACACCAACTCTGGGTTTTATAGATTCTGCTGAAAGGGCTGACTGGGAATTGACGTTCTGGCTTGCTATAGTGAGAGTTAAAACAAAAGGCTGACCCAGCAGATCCTTTAAGATGCAATTCTCTGGGCTCCTGTATGGCTACTGGGAGGTTTTGCATCCACCCGTCCCAGCGGTGGGGCTGGGGGAG
>NW_008239963.1:0-383 GCF_000691975.1 Corvus brachyrhynchos | reverse complement strand
CGATTTTTTCCGCACAACTTCCCGCATTTCCCGAGCCTTTCTCCGCCGCGCCTTCACCATCCTCGGCTGATTGAGGAGAGCGGCGAGGGGAAGGCGACGACATCCTCAGATGCTTCCTGGCAAGGGCGAGGTGGCCACCAAAAAGGTGCCAAAGGCGACCAAAGAGGTGGCACCAGGTGGCACCGGGGCTCCCTTACCTGCGTAGGTGGCACCTGGCAGCGGCGTGTAACCTGGAGGGCGAGAAAAGGCAGCAAAATGGGGCAAAACTGGGCAAAAATGGGGCAAAAAAGGGGCAAAGAAGGGGCAAGGAGGTGTGGGCGGCTGGTTGCCAACCGTGCCCGAGGCTCACCTGGCGCGGGGGACGGGCCCAGGTAGCGGCAGAG
>NW_008239962.1:0-852 GCF_000691975.1 Corvus brachyrhynchos | reverse complement strand
CCCATGACCCGTTCTTTTTTTAGGGTGAAAAGCCCCATTTTTGGGGCTAAAAACCTCAATTTTTGGGATAAATCCCCATTTTTCAGGGCCAAACCCCTCGGTTTTTTGGCTAAAAGCACCATTTTTGGGGACAAACCCCTCCCCCCCATTTTTTGGCATAAACCCTACTTTTTTTGGGCTGAACTCCCCATTTTTTTGGCATAAACCCCCCATTTTTTCGGGCTAAAACCTCCAATTTTTTTTACCTAAAATCTGCCCCCTTTTTTTTTTACCTAAAACCCCCATTTTCTGACCTAAAACTCCGGGTTTTTTAACTAAAACCCCCATATTTTGCCCTAAACCCCCATTTTTTGACCTAAAACGCCCATTTTTTCCCTTTTACCTAAACCCCCCATTTTTTTGCCCTAAAACCCCCATTTTTTGTTCTAGAAACCCCATTTTTTGCCCTAAAACTGCCCTTTTTTTCCTTTTGCCCTAAAACCCCCATTTTTTGCCCTAAAACCCCCATTTTTTTTTACCTAAAACCCCCATTTTTACCTAAAAACCCCATTTTTTTTTTCCCTTTTCCCCCGTGGGATTTGGGGTTTTCCGGGAATTCGGGATTTTTTGGGAATTCGGACGCACCTCCTTGAGCAGGAAGGAGGAGGCGGCGAAGGCGATTTTTTCCCCTAAACCCCCCATTTTTTTTTACCTTTCGCCCCAACCCCCCCCATTTTTGCCCTAAAATCCCCATTTTTTTTTTACCTAAAACCCCCATTTTTTGCCCTAAACTCCCCATTTTTTGCCCTAAACCCCCATTTTTTGTGCTAGAAACCCCATTTTTTGCCCTAAACCCCCATTTTTTTTTTACCT
>NW_008239961.1:0-891 GCF_000691975.1 Corvus brachyrhynchos | reverse complement strand
CTGGACAACCACTCCCTGTGGGAGCCCAAGGTCTTTGCCAGGGGCTGCTTCCGGATCATCATGTACTCCATCCAGGTGGGAATTCCGGCATCATCGGGAAGCTCGGCGCTCGGGTTGGGAATTCTGGGATCATCGGGAAGCTCGGCGCTCGGGATGAGCCGGATCCCGTCGGCGAATTCCAGAGGGATCCCGGATCCGCCCCCAGAAGGGCTGGGAACGGGAGGGAGGGAACGGCAGGCTGGGCTGGGAATGCCGTGGGAACGCGGGGCCGGGCCGGGCGCCGGATCCAGGGGATTTTCGGGATGAGCCCATCCCGGATGTGTGATCCCGCTTTTTTCCCCGGGAATTCCCTTTGGATTCAGCCCAGCCGTGCTCTGCTGGGAGAATTCCCACCGGGAATTCCCAGATTTCCCACCCTCGCTCCCATTCCTGGTTTTCCATCCCAGAAATTCCCCCCATCCCAGATTTGGGACGATCCCGGAATTTCCCGCTGGAAGATCCCGATGATTCCTTTGTGGGATGGATTTCCTTGGGAATTCCCGGCAGAAATCCGATCGTTTCTCCCGGAAATCCCAAGGAATTCCCCAAAACCCCTCCATCCCCACAACTCATCCCGTCCTTTTTCCCATGGAAACCTCTCCAAGCTTTTCCCGGAATTACGGCGAACCGGATTCTCTCCGGTGCCTCCCGCTTTCCCATCCCGAAGTTTCTCGGGAATACCGCGGGATCCGGCGCCTCCGGATGATTCCCGGCAGTCGGCAGTGCCATTCCCGGTGTTTTTCCAGCCCCAGCATTCCCACCTGGTGATCCAGCAGCTCCTGGGACACCTGGACGCCAACAGCCGGAGCGCGGCGCCGATCCGGGCGGGAATCGTCGAGGTGCTGTCGGAAG
>NW_008239960.1:632-867 GCF_000691975.1 Corvus brachyrhynchos | reverse complement strand
TACCCACCATGTGCAACCAGGTCCCTGAGCTAAAACAACCCCATAGATGGGTTTGTCTGTACTCAAAGCAGAATTAATCCACACAGTCTTTCCTAACAGACCTCTGACATGCACTACTGGGACCTTATCTCCATCTGTTGTATGCAGGGATTCAGATTGGGCTGGACCAGCTCTATTGGTGGAACCTCGGGTGTTAACTAACCAGGTGGCCTTTGCTAGATTCTGTTCCCAATTT
>NW_008239960.1:0-242 GCF_000691975.1 Corvus brachyrhynchos | reverse complement strand
GGGGCTTCACCCGCTTGGCCTGCTTGATCGCAGCGCATGTCTCACAATCATGGATAATCTGGGAGATACTGTCCATGGGCAGATCCACCCCTCGATCTTGTGCCCACTTATAGGTGGCATCTCTGCCCTGATGGCCTGAGGCATCACGGGTCCATTGAGCTAAGAACAACACTCCTTTATGTTTCCTGTCGAAGTCTATCTGGGACACCTCTATCTTTGCAGACTGATCTACCTGCTTGTTG
>NW_008239959.1:0-547 GCF_000691975.1 Corvus brachyrhynchos | reverse complement strand
AAGGGGTCGGGGGGGTCCCCAAAACTCGGGGAGCCCCAAAAAGGAGGGATTTTGGCCCAAAACTCACGTCGGTGTGTTTGGTCATGGGGTTGAGCTTGAGGAACAGGGGGCTCTCGATGATCTCACAAACCTGAGGGGAAAAGCCCCGAAATTTGGGGGTGAAACTCCCCCAAAAAAACCCCAAAATGTTCCAAATCGGGGCTGGAATCCTTCAAATATCCCAAAAAACCCCAAAAGGCCCCAAAAATCCCCTCTGGAAATGGGGCAAAAGCAGCGGGAATTGGGAAAAATCGATTCGGGGTGGAGTCAAAAATCCCTGAGAGGCCCCAAAATCCCCTCGGGATCCCCCAAAAATCCCCTCAGGAGCCCCCAAAAATCCCTGAGAGGCCCCAAAATCCCCTCAGGATCCCCAAAAATCCCCTCGGGATCCCCCAAAAATCCCTGAGAGGCTCCAAAATCCCCTTGGGATCCCCCCAAAATCCCCTCAGGATCCCCCCAAAATCCCCTCAGGATGCCCCAAAAATCCCTGAGAGGCCCCAAAATCCCC
>NW_008239958.1:0-315 GCF_000691975.1 Corvus brachyrhynchos | reverse complement strand
TGATATTTCCTTTTTTCAATTGCTCCTCAACGAGTGTGGTGAGCACCTTTAATTTGTCTTTTTTCAAAGGCCACTGATTCATCCAGATATTTTCGTCAGACATCCAATTTATTTTCTGGAAGGGGTGCTCCACAGTGGCCGTTATTAAAAATTCTGGGGTTGAGATGGAATTTCGACTCGAGCCCCCCACTGGGACATGAGATCTCTGCCCCACAATGTAAATCCAAAGTCAATTACAAAAGGATGGACTGATGCTATCTGTCCCTCTGGACCCTCAATTTGGACAACTGCCCTGCTTCTCTGGGCAGGTATAGA
>NW_008239957.1:0-836 GCF_000691975.1 Corvus brachyrhynchos | reverse complement strand
CTTGGGGTTCCCTCCCCAAAACTCCCCCCAGGACCACCCAAACCCCCTCAAATCTTCCCAAAATGTTGGGTTCCCTCCCCAAATCTCAGCACTGAGACCTCAAAACCCCCTCTAGGACCCCCCAAACCCCCCGAATTTGGGGTTCCCTCCCCAAAACTCCCCCAGGCACCCCCCAAATTCGGGGTTCTCTTCCAAGATCTCAGCCCTGAGACCCCAAAACCTCCCAACGCCCCAGAATTTCGGGGTGCCCCCTCACCAGGATGCAGGCCTGTGCCTCAATGCCGCAGAGGAGCACGGAGCGGATTTTGGGGTCCCCCAGGAGGGGCCCCGCAGCCCCCACCATGCTGAAAGCGGTTTTGGGGACCCGGGGCAGGTCCTGCGCCCCCAATTCCGGCACCGTCGGCCCCAAAACGTCTGGGCGCTGCTCGGTCACTTCTGGGCGCTGCTCGGTCACCAGCACGGGCACCCCCAAAATCCGGCAGCCCTGAGGGGGTGAATTTTTGGGGTTTTTTGGGGGCGTTTTTGGGCGTAGTTTTGGGGGGGGTTTAAAGGGAGTTTTGTGGGGTTTTGGGGGGGAATTTGGGGAGGGAATTTTGGGGTTTCTTGGGGTGGATTTTTGGGTATTTTTGGGGAGTGTTTGGGGCTTTTTGAGGAAGGTTTTCAGGGTTAGGGTTTGACGTTTTTTGGGGGGATTTTTGGGTTTTTTTGGGGGCAGTGGTTGGGGTATTTTGGGGTTTTTCTTTGGTTTTTTTTTTTTAGGGCTGTTCGGGTGGATTTTGGGGTATTTTTGGGGAGCCTTTTGGGGTGATTTTGGGGTGCCCCACCTGGAGCATCCC
>NW_008239956.1:5327-5559 GCF_000691975.1 Corvus brachyrhynchos | reverse complement strand
GGGGTTTGGGGGAGTTTTGGGGGGGTTTTGAGGGGTTTTGGGGGGATTTGAGGGGGTTTGGGGACAGCTCTCTGCCCCTCCCATGGGGTTTTGGGGTCCCTGGGGGGGGGTCCCTGAATTTGGGGAGGGGTCCCTGAATTTGCGGAGGGGTCCCTGAGGGGGTCCCCGAATCTGGGGAGGGGTCTCCGGGTTTTGGGGAGGGGGCTGGAGGCGGTTTGGGGGGGGTTTGGGG
>NW_008239956.1:3266-3774 GCF_000691975.1 Corvus brachyrhynchos | reverse complement strand
GGTGTTTTTGGTGTTCCCGGGGTGATCCCGGTGTTTTTGGGGCTGATCCCGGTGTTTTGGGGGTTCCCGGGGTGATCCCGGTGTTTTTGGGGGTGATCCCGGTGGTTTTGTGTGTGATCCCGGTGGTTTTGGGGTTCCCGGGGTGATCCCGGTGGTTTTGGGGTTCCCGGGCTGATGCCGGTGGTTTTGGGGGCGATGCCGGTGTTTTTGGGGCTGATCCCGGTGGTTTTGGGGGTGATCCCGGTGTTTTTGGGGTTCCCGGGCTGATCCCGGTGTTTTTCCTGCCCCTCCCAGAGGGCCCCGAGCCCCTCAAGCAGCGGGATTTGGGCGACGGCTCCTTCGGGCTCGAGTATTTCCCCACCGTGCCCGGGAATTACTCGGTGGCCGTGACCTGGGGCGGGCAGCACGTGCCCCGCAGGTACTGGGAGCACTGGGAGGGGACTGGGAGGGAACTGGGAGGGGACTGGGAGGGACTAGGGGGCACTGGGAGGGATTGGGAGGCACTGGG
>NW_008239956.1:0-1348 GCF_000691975.1 Corvus brachyrhynchos | reverse complement strand
ACCCCCGGGGAGGGGGGGTTTGGGGAGGTTTTGGGGCTTTTGGGGAGGGATTTGGGGTTTCCATGCCTGATTTTGAGGTTCCCCTCCTCAATTTTGGGGTTCCCATCCCCGATTTTCGGGGTTCCCGGTATCCCCGTTATCCCCAGGATTTCCTGCAGATTTTTTGGGGTCTTTGAGGTTTCCCATCGCTGATTTTGGGGTTCCCCTGCTGCATTTTGGGGTTCCCTGACCAATCCCGGGGTTTTTCCCAGCATTTTTGGGTGGATTTCGGGCTTCCCATGCTCAATTTTGGGATTCCCATCACGGATTTTGGGGTTCCCACGCTGAATTTCGGGATTCCCGGGCCAATCCTGCTGTCATTCCCAGGATTCTCGGTGGATTTTGGGTTCCCACACTGAATTTCGGGATTCCCATCACTCATTTTGGGGTTCCCACACTGATTTTTGGGATTCCTGTGCTGATTTTCGTAGTTCCCACACTGATTTTTGGGGTTCCCACACTGATTTTTGGGGTTCCCACGCTGATTTTCGGGGTCCTTGTACCTCACCCCGTGCTTTTCCCCAGGATTCTCTGTGGATTTTGGGGTTTTTGTGCGAGTTTCGGGATTCCCGTCACTGATTTCGGGGTTCCCACACTGATTTCGGGGTTCCCACACTGATTTTCGGGGTTCCCGTGCCTCATCCTGTGCTTTTTCCCAGGATTTTCCATGGATTTTGGGTTTCCCACACTGATTTTGGGTTCCCCACACTGATTTTTGGGGTTCCCGTTCCTCATCCCGTGCTTTTTCCCTGGATTCTCGGTGGATTTTGGGTTCCCACACTGAATTTCGGGATTCCCATCACTCATTTTGGGGTTCCCACACTGATTTTCGGGATTCCTGTGCTGATTTTCGTAGTTCCCACACTGATTTTTGGGGTTCCCACACTGATTTTTGGGGGTCTCATACCTGATCCTGTGCTTTTCCCAAGAATTCTCTGTGGATTTTGGGATTCCCGTGCTGAATTTTGGGGTTCCCGTGCCTCATCCTGTGCCTCTCCGCAGGGTTCTCTGTGGATTTCGGGGTTCCCACGCTGATTTTCGGGGTTCCCACTCTGATTTTGGGGTTCCCGTGCTGATTTTTGGGGTCCATCCCGTTCCTGTCTGCAGGGTTCTCGGTGGATTTCGGGGTTCCCACACAGATTTTTGGGGTTCCCACTCTGATTTCGGGGTCCCTCTCCGCAGGGTTCTCGGTGGATTTTGGGGTTCCCGTGCTGATTTTTGGAGTTCCCACTCTGATTTTTGGGGTTCATCTCCGCAGGGTTCTCGGTGGATTTCAGGGTTCCCACTCTGATTTTCGGGGTTCCCGTGC
>NW_008239955.1:0-525 GCF_000691975.1 Corvus brachyrhynchos | reverse complement strand
TGGGGGAAAACCCCAGAAATTTGGGGGGAAAAGGAGAAATTTGGGGGAAAAAACCAGGAATTTGGGGGAAAAAAGCAGAAATTTCAGGAAAAAAGCGGAAATTTGGGGGAAAAAAGCGGAGATTTGGGGGAAAACCCCAGAAATTTGGGGGGAAAAGTGGAAATTTGGGGAAAAAAGCAGAAATTTGGGGAAAAAAGGAGAAATTCGGGGGAAAAAGCAGAAATTTGGGGGAAAAAACCGGAGAAAATTGGAGGGAAAAACCGGAGAGTTGGGGGAAAACCCCAGAAATTTGGGGGGAAAAGCAGAAATTTGGGGGAAAAAAGCAGAGATTTGGTGGAAAAAAGCGGAGATTTGGGGGAAAACCCCAGAAATTTGGGGGGAAAAGCGGAAATTTGGGGAAAAAAGTGAAATTTGGGGGAAAAAGCAGAAAATTGGGGAAAAAGTGGAAATTTGAAGGAATAAGCAGAAATTTGGGGAAAAACCCCAGAAATTTGGTGGAAAAATGCAGAAATTTGGGGAAAAAAG
>NW_008239954.1:0-620 GCF_000691975.1 Corvus brachyrhynchos | reverse complement strand
ATTTCTAAATTTGGCCAAACCAGAACAAAGGGTGATCCAGCAGTAGCTAAAGCTGAAAGGAAGCTTGAAGGAGGATCGCTGGCCAATTTATCCCATAGCACGCTGGTAGAAGAACTGCCTTCAAAGTGGACTGGAGGTAGGGACCAGGAAGGAATAAGATGGGTGAAAATATCTCAAAAGAACAAAGGGATGTTTATAATAAATCAGACGCCTTGCTCAAGTTACATTCTGAGCCTCTTCCCAGCAGGGAAGTGAAGGATTTATTGCTTTAGGTTTTTCGTAATTGCCCTGACGTTAACTTTAAACTTCTTACTAAATCAGTCTGGGATGATATTGCAACTCTATCCCGCTTCGAAACACAATAAGGCGGCGGCTGTGTTAATCCCTGCTTGCCGAGTGGTGATAGAATTATTGAACAGCTCGGTAATTAATGGCGACTCCGAAATTTTAACTGTGCCACAGGCTCCCTTACAGTCGCCCCCTCCGGCCGCTTGTGATATTGCACCCAACGCGGGGGTGGTGAAGAAGGGAGCGGGGAGCCCTCGGAAGTGATGCATGGTGCTGGAGGGCGGGAAGCCCCGGAAATTACATCTCCGGAAGTGATGAAAACAAAGATGGAT
>NW_008239953.1:0-376 GCF_000691975.1 Corvus brachyrhynchos | reverse complement strand
TGTTAAAAAAACAGGAAAATTTTCCACTTGGATATGAAAAAACCAGGAAAATTTTCCACTTGGATGGTAAAAAAAGTGAGAATTTTCTCCTTGGATGGGAAAAAAAGTGGGAAATTTCCACTTGGATGGAAAGAAATGGAAAATTTCCACTTGGACGGTAAAAAAAGCAGGAAATTTCCACTTGGATGTGAAAAAAGTGGGAAATTTTTCCACTCGGATGTGAAAAAAGGGGGAAATTTTTCCAATGCTAAAAAAAGTGGGAAATTTCCCCTTGGATGTGAAAAAAGTGGGAAATTTCCACTTGGATGTGAAAAAAGTGGGAAAATTTTCCATTTGGATGTGAAAAAAAACAGGAAAATTTTCCACTTGGATGTGA
>NW_008239952.1:0-521 GCF_000691975.1 Corvus brachyrhynchos | reverse complement strand
TCTTGATTTTGAGGATTATGAATATCAGAGGGTGTCACACCTCGTAAGGACTTTGTATGGTAAGAATTGCAGGGAAGGTTTTTCAATCTATTGCTTTATTTATTTTACTTTTCTTTAAGGGCCATCAACCATCCAGTTGAAGTGCCTTAATGGGAAGGGTCTTCTCATCTTCTTCCCCTCCCCCAAGGTCAGGCAAGACATTAAAAATGGTGGATTGTTCTGCCGTGCAGACATCGGACAAGCTGTTCACAGCACGGTAGTAAAGCCTCACACTGGGAGAAAGCTTGTCTTCCCTGGTTGAGGGATGTAACTCCTGTAGGAGCATGCAGGTGGATGGAAGCCAGGGGAAGCAGGGTGCTGCTAGGTGAATGAGGGCTTGTCCATCCTGCAGGCACCAGGAGGCTGAAGGCTGGGACTGTGGAGCAAAGACATGTCTTCTGGAGAGCACTGGACCACTGCAGCCCATGGGGTGGGTTAACCAGTGGAGGTGTGTATGTACTACTCATGTATGCATATAGCTC
>NW_008239951.1:1496-2759 GCF_000691975.1 Corvus brachyrhynchos | reverse complement strand
AAAATCGCTCCAAAATCGCCTCAAAATCACCCCAAATCGCCCCAAAATCGCTCCAAAATCTCTTTATTTTGGCAAAATTTGGCACCGCGGGGGACCCGGGGCCGTTTTGGAGTCCCCGGGTCAGGATTTGGGGGATTTGGGGGATTTGGGGTCCCCGGGTCAGGATTTGGGGTCCCCGGGTCAGGATTTGGGGCTGATTTGGGGGATTTGGGGTCTCCCCGGGTGAGGATTTGGGGCTGATTTGGGGGTTTTAGGGCTGGATTTAGGGCATTTGGGGTTCCCTGGGTCAGGATTTGGGGCTGATTTGGGGGATTTGGGGTCCCCGGGTCAGGATTTGGGGGATTTGGGGTCTCCCCGGGTCAGGATTTGGGGCTAATTTGGGGGATTTGGGGTCCCCGGGTGAGGATTTGGGGCTGATTTGGGGGATTTGGGGCTGGATTTAGGGCATTTGGGGTTCCCTGGGTCAGGATTTGGGGCTGATTTGGGGGATTTGGGGTCTCCCCGGGTCAGGATTTGGGGGATTTGGGGTCTCCCCGGGTCAGGATGAGCTCCTGGAGTAAGGTGTTGCGGGCTTTGGGGTCTCCCCGGGTCAGGATTTGGGGCTGATTTGGGGGATTTGGGGTCTCCGGGTCAGGATTTGGGGGATGTGGGGTCTCCCCGGGTGAGGATTTGGGGCTGATTTGGGGGTTTTAGGGCTGGATTTAGGGCATTTGGGGTTCCCTGGGTCAGGATTTGGGGCTGATTTGGGGGATTTGGGGTCCCCGGGTCAGGATTTGGGGGATTTGGGGTCTCCCCGGGTCAGGATTTGGGGCTAATTTGGGGGATTTGGGGTCCCCGGGTGAGGATTTGGGGCTGATTTGGGGGATTTGGGGCTGGATTTAGGGCATTTGGGGTTCCCTGGGTCAGGATTTGGGGCTGATTTGGGGGATTTGGGGTCTCCCCGGGTCAGGATTTGGGGGATTTGGGGTCTCCCCGGGTCAGGATTTGGGGCTAATTTGGGGGATTTGGGGTCCCCGGGTGAGGATTTGGGGCTGATTTGGGGGATTTGGGGCTGGATTTAGGGCATTTGGGGTTCCCTGGGTCAGGATTTTGGGCTGATTTGGGGGATTTGGGGTCTCCCCGGGTCAGGATTTGGGGGATTTGGGGTCTCCCCGGGTCAGGATTTGGGGCTGATTTGGGGGATTTGGGGTCGGATTTAGGGCATTTGGGGTTCCCTGGGTCAGGATTTGGGGCTGATTTGGGGGGTTTGGGGTGTCCCCGGGG
>NW_008239951.1:0-394 GCF_000691975.1 Corvus brachyrhynchos | reverse complement strand
AGGATTTGGGGCTGATTTGGGGGATTTGGGGTCCCCGGGTCAGGATTTGGGGGATTTGGGGTCTCCCCGGGTCAGGATTTGGGGGATTTGGGGTCCCTTTTGGGGCAGGATTTGGGGTCCCCCGGGTCAGGATTTTGGGGTCCATTTGGGTCTGGATTTGGGCTCCCCCCGGGCCAGGATTTGGGGTCCCTTTTGGGCTGAATTTTGGGGTTCCCTGGGGTCAGTCTGGGTCAGGATTTGGGGCCCCCCTGGGTCAGGATTTTGGGGTCTCTTTGGGTCCCTTTTGGGTCAGGATTTTGGGTCCCTTTGGGGTCTCTTGGGGTCCCCCCGAGTCAGGATTTTGGGTCCCTTTGGGGTCAGGATTTTGGGTCCCTTTGGGGTTGGATTTTGGGGT
>NW_008239950.1:0-429 GCF_000691975.1 Corvus brachyrhynchos | reverse complement strand
TGTCCCAGAACGGATCTGAAAGGACAGAGTCTCTGGTGACATCAGGAAAATTTCGAGATATCCAATTAGTGAAAGATTTAAAGTTTTTCTTAGAAAGAACACTCTTAGAGAATTTAAAGTATTTTTTTAAGAGAAGGGTTAGAAGAAAGGTGTATAGGTCTCTCTCAGATTGGAAAAGGCTGGGTTTAGCTTGCCTATTTCCCATTTGAGTTCAGTTCCTCCCTCAGCTGAAAAAAAAAAAGAGAAAAAAAAACCCAAAAAGGACTTAAAAAGTATTGTGCGCGAGAAAGAGAGGAGAGCCCAATTTTAAACTTACAAATCCTGTCTTCTGGTGAGGCTAGCTCCTTATGAAGTCCAAAACAAAACGTCTGCTGGGGGGGGAGGTCTGGCCAGTTCGATCCTCAGGGGTTTCTGTCCCAGGTGAGAAGG
>NW_008239949.1:0-207 GCF_000691975.1 Corvus brachyrhynchos | reverse complement strand
CTCTGTCTCTGAAGTGTCTCCTGGCCCGATTTCGGTACGATTCATAAATGTGCCTGCTCTTTCAATTTTCTTCCCTTTTATTTGGGCTGCTGCCCCTCTTGTGCCTTGAATGGTTCTCCAGGCCTCTACCTGAAGGCCTGACCTGAGCCATGATCCTTCCAGCCAAGACCCCACCTGTTGGGGTCCCTGCCCCGCCGTGTAGCCCTG
>NW_008239948.1:0-226 GCF_000691975.1 Corvus brachyrhynchos | reverse complement strand
GGGTCACCGGTGTGGCACAGAGGTCTTGAGGACGGGGACACTGCGGTCACCCTGGGCTGGCACAGGTCACCCCCACCAGCCCCACGGCCTCTGTCTCTAAGGTGACATCCCCATGGTGCTTGGCCCTTTCTCCCTGTCCCTGCATCCCTGTCCCCCTGTTCCTGTCCCCACCGCCACCCCACCACTCCGGTCACATTTAAGGGCTCCATGCCCCTGCTCGGGCTCT
>NW_008239947.1:0-294 GCF_000691975.1 Corvus brachyrhynchos | reverse complement strand
CTGGTTGAAGGGGTCCCATGTCTTCCATAACCTTATTGATTTCTCTACAATCTTGGAGGAGCCTATATTTGTTCTTTCCCGGTTTTTGTATTACAAACATCGGTGTATTCCAGGGGCTATTAGTTGGTACGATATTTCCTTTAGCTAATTGTTCAGCTACTAATGTTTTGAGTGCCTCTAAGTTTTCTTCTTTTAGCAACCTCTGGTTAACCCACACTGGTTCATCCATGTTCCAAGTTAGCTTTTGTGGTTGGCACTCAACTCCAGCAGCCGCAAGGGAAAATTTTGATGTCT
>NW_008239946.1:0-244 GCF_000691975.1 Corvus brachyrhynchos | reverse complement strand
AAAAAGGGGGGGAAATGGGAAAAATGGGGAAAATGGGGGAAAATGGGAAAAATTGGGGGGGAAATGGGGGGAAGAGAGGGAAAAATTGGGGAAAATGGGGAGGAAAGGGGGAAAATGGGGAAAAATGGGGGGAAAATGGGAAAAATTGGGGAGAAAAGAGGGAAAATGGGAAAAATGGGGAAAACATGGGGGAAAAGGATGGGAAATGGGGAAAAAAGGGGGGAAATGGGAAAAAATGGGGAAA
>NW_008239945.1:2399-2680 GCF_000691975.1 Corvus brachyrhynchos | reverse complement strand
GCCTGAGCCTGGCCTGAACCTGGCCTGACACTGCCCCGAACCTGGCCTAAAACTGGTTTAGAACCGCTTTGAAGTCACCTCAAGGCCGGCCTTAAACAAGCCTGAAGCCGGCTTAAACCCAGCCTTAAAGGAGCCTGAGATGGGGTTAAGCTGGGCCTTAAAGGAGCCAGAAATGGGGTTAAACCCGGCCTTAAAGGAGCCAGAAATGGGGTTAAACTGGGCCTTAAACGAGCCAGAAATGGGGTTAAGCTGGGCCTTAAAGGAGCCTGAGATGGGGTTAA
>NW_008239945.1:0-547 GCF_000691975.1 Corvus brachyrhynchos | reverse complement strand
TCCCAAACGGAGCCCAAAAGGAGCCCAAACGGATCCCACACCGATCCCAAACCGAGCCTGAACCGATCCCAAACGGATCCCAAACGGATCCTGAACCGATCCCAAACGGAGCCCAAACGGATCCTGAACCGATCCCAAACAGAGCCCAAACGGAGCCCGAATGGATCCCAAACGGATCCCAAACAGATCCCAAACCGATCCCACAGGGATCCCACCCAAATCCTGCCCGGATCCCATCCAAATCCCACACGGATCCCACAGGGATCCCGCACGGATCCCAAACAAATCCCACGTGGATCCCACACAGATCCCACAGGGATCCCACAGAGATCCCACACGGATCCTGCCCAAATCCCGCCTGGATCCCACATGGATCCAACAGAGATCCAGCCCAAATCCTGCCCAGATCCCACCCAAATCCTGCCCGGATCCCATCCAAATCCCACACGGATCCCAAATGGAGCCCAAACAGATCCCAAGTGGATCCCAAACTGATCCCAAATGGATCCCAAACTGAGCCCAAACGGAGCCCAAACCAATCCCACAC
>NW_008239944.1:0-566 GCF_000691975.1 Corvus brachyrhynchos | reverse complement strand
ACCCCACAAGTGACCCCAAAGGTGCCCCAGGTGACCCCAAGGTGACCCCCAGGTGACCCCAAGGTGCCCCAGGTGACCCCAGAGGTGGCACAGGTGACACAGGTGACACCACAGGTGACACCAGAGGTGATTTTCAGGTGCCCCAGATGTCCCCAAAGTGACCCAGATGACACCACAGGTGACACAGGTGTCCCCAAGGTGTCCCCAAGGTGACACAGGTGACCCCACAAGTGACCCCAAAGGTGCCCCAGGTGTCCCCAAGGTGCCCCAGATGACCCCCAGGTGACCCCAAAGGTGACACAGGTGACCCCAGAGGTGACCCCAAGGTGCCCCAGATGTCCCCAAGGTGCCCCAGATGACACCACAGGTGACCCCAAAGGTGACACAGGTGACCCCAAGGTGCCCCAGATGACCCCCAGGTGACCCCAGAGGTGCCCCAGGTGACCCCCAAGTGACCCCAAAGGTGCCCCAGGTGCCCCCCAGGTGCCCCAGGTGTCCCCAAGGTGACCCCAAGGTGGCACAGGTGACACCAGAGGTGACCCCAGAGGTGACCCCAAGGTGCCCCA
>NW_008239943.1:5857-8648 GCF_000691975.1 Corvus brachyrhynchos | reverse complement strand
ATTCCTCAGTTTCTTTTCAGCATTTTCTCTGTTGCCCTCGTTTCCTCACACCAGCTCCTGTTTTACTTCTAGATGGAGAACAAGGTTACAAAATACAACTTCTCTTCCTATGTACTTAGAGGGGTTCTCACCTGTAATAATAAATGAAATAGGTTTCATTCCTTTTTATTCCTCCTGGTATGATGCAAAGAAAGGAAAGGTAGCTGGAACTATGGCTTTTTGGGGTGGCTCTTATACCAGAGCCCTGGATCTGTATTAGGGATATTCGTGTTGTCCAGACTGTCTCAGCAGAAAGAGGGAGGAGTGCAATATTAATGTCAGGAGCTCATCCCTGTCTGTGATTTATTAAAAGAAGCCTAGCTTCATGTCTTAGGCCCTGAATTAAATACCTGCAGTTTGGCTGCGTGAGTTTGTATCTATGGATCCCACTTCTGTGCAATGTCTGAAGGCCAGGGAACTGCCTTTGTTACCTCTCCTACTGGCACTGCTATAGGAGAAGGAAAGAAATCCAACTAATTTTGAATCATCTAACGTGTCCCTTTTGGATACAGAATTCACTGAGAGCCATAAATACAGTGCGTGGCTTTAATAAAGCACAAACGTGAAGTTTAAACCACACCTGGCATTGATGTTGCTTGGACTGAATGTGTGCACAGCCCAATGTTTCTCCTCATTGTCCCTGTTATGAATTTCTGCCATTCTTCCTCTTCATTCCTGTCTGAACAAAAGCAGACTTTGTGCCACTGAGTTGAGAATGTTATGAATAAGGTATGTAATTCGTGCTATTATGTATAAAATTGGAGTGTAATCAGACCCTACAGAGACCGAGTTTCAAAATCCCTTCACCAGCCCGGCTGAGAGAAAAATTTCACAACACAAAGAAGTTCTCTCACAATAAGTGAGGATTCCACCCAGGTGGGGTTAGATCTTATCACTGGGACATTTGCACCATAACGACTTGATTACCACCTTCTGATATCTACATCTCATCTGATAAGGAATCGGAAATTCCCTTTTTTCTTTAAAAAACCATTGATTTCTTTGTACCTTAATAGCACAGCTTTTGAACAGCTGGGTGCTTTTGTGTTCCTTCTCCCGTTTATGATGCCAGTGTACCTTTTACTGCATATCCAAGGACAGCTTTTAATTTTTCTCATTTTTAGCTTCACTCTCTAGTTTTTACAGTTAAGTGCATTTTTTATGTTGTAGGTCACCTGTCACATTTCCCTCGGGCAGTATCTGTACACTGCAAGTAATTCAGCCTCTCTCTTTCTGTTTCATCTCATGCTAATGGCTGGGAGATGTTATAGGGTTAGCCAGGCTAAGGAACATCCTTCTTCTTGCCTGATTTTCTTTAGCTGAGAATCTTCTGGCTATCTCACTGCTCCTTGGAGTATTATGTTGCTCTGGGTTCTGCAGATAGTTATCTGAGGCGGGAACTGGCCAGATGAATTGCTGCCCTTTGTAAATGGCTCTGTTTAAATTTCTGTGCTATCTTGGACACCGCTTAAGGTGTTGGGTCCTCCTTGCTTCAGATGCTGTAAATGGGAAGATGAGAAATTCTTTCCCATCACTGATGAAAGTCCTGGCCAACCTCAGTATCAGGGGAGATCTGTAATGTGATGAATTTCCTTTGCTGCAGCATCTGTGCCAGCTTTTCTCCCTTGTGTTTGATCGTTTATAACATACACAGCTACATGTTTTACTTATGGAAAATTTGGGAGCATGGTGTGTTCATACCTACTCAATAACATATTTTCAGTATATATAACACGTGAATGGAAAAAGGGAAATGCAGCACAATGAATGTGTTTTGGGTATCTCCTGCAGAAGTTGAATCTGTCCATAAGAAGAGATTTCTAAGAAAGTTTTATTAATGAACATTGCATCATTACTTTTTTTTTATGCTTGCAGCTGCTCAGAGGGAAGGAAAGTCCCATGTCTCTCTTACACTTGTTGAAACACAGCATGATTTGTCGGTGTATATAAATTTAAGCTAGCTATTTCTCATTTGACTTCATTTTGCTTTGTGCCAAGGTCCTCTGGAGTAAAGTAAAAGTAAAATGCTATTCTGATGTAATGATTGAATAAAATGTAAAAGGATAGCAACAGTCAAATTAAATCCCCTTGCTGCTCATTGTCAGGAAGAGCTGGTTCATTAAACCAAAGCAGGATGGAAGTGATGAGCAATGTGCTTGCTTAAAGGATTCCTCTCTTGAGAGGGGGATGGTGACACCTAGATCCTTGAGATCATCATCTGCTGCTTGCTGACTGCCTCTGAGGAACAAGCCTCAATGTCATCTTACCTGTCTGTGACCCATCGGCCTCGGGAAACAGCTGCTTTCTCTCATGCTGCACTGGTTTGGAAAGGAAGGAAGAGGCAGGAAATTTGTGACTTTCACCTGTGTGAGTCCTTTGGTGGGAACAAGATTGTGTCTTTTTATGTAAGAAAGTGTGTCTCTCTCTTAAAAAGCCTGGTGCTTGTTATCTTTGCTAAGCAATTGCAAAGAACCAATGAAATAGAGAGACAGTGTTGTGGTGGATGGTAACTTTTAATGAGCTTACAGAATAGAGCCTTTCATAATTGGAATTCCCTAGCTCTACATCGATAATGAAAATAAGAATGTAGTGAAGTTGCTATATCCACTAGCAGATGATTTCCAAACACTTAAACCCAAAGGATTTAAAATTTATTATGCTAAGAAATTGCTTGGGACATGCAAATCTTGGACAGTAACTACATTTCATGCTAAGTAGACATCATCTGGTTATGTTGAAATGTAAAGACTCA
>NW_008239943.1:5043-5831 GCF_000691975.1 Corvus brachyrhynchos | reverse complement strand
CCCGTTTACTCTCTTGCTCTCTTGGGCCTGCTCAGAGCTGAGTCTGGCAGCTCTGAGCAGTGCCCCTGTACCCACGCCCTTTGCAATAAACCTCATGTACCAAGATCAGACTATAGAGATCTCTCGTCTCCGTCACCGACCGTCCCGACCGTCCCGCCACCTGGGAAATTCTTTTCCGGGTAAAGATGATGATGGGATGGGTCAGCATTTAGGAAATGATGATTAAATGAAGGGCACGTAGGGAATTGAAGACGTGTTAAGGTGAGGAACAAGGCTAGGACACACAAAGGAATCCTGTGTAGGACGGGTGCTTGGAGTGGGAGTTACATTCTGGAGGAAAAATAAAGAGTGGTATTGCCTTGGCAAAGAACTTATAAAGAGATGGGGACCGAGAAGCACAAAAAGAAGCTGGAGTTTGCATAAATGGATGGAAAATGTAGAATCAGGGTAGAGAAAAGAAGCTAATAGCCCAACTTCCTTCTTTGTTTCCTTACAAATTGTTTCCTTCCTTATGTATATGTATGAATTGCTCATTCATTAACGACAATTGCCATGCTGGAATAGCAATTTCCAGGAGGCAGAGTCCCTGTGAGCAACACTAAATCCAAAACTTTTCTAATATGCTGGGACTGAACTCTATGTTGTATTAATTGACCCCTTTCTGAAGAATGGTATTCTCAATCCTTATCCCAAAGTACAGATTGACTTGCTTTTAGTTAAGTGGGGAATAGGATAAATGATTGTTTTACCAGAACTCCAGTTTAATATCTTGTAGATATGCTGAACAG
>NW_008239943.1:502-1256 GCF_000691975.1 Corvus brachyrhynchos | reverse complement strand
ATAAATATCTGAAATCTTCAAACATCTTCTGTCTTGTTACATGGCTTAGTCTGTCTGTTCAAAACCTTTCTTGACAGAATGTGTCAACTGGAAGGCATTTGCAGTCAATATGCTGATAGTAGGTACAAAATGCTTTTGCCTTACCGGGACCCTGAAACTTGTTTCTTTGCATCTGACACAGAATTTCTTCTGGAAATAAGTGGCTCAGTTTTTCTGGTTTTATAGGGAAGTTTACACAATATTTGTTTGTATATTCCAGGAAGTCAAGATGGAAGGTCACAGGTTGTGGGAAATGAAGTTACAGAGAACTCACAGGTGCTGACAGGGTACAGAAACAGCATTGTGCTTGAACAGATAGAAATGGATACAAGTCTTGATCTGAGACCTTGGAGAAGGCTGCCTGAGCTAGAACAATGAGCTTTTGCAGCAAGAATGTGGTTTTGTAGTTTTGAAAGAAATTTATCTTATAAAAGTAGAAATGTAATTTTAACAAGTAAGAACATGTTTTATGCAAGAAATAATAGTGATAAGTGAAAGAGTAAAGAGTTTTGAGTTTAACAAATTTTATAATAGAGTTTCCTAGAAAGTTAAGATGTAGTAATACAAGCCTGTACAACAAGCCTTAATAGCAATATGTTCATTGGTTAAGAAATACGCATTGTGGCAAAATCATAGAGTGATGACTGGTACAAATGTGTTAACAAGCCTTGTGGCATTTGCTTATTGGCTTAAAAAGTATAAAAGGCCTTGTAGA
>NW_008239943.1:0-412 GCF_000691975.1 Corvus brachyrhynchos | reverse complement strand
CTGCCACTGCTGCTGCTTTTGCTATTGCTTCTGTAACTGCTGCTTTTGATATTAGAGATGTTGTCCACAACATCTCTCCTGTCTCATCCTTCAATAAACATGAGACTGATTCAGCAATAAATCATCTCTGTGACATCTCTCTCAGTAATCTCAGGACAATCCCCAAAATCCTGTCAAGTGGTGCCCTGTCGTGTGAGGAAGGACAGAAGACAGAAGAAGACTGTCAATTGTCGGGACGCCCCAGAGAACGATTTTAAAGGCGGTTAGATGAAACCGGATTCCGCGGACTAGAGGCACCTGAAAGGTGGATTGGACTTCTACTCGCTGCTGAAAGGAAGCAGAACACCTGAACCTGCTGGACAAGCCCAGAGAGAGTCCGTAAAGGAGCACCTGTTGGAGGAGTACAGGTGAG
>NW_008239942.1:0-278 GCF_000691975.1 Corvus brachyrhynchos | reverse complement strand
ACATATCTTGTCCCCCAAGTGGGGCTTGCTCTGAGAGAAAGTCAGAATTACAATTTTTTATTAACAGAAACCTATTCACCATGCTGCTCAGCTTGTCTATGTGGGTACTATATCTTGCTCTCTATATTTTTTCTCACATGGGGAACTACCTGCCTGTAGTATTACTCCTGTTAAAACCAGGGGATGGTATGAGAATTGCTTTAATGATTTATTATGTCTATAGCATCATAACCTGCGAGGCGATTAATACCATTCAGAATATATACTCAATTTTGTTT
>NW_008239941.1:0-450 GCF_000691975.1 Corvus brachyrhynchos | reverse complement strand
TCTGGGTCTGTCTTTTTCTCACCATAACTGAAGGTTAGCTGCCTTTCCAGGGAGTCCTGCTGGGAGATTGCTCCATCTCCTATCTCAGCAGGCGTCCCTCCAGGGCAGTGGCTGGGCATACCCTACAGACAATTACATCCCTGGTCCCGCTGGCCACACTATTTCTGATACAGGCCAGGATGCCATTGGCTTCCTTGCCCACTTGGGCACATGCTGGCTCATGTTAAAGATGTTGTTGGGGTTTTGGGAGTTCCCCTTCTATTTTCTCTTGAGGAATTTTTCCCATATATGTTGCCCGGGAGACAAATTGCTGGGTGCTTGGGAGAAAACAAAGACCTGGCCGCAGAGGGAGGGGTCCAACTACCTGGGCTTGTGGGCTGGTGTTCTCAGCGTTCAGAAGGAGAGAGGCTGCCATCATTGTGGAGGACATTCATCAGCGCTGCAGGCTTC
>NW_008239940.1:0-604 GCF_000691975.1 Corvus brachyrhynchos | reverse complement strand
TGGTTTTCCAGGGATTTGGGAAAAGGGGAGAAGCTCCCCAGAGAATTTGGGAATGGGGAGCTCGGGAAATGATCCCGAATCCCGCCCGGTGCATCCCGAAAAGGCGGAATTCGGGCGGAGCTCGGGAAGCGGGAGGGATGCGCCGATCCCAGGAAAAATCCGGGAAAATCCCAATTTTTGGGCCTCATTTCCTTGGGAAAAGCAGGATTTGGGAAGAGCTGAATGTTCCTGCCACAAAAGTCTGGGAAAATCCCAATTTTTGGGAAGAGCTGAATGTTCCAAGCTGCTTTTCCAGGGCAAAAAATCCAGGAAAATCCCAATTTTTGGGGCCCATTTCCCTGGGAAAGGCCGGATTTGGGAAGAGCTGGAGAATCCAGGGGGAAAAAACCTGGAAAATCCCAATTTTTGGGGCCCATTTCTTTGGGAAGAGCTGAATGTTCCAAGCTGCTTTTCCAGGGCAAAAAAATCCGGGAAAATCCCAATTTTTGGACCCATTTCTTTCGGAATGACCAGATTTGGGAAGAGCTGCAGAATCCAGGGGAAAAAACCTGGGAAATCCCAATTTTTGGGACCCATTTCCCTGGGAAAGGCCGGATTTGGGAAG
>NW_008239939.1:0-208 GCF_000691975.1 Corvus brachyrhynchos | reverse complement strand
CTGCTTGTTGTTACGATGTTCTTCATTAGCTCGACTGTTGGGGACATGGGCATCTACATGGCGGACTTTCACGGATAGCTTCTCTACCCGAGTGGCAATGTCTTTCCACTCCTCAGCAGGCCAGATTGGTTTTCCTCTATGCTGCCAGTTTGTCTTCTTCCATCTTTCCAGTCAACCACACAGCATTGGCTACCATCCATGAATCAGT
>NW_008239938.1:0-307 GCF_000691975.1 Corvus brachyrhynchos | reverse complement strand
TTGTTGGGTTCTGGATGAGTTCCATTGGGTTCCAGTGGGTCCCGTTGGGTTCTGTCGTGTCCTGTTGGGTTCCAGTGGGTTGAGTTGGGTCCCGATGGGTCCCGATGGGTCCTGATGGGTCACATTGGGTCCCGATGGGTTCCGTTGGGTCCTGATGGGTTCCGTTGGGTCCCGTTGGGTCCTGATGGGTTCCGTTGGGTTCTGTTGGGTCCCGTTGGGTCTCGATGGCTCCCGATGGCTTCCGTCGGGTTCCGCTGGGTTCCGTTGGGTCCCAATGAGTTCTGTTGGGTTCCGATGACTCCCAATG
>NW_008239937.1:0-422 GCF_000691975.1 Corvus brachyrhynchos | reverse complement strand
AAAAATCCCCCAAAATCCCCGAAAATCTAACCCCAATCCCACAGAATCTGACCCAGCCAGAATAATCCTCAAAAATGCCCGAAAATCCCGGGAAATCCCCAAAAATCCCCGAAAATCCCCGAAAATCTGACCCAAATCCCCCAAAATCTCACCCAGCCGGAAAAATCCCCAAAAATCCCCAAAAATCCCAGAAAATCTGACCCAAATCCCCAAAAATCCCCCAAAATCCCCGAAAATCTAACCCCAATCCCACAGAATCTGACCCAGCCAGAATAATCCTCAAAAATGCCCGAAAATCCCGGAAAATCCCCAAAAATCCCCGAAAATCCCCGAAAATCTGACCCAAATCCCCCAAAATCTCACCCAGCCGGAAAAATCCCCAAAAATCCCCAAAAATCCCAGAAAATCTGACCCAAATCCCC
>NW_008239936.1:0-714 GCF_000691975.1 Corvus brachyrhynchos | reverse complement strand
GGTGTGTACTACTCCAAAAGCGTACCTTGAATCGGTATATATCGTTCCCTTCTTGTGTGCTAAATATTCCAGTGCCCTTTTTAGGGCATATAATTCACAAGTCTGAGCTGACCAGTTTGAGGGTAATTTTCCTTTTTCAAGGGTTTGCATAGTGCCCCCATCAACTAAAGCATACCCTGACAGTCTTTTTCCTTATACACATCTGGAAGAACCATCCACATATATTATTTCTCCATATGAAAGGGCTTGTTCCTCAAGATCTTCTCGAACTTTTGTTTGGTGTTGGATACTTTCTAAGCAGTTATGTGTCAGGTTATCTTTTGGCTTTCCATATAAAAACTGAGCTGGATTCAGACTCTTGCTCACTTCTAGTGCAAATTTTAGACTATCTATCAGAATTGCTTCATATTTTAGCATCCTAGAGTCTGTTAACCATTTTTCAGCTTTCTGGTTTAGCACATTTCAAACTGCATGAGGTGTGCACACTATTAACTTGTTCCCAGAAGTAAGCTTACAACTTTCTTCTACCAAGATTGCAGTAGCTGCTATAGCTTGAATACATATTGGCCGGGCCAGCCATGGCTTACTGGATCTAACATCTTTGACAAGTAAGCTATTGGTCTCTTCACTCCTCCCCACTCCTGAACCAGAACTCCATGAGCTTCTCCACTTTCCACATTTACATACAGATTAAAGGGTTTTTCTAATGAGGGT
>NW_008239935.1:0-261 GCF_000691975.1 Corvus brachyrhynchos | reverse complement strand
CTGAACTTCTGGCATAGCCTGTGGATGGAGTGTGACAGCTTCGGATGACCCTCAAAATCCTCAAATCTATTTGGCATTCCAAGTGTTTCCAAGAGTTTCCAATCTCCCTCCTCCAACGCTCGCATCTTAACTGACTCTAAGAAGCGATTGTAGTGGGTCGGATGCACTGTTATCATGCAGTCCTGAAAGGTCCAGGAGTGAGACCAGAGCAGCCTTTTCCTTCACCGTCCGGCTACGGCAGCTTTATGCCCCGGGGCCAGA
>NW_008239934.1:0-1033 GCF_000691975.1 Corvus brachyrhynchos | reverse complement strand
GGGATCTGCAGGGGATCTACAGAGCAACCCTAGGGGATCCAGAGGGCATCGATAAGGGATCGATAGGGGATCGATAAGGGATCCACAGGGGATCCATAGGGGATTGATAGGGCATCGATAAGGGATCGATAGGGGATTGATAAGGGATTGATAGGGGATCCATAGGGGATTGATAGGGCATCGATAAGGGATCGATAGGGGGTCGATAAGGGATCCATAGGGCATCGATAAGGGATCGATAAGGGATCGATAAGGGATCCACAGGGCATCGATAAGGGATCGATAAGGGATCCACAAGGGATCTGTAAGGGACCTACGGGGGATCCATAAGGGATCCACCGGGGATCCGCAGGGGATCTACGGAAGGCCCATAAGGGATCGATCGGGGACCTCTAGGGGATCTATAGGAGATCCATAGGGAACCGATAAGGGATCCATCAGGGACCCACGTAAGGGACCTACGGGGGATCCATAAGGGATCCACCGGGGATCCGCAGGGGATCTACGGAAGGCCCATAAGGGATCGATCGGGGACCTCTAGGGGATCTATAGGAGATCCATAGGGAACCGATAAGGGATCCATCAGGGACCCGCCCGGGATCTATAAAGGATCCACAGGGGATCCACCGGGGATCCACAGGGGATCCATAGGGGATCCACCGGGGATCCATAGGGGGTCTACAGAGGATCCATAGGGGATCTACAGGGGATCTACAGGGGACCTGTAGAAGATCCATAGGAGATCCATCAGGAATCCATCAAGGATCTACAAGGGATCCACAGGGGATCCACAGGGGATCTACAGGGCATCTATAGGGGACCTATGGAAGATCCACAGTGGATCCATCAGGGATCCATCAGGGATCCATCCATAGGGGATCCAAACAGGGATCCAAAGGGGGATCCATAGGGTTCAAAAGGGGGATCCACAGGGGATCCACAGGGGAGCCATCAGGGACCTACAGGGGACCTACAGGGGATGCACAGGGGGGGTCTATAGGGCATCCATCGGGGATCCACAGGACACCCCTAA
>NW_008239933.1:44063-44387 GCF_000691975.1 Corvus brachyrhynchos | reverse complement strand
CCGGCCATGCGGCTGGAGAAATAAACATCTCTTGGAAACATCTATCAAAAATCAGTCTATATATTTCTTTTCCACGGTCCTCATTGTCTGATACGCATGTTGCAGTATCACCACTGCAACAAACAACAGCAACAGCAACAAAAACCAGAAACCGAATAACAGCCTTCTCTCGGCTGTCAAGCACTTTCCCCTTTGGTGTAGTTATAGTCACAGCCAGCAGTGGCAGCTGTGATCCTGAACATAGAGGAAGCTCGCAAGTTCACACTGGGACAGCAGATAACTGTTTTTGTCTCTCACACAGTGTCAGCAGTGCTCACACAGAAA
>NW_008239933.1:40697-42311 GCF_000691975.1 Corvus brachyrhynchos | reverse complement strand
AGTGTATCCGAGGGGGGAAGCGCCCGGAGGTCTGGGCCGGCAGGGCGAGCACGGCTACAATGCAGAGAAGGCTCGAATCAGTGGCGGGGCAGGGCGGCCACAGCCCGGCCTCCAGTGGGGCAGGGAAGGTGGGCCGGGGATCCTGGGATCTTTCTCCGCAGAAAAAGGAAGAACCAGCAACTTCTCTCTCCGCAGCTTCTCTCTCCTAACAACGAGAGCGAACTGACCCCACACCCAGGTGAAACAAAGGAGTAGCCAGGCCCACCCCACCTTCAGTGGGCAGCTCTTTTGTCTTTCCTTAATCACCCAGCGATTTGTCATCTTAGTAACAGAATGGGGGAAAATTCGTTTAACAGAAAAAAAAACACTGGCAGTGCCAAACACCAAAAAAGCCTCAGGCAAGTAGACAAGTAGAAAAGATGAATCACTTAATAAAGCAACAATTAGCCAAAATTTGTCAAGAAACTAATTTATATTGGTATCAGGCTCTGCCCATGGCTTTGCTAAGAATTAGGGTAAAACCACGGCTCAAAGAAAAATTAAGTCCCTTTGAAATTCTGTATGGAAGGCCCTATGGAACAAACGTGATTCACAATGACAGTGTGGCTCTGGTAGGGCAAAGCTACCTAATAGATTATGCAAAGCATTTAAGTCAAAAATTGCAATCAATACGCACTACAGTTGTTAATTGTCAACTGCCGCCACCTGATAAACCCTTTCATAATGTGAAAGCAGGGGATTGGGTTTATGTTAAGTCTCTTTCAGGGGATCCACTCCCCTGAAAAAAATGGGAAGGACCTTATCAGACACTGCTGACCGCTCATACAGCAATTAAAGTACAAGGAAAACCGACCTGGATCCATTATACCAGAACCAAAACCAGAGTGGGAAGCAAGAAGAACAGGACATCTTGCGCCTTCAACTACGAAAAATCGACACAACATGATTTGGACCATATTAGTAACGTTGGTAATTGGGGCAGGCGCATGGGACCAGAATATATACCTTCGATTGCTCAAAGGTGTTGTTGAGAACTTTAATCTGAT
Source organism: Corvus brachyrhynchos (assembly GCF_000691975.1). Taxonomy (NCBI): domain Eukaryota; kingdom Metazoa; phylum Chordata; class Aves; order Passeriformes; family Corvidae; genus Corvus; species Corvus brachyrhynchos. Next base: position 41,265 of record NW_008239933.1, on the reverse strand, counting down.
TGCTGGATATGTTCCCAGCTGCCTGAGAATTCTGCTAGAGGCTTTCCTTTGGTTGGGGCAACATTCCCTAATACAACAACAATCTATGCTGCACTTAGTACTAACAGGCTTTCACATTATGTCAACATATCCCCAGATCAATTTCAGCAGAAATTAGAGTTTGAAGAGCCAATAATTGGGTCCTCACCAGTATCCTGCGTGCAGCGGTGCAGAGAAGACCCTGTACCTAAAAACTCAGGAGGGAATAAGACAGACTCCAAATACGGAAACTTAACATTTATAGGGAGTTATGCTAACTGCTCAGAATTCTGGACCTATGGGCGGGCCAACATGTGGAATAAGAATCAAACAAGATGAGGACCAAAGCCAAAGGGTTGGCCAGTGCCCACAGGGCAGGGTTGGTACTGGATATGTGGTCACAAGGCCTATAAAGTTTTACCCTTGGGATGGCAAGGCCGCTGTGCCATAGGACCAGTATGTCCCCACATTACTGTTTTTTCTCAACTACAAGGCTTACTCCGGACTTTTATACGGAGGACCAAAAGGACATCAAACCCCTTAATAGATC
>NW_008239933.1:38699-40603 GCF_000691975.1 Corvus brachyrhynchos | reverse complement strand
ATAATGAATGCCAGTGCAGATGCCATAAGAGCACAGCAAATCGAGATTAAGAGCATCTCACAATTAGCCATACAGAATAGACTTGCATTAGATTTTCTGTATGCCAAGGAAGGAGGAGTATGTAGAGTTAGAAATACAAGCTGTTGCAGTTATGTTGATTTAGACAAACAAATAGAAACAGATTTGCAGACAATTCTGGAAAAAACACGGACATTACATCAGATCACCTTGGATGACACTTCTTGGGGGTTTAAAGAGGTATGGGACAAACTTACATCATGGTTACCCAACTTATCCTGGCTTAATTGTTTGTAATAGCTATTTGTGTTATTGCATTGTTACTTAGTGTTTGTATTAGTAGTTATTGTTGTATGATTTTATGTACTTGGAATCACGATGCTTATGCTTAATGGCACAAGCACAAACTTAGAAATAAGATAGAGAAGGGTACTTACTGTAAAAACATGCGAGATTTGTAAAGAATTACAAATAACCAAAGAAAAGGGGGGATTGAGGAAGGGGCAGTCAATAGCTAACTCATGTAAGCACAGTTAACTATTGGGACCCAGCAAATGTTAGTTCAGACAGCAGATGTTAATTACAAAACCTAAGAAGCCGAATTCACCCTAACGTTGTCAAGATAGGGGGGACAAGGATCTTCTCAGAGACCACTGAATCATTCCTCAAAGGACTACGCATGCCCAGGGAGAAAGGTGAAAAGGGCACCGTGAGGAAGACCACTGACCTTCATCAGAAAGACCCCCAAGGAAGAGGAGAAGCCTTCCTCAGCACGACCACCAGGACACACAGCGCATGCGTGACCAGTATGCTAATGATATTAATGACTTCCGAGAAATAATTTGTATAACCACGCCTGTCCCAAGGAATGTGATGAATATTCATAATTTAACCCATAATACTGTGTTGTAGGGAGCACCAGTGTGTGTGTTTGGAGGAGTGATCCCCACACACCTGGCGCGCCGAATAAAGCAAATACCCACTTCTCTGACTCTGTCTCTGAAGTGTCTCCTGGCCCGGTTTCGGCGCGATTCAACAGACATGCAAGTTATCCCAAAACAGCAAGGGGGATTATGGCTCCCCAGGAGCATTTGGATAATGCAATATTTACACTAAAAGTTTTTGCAGGCAGAACATCAATTTGATCCCCAGCAGAGTGATGCCAGTCTGAAGATTTGTGCATGTGAGACCAATTTCTAAAAAGGCTTTACCTAAGGATCCACAATTGGGTGTGCAATGGCAAGGCCTAGCTGATCTACTAACCTAGGGGAGAAGGTACGCAAGTGTTTTATTGACAGCAGGTCTAATGTGGATACCTGCCTGACCTGACAAACATCAATCGCCTCTGAGAAAATGAGGCCCATCAAGAGGAAAAATGACCCAGTCACCATCCAGCCCTCATGGCCAAGGCAAGAGCAGTAGGACTGCCAGGAACATGGCTGTGACCTAAAGGCTTGCGGAGGCAGCCTGCCAACTGCCTTGTGTCCTACTGCATCTGCCATCATGTTGTTGTGTTCCTGCTGGCCTTCTTCAGCTATTCCCTGTTCCATGCTTCCAGAAAGACATTCAGTAATGTCAAAGTCAGCACTTCCAGCTAATGGACTTTCTCCTGCCTAAACAGCTGTTGGGGTTTTAGGAGTTCTCCTTCTGTTTTCTTTTTCTGTTAAAGAATTTTCCCCATACATGTTGCCAGGGGGACAAATTACTGGGTGCTTAAGAAAAACAAAAGACCTGGCCACAGAGGGAGGGGTCCATCTGGCTACTCTCTTTCACCTGGGCTTCTGGGCTGTGAGTTCCCGGCGTTTGGACGGAGAGAGAGGCTGGAAGGAATTTGTCAGCATGGCAGGCTTCTGCTTTTTCGGCTGCCTTCCTTCCACCGAAAAAAC
>NW_008239933.1:38035-38446 GCF_000691975.1 Corvus brachyrhynchos | reverse complement strand
GGTCGCTCCGGAGCTCCCCCTGCAGCCGCGGGGGAACCATCGCACCTGCCCTATTCACTGGGAGTCACCAGCGCCCCTGCCGGCTGCGACAGTAACTGCACCAAAGGGGAAAGGGCCTGACAGCCAAGAAGGCTGGCACTGGGTTTGTGGTTCTATTTGCTGTTACTGCCATAGATATTGTTGTTTGTTTGCCTTGTTATACACACACACACATATATATATAATAGTAAATGTTGCAATGGGGATGGTTGCAACACGTGTATCAGACAACGAGGCCCATGGAAAAGAATATATGGACCGATTCTTAGGAGATATTTTCAGAGATGTTTATTTCCCTAGTCGCACGGCTGAGGATGCCGAGGAAACTGTGGCAATCACGGGACCCGAGGGTCCTTGCACGCCCAGGGGAAC
>NW_008239933.1:34488-36502 GCF_000691975.1 Corvus brachyrhynchos | reverse complement strand
CGGGAACTGCCTGCCTGCTGCTCGCAGAGCACTCGGCACACGTGGCCGCGGTCGCATGGTCCCTGAGGCAGGCTTCCCTTCGCAAGGACACAGCTGACATTGTTCAACAGTCTTGGTAATTAAATAATATTCACGAAAATATTCTTCCATCGGCATATATTTTGACTCAGAAATTAACTGTGTCCAAACAGTCTTCCAAAAGTCTTTGGTAAGAATCAAATCCCAAGAAACGTAGAAAAAGTTTTTAAACAACCATGCCAGGAAGTGTTTCAGCTCCTTTTGAGCTTGAATTAAGCTAAAATTTACTAATCGTTGTTCAAGAAGCTTTTCAAGTTTAAGATAAATGTCCATATGCGGCTCTGAGAGCCGAGAGTCTTTCCCCGGTTCCTCCATAGTTTAGAGATGGAATAGCAAAACAAAAACAAGAAGAGAAATCCAGAGTTCACTCACAAATCACAGTTGCTGTCCTCCAAGGGATCATTCTGCTCTCATTCTCCGACAAAATGTTGCAGTGGGGATGGTTGCAACATATGTATCAGACAACGAGGCCCATGGAAAAGAATATATGGACCGATTCTTAGGAGATATTTTCAGAGGTTTATTTCCCTAGCCACATGGCTGAGGATGCCAAGGAAACTGTGGCAATCACGGGACCCGAGGGTCCTTGCCCGCCCAGGGGAACACAAAACAACCAATGGGGAACGAGGTTGACCAGGGGCTAGGGAAACCCAGTGTCTCCCCCCCAGGGCCCCTCTCCCAGGACCACATGGCAGGGGGGAAGGGACCCCAACAAGTAAAGAACTGTTATTCCTTTTCCTCATATCTTTGCCTGAAAGCCCCCTTAATTTCAAAATTATAAGAATTCGGAGGGAAGGGGGTTGCAATTTTTTTCATTTCAAGGAAGACTCCTGCCTTCATTGGCAGACACCTGTCTTTCAAACCGAGACAACAGCACAGCCCCTGAGCTCCAGCCATATGAGCTTTGGAACAGTATCCATTTACTGCCAAGTGCAGGAGAAGCAGCAGCTCTCTCTCTAGGGACATTGGACACTATCTTTTTGTTTTCCTATGCTATGGGTCTCTTTGTCAGTAGCATGGTTGTTCTTGATGGGTTTTATTGATTGTGATCTGTATTCCATGTATCTTATCCTGTGACCTGCAGATAGCCAGTAACAGTCTTAATAAGATAATGGCTTCACAGGTGCAAAGGTGATTAATTTTCTAATGCTACTCAAAATGTGTCACCTGAAAATCCCGTACTTCAGAATGTCTCAGCATGATACAACTGGGCAGTTTTAAATCATGACAATGTTATATATTGTCAAGTCCCTTCAGGCAAATGTTCACGTGAATTACCTCGAGGTGTGTTCTTAATTTGTGGAGATCTCATGTGGCCTGCAATGCCCTCACGTGCTATTGGTGGTCCATGCACTATTGGCCGCCTCACTACGCTTGCCCCAAATTTAACTATCCTTTTAAATCACACGCATGCAACTCGTGACAAACAGTCCTTGCATTCTTTTGCAAGAGACTGCACTAGCACTCTTGATTTCTGGAATTTAGAAAAATGTGTTTTGTCTTCTCTTTTTGTCCCAGGAGTGGCGGCAGCAAAGGCGTTGGGATTGTTAAATAAGTTAGGTTGCTGGCTTGCTAAACAGACTAATGCTACTTCGCTTGCTTTGTCAGGATTGTTAACTGATGTAGATTCTATTAGACACGCCACCCTGCAAAATCGAGCAGCCGTTGACTTTTTGCTGTTGGCACATGGACATGGTTGTGAAGAATTTGATGGCATGGTGTTCCGGTTTGGCCAAATTTAGAAATATATATATACTCTGAGAGAAGGCACAACCACCCCTCCCCCCACCAGGTTCGGGAAAAAAAATAAATTTTCCTCGAAGGAAAGTGAAGAAGATAAAACTATTTATTTAACAAGCACACGGGAAAGGAAAATAATGTTAAATGGTAAAATCTTTCGCTGTAGAGGAAAAACCTGGGAAAGTGTTCGAGTCCT
>NW_008239933.1:26308-32317 GCF_000691975.1 Corvus brachyrhynchos | reverse complement strand
TGAACATCCACCCCAGCACCGGTAGTCGGGGTGCCAGGAGGAGTTGTGCCTCTGTGCCGATTACTTCTGAGGCAGCCTGGACTCCTTCATAAGCTGCCAGGATTTCCTTCTCTGTGGGAGTGTAGTTGGCTTCAGATCCTCTGTAGCTTCGGCTCCAGAATCCCAGTGGTCGGCCCCGAGTCTCACCAGGCACCTTCTGCCAGAGGCTCCAGGACAGACCATTGTTCCCGGCTGCAGAGTAGAGCACGTTCTTCACCTCTGGTCCTGTCCTGACTGGGCCAAGGGCTACGGCGTGAGCAATTTCCTGTTTGATCTGGGCGAAGGCTTGCTGCTGTTCAGGGCCCCAGTGGAAATCATTCTTCTTGCGGGTAACCAGGTAGAGAGGGCTCACGATCTGGCTGTACTCGGGAATGTGCATCCTCCAGAAACCTATAGCGCCTAGGAAAGCTTGTGTTTCCTTCTTGTTGGTCGGCGGAGACATTGCTGTGATCTTATTGATGACCTCAGTGGGAATCTGACGTCGTCCATCTTGCCACTTTACTCCCAGGAACTGGATCTCTCGGGCAGGTCCCTTGACCTTGCTCTTCTTGATGGCAAAACCAGCTTGCAGGAGAATTTGAATTATTCTCTCTCCTTTCTCAAACACTTCGGTTGCGGTGTTCCCCCACACAATGATGTCATCAATGTACTGGAGATGTTCTGGAGCCTCACCCTTTTCCAGTGCAGTCTGGATCAGTCCATGACAGATGGTGGGACTGTGCTTCCACCCCTGGGGCAGTCGGTTCCAGGTGTACTGCACGCCCCTCCAGGTGAAGGCAAACTGAGGCCTGCACTCTGCTGCCAGAGGAATGGAGAAGAATGCATTGGCAATGTCAATAGTGGCATACCACTTTGCTGCTTTGGACTCCAGCTCATACTGGAGCTCCAACATGTCCGGCACAGCAGCGCTCAGCGGTGGAGTCACTTCATTCAGGGCACGATAGTCCACAGTCAATCTCCATTCTCCTTCCGATTTGCGCACAGGCCAGATGGGGCTGTTGAAGGGTGAGTGGGTCTTGCTGACCACCCCTTGGGTCTCCAGCTCACGGATCATCTTGTGGATGGGAATCACAGCATCTCGAGTTGTCCGGTACTGTCGGCGATGCACTGTCGAGGTAGCAATTGGTACTCTTTGTTCTTCCACCTTCAGAAGGCCGACTGCAAACGGGTTCTCTGATAGCCCAGGCAAAGTGTTCAATTGCTTAATGCCCTCTGTCTCCACAGCAGCTATTCCAAAAGCCCACCTGAGTCCCTTTGGGTCTCTAAAATACCCGTTCCGGAGGAAGTCTATGCCCAAAATGCACGGGGCCTCTGGGCCAGTCACAATGAGATGTCTCTTCCACTCATTTCCAGTCAGGCTCACCTCAGCTTCCACCAAGGTCAAATTTTGTGATTCACCTGTTACACCAGAAATAGAAACAGATTCTACCCCCACATGCTGCGATGGAATTATTGTACACTGCGCACCAGTGTCAACCAAGGCATCATATTTTTGTGGTTCTGATGTACCAGGCCAACGAATCCACACAGTCCAAAAAACACGGTTTTCCCTGACCTCTACCTGGCTAGAGGCAGGGCCCCTCTATGCCTGGTTATCCTTCTTTCCCTGGGCCTGTATCTTAGAAGTTCCTTCATGGGAATTGGACATGCCGTCGTCTTTTCCATCATTTCCGGCAATTTGGCTACAGGCAACTGGAGCTACTTCCTTTTTGGTAGATCCTCCTTTCTGAGACTTGCGCTCCTTCAATTCACTCACTCGTGCTGCCAGAGCAGAAGAAGGATGTAGTCCCAATGATCTATTGATAACAATGTACCTTTTAAAACTTAAAAGAGTTAGTTCCAGTGCTATTAAATATTAATTTCAGCAAAACTTTTGAGACTTCTCTAGCCTTGTTGGTGCAACATGGGAAAGCTTCTGGCCATCCAGAAAAAGTATCTACCAATACCAAAATGTACCGGTCCCCATTCTGCCTGGGCAGTTCTGCACAAGCAATTTGTCAATAATCACCTAGTGAATTCTCCTGCTTCACTAGGCCTGGAGTCAGCCTTCTTCCATCCTTGGGATTATTTTGCAAATCAAATCACATATTTTTCGACAACCAATCTATTAATTTCTGTCATCCTTCTGCTTACTATATTCCTTGATAAAGTAATTACCATATTCTTTATTTCCTAATGTGTTTCCTGATGTTTTAGTTCTGTTATCTTATACATTAATTGTAGAGGTAAAATTACCTGCCCACGTGAGGTTACCAATCACCTGCTGGGATTCCCCATAGCTTCTAATGATGGGGCTAACTGCCTGTCCTGATTACAATAATTTGAGTTTTGTTCCCAGACATTCAGCTTTTTGCTAGGTATTAGTGCAGGGATTCCTTTTTCAGCAACCTCTTTAGTTGTTTTGTCAGCTAATTGATTCCCTGTGTTAACTGAGGAGTCTCCAAACTGATGGGTTTTACAAGGGCATCATGGCCACTTCTTCCGGCTTTTGCACACTTTGTAGTAGTTGACTGATTTCTTCTTTGTACCTAATAGGAGCCCCTCTGTGCCGATAACAGTTCCTTTTTCTTCCATATGGTTTCATAGGTGTGTATTATTCCAAAAACATATTTTAAATCAGTTCATATGTTTGCCCTTTTTCCTTCAGTGATTTCTAGCACTCGTAAGGTCATTGATTCTGCTTTTTGTGCTGATATGTTAAAAGGTAAAGCCTGGGCTTCTATTACCTGGGTCGAGGTTCCCTCTGCATACCCAGCTGCCCATTTTTCGTTTCATACCATGCAGCTCCCACCGGTGTATAGGTCCAGTTCTGGGTCCTGGATGGGATTGCTCTTGAGATCCGGTTTGCCAGAACACACTTGTCCAATGGCTACCAGGCAGTCATGGTACAAAGGTCTCTGGGCTTCTTCTGAAGCCTGGAGAAACATGGCTGGGTTTAAAGTAGTCATTACCTTAAGCAGCTCAACATTGTCTTGCTCCAATAGGGCAACCTGGTATTTCAGCATCCTGCTGGTGATATCCAATATCCTCCTTTTTGTTCCAAACCAGCTATTACCATGTGGGACATATCAGCTTTTGTGTTTCTCTGCAGCTACCACCACTCTCAGGTATCTGGGTCATCCTTTACTCACATTGTCCAATTGTTTGGACAGGCTGCCTCTATGACCCCAAATGCTACACCAGTCCCCCTAGTGCCAGGTGCATCCTTTCATGCCCAAATAACTCAAATGGTTTGGTTTGAATGTGAGAGTCCCAATGCAGGGGTTGTCATTAAGGTTCTTTTAGGGCTTCAAAGGCCCTCTGACTCTCAGGAGTCCATACTAAGTGTTTTTCGGTGGAGGATCATACAAGGGTTTTGCCAGTCCTCCATAACCATCAATCCATAACTGTCGCCATCCGGCCATACCTTAGAAGGCTCGTAGTCCTTGGCTCCGGAGTCTGGAAACAGCTTCTTTTCAGCTGCTTCCCAAGCTTCTTTTTCCCTGCAGGATCTCAAAACTAAAATATATTACTGCTTCTTTGGCTATTTGTGACATTTTCTTTGACACCCTGTATCCAAATAGTCCCAAGAAATTTAAAAGACTTACAGTAGCATCGAGGCACTTACTTTCAGTATTGATTGCTGGTAAAATATGAACCACACATTGTAGTAAAGTTCTGTCCAGATTTTCTTTTTCCAGCTTTCCAATTTTTTTTCTTTTTTTTTTTTTTTTTTTTATTTTGAGCACCATCCACGTCAGCTGCACCTTCCACCTGGTGTTTGGACTCCCCCATTCAAAAGCAAACAATTTCTAATTATCTGAGTGAAGAGGTATTACAGAAATAAGCATCCTTAAGATCAAGTGCCGTAAAACATATATATTCCCCTTTCAGTGCTGTCAAGACCGTGTACAGATTAGCTACTGCTGGATCAGGTACTTTTTATTAATAGCCCTTCAATCTTGTACTAATCTATATTCCCCATTTTGCTTTTTAACTGGTAATATTGGTGTGTTATATTCTAATTTACACTCCTTCAATAAGTTTCTCCAACTCTATCCTTGCCTCCAACTTAATAGGATATCATTTTTGCCTTACCAGTTTGGCTTCAGGTTTGAAAGTAATCCTTACCAGTTTGGCCACCTTTGATCATCCGGGCATCTCAGTTGCCCATACCAACAGGGTTAATTCTCTATCTCCTCTGCGATTCCTTCCAACTCTTTTTATTCCTGTAACATAAAAATCTTTGGTGCTGCTGCAGTTCTCCCCAACAAAAGTCCTGAAGACCTCAAACCAAAGAACCCCACAAACCCTGAGCAAGCCACACTGCGCCCAGCCCTTCCCTGCACCTGCTTCCTGGGGAAAATGCATGGGCAGCCTTGAGGTCTGGGCAGAAGCAGGAGGACACAGTGTAGGAATGGGTAGGGTGGTGCTGTGGCATTTCTTAGCTGTCACCTGCTCCTCTGAGACTGGTGACCTCAGGGCCAATGCCATCATCTTCCCTAGGAAAGCCTCTGTGACCTGCAAACTGCCCTCCTTAATGCTCGTGCAAACTTCTCACAAAACATTGGTGCAAACCTCTCTCTGAATCCCCCTGAATGCTGGTGCAGTGGGTGGAGCTGAACAGCCTGTTCCTGTCCCAGGTTTAAATCCCACAGGAGTATCCCCATTCTTCAGTTTGAGGTCTCCGGGACTTTTGTTGGGGAGAACTGCACCAGCATTTAGTGGTAAGTTACATTTTAGTCCTAATCAATACTATTTCTTTTTCAAGCTTTAATATAGGCACCTTGATATCATGAACTGTTTTATGCTGTATTCTACTAGTAGTTATTTTTTAGTTTTATAGTGTGTAGTAAGTAATTCTGATTAAGATCTTTTGTCTGTTATCTCTTGTCTGTTTAATAAATAATTCATTTTATAAATACACCTGATCGGCCATCACTAGAACTTGCGGGCCAGTGATTTCTTATATTTAAACTGTTGCCAAAATCTGAGGCTAAGACTGGGCTTATCTGAAGCTCCCACTTGTCCCATGACATTTTTTGGCATAGTTGAAGGCAGGATGGCAAACAATTTTGTAAAACAGACAAAAGGTTTAGCAGATTACCGACTGAGGCACAGTATTCATACTGAACCTGATGAACCTTGGCCAGTAGATAACTGGTATGAGTCGGACAAAATACAAGAGAAAATAGATGAAAAATGGGGATCACTGAAAGATAAAAAATGAAAAAGTATTATTTGTCATGCACTGGCACTATGTATAAAATCTGCATGGCAATGGAGACAGATGATAAAAGAAACGGATAATCTGAGAAATGAAATAAAGAAAACACAGAATTGTCTCTACAACAACAAAATGACAAATTGAAACAACAGTTAAAAGAAGCCAAGGGAAAACCAAAAACATTGGAAGAAAAATTAGAATTTACATTATTAAAAACCCAATTCTATGGCTGTTAAAAAAATTAAAAAATTCATAACATCACGCAAAGATTGGGATGGTGATATTTGGAAAAGTCCTGGTGAAATTAGTGATGAAAATACTAAATGGGATTCTGATGTGTCTTGGTTTGAAAGACAGGTGACTGCCAAGGAAGGAAGGAACCTCCCTTGGAATGGAAAATATGACCATCTTCCTTCCAAATTATTATAATTTTGAAATTAAGGGACTTTCAAGCAGAGATATGGGAAAAGGAACAACAGTTCTTTACTGGTATATATATATGTATAACAAGGCAAACAAACAACAACAATGGCAGCAACAACAAACAAAACCAGAAACCCAGTAACAGCTTTCTCCCAGCTGTCAAGCACTTTCCCCTCTGGTGTAGTTAGGGTCACAGCCAGCAGGGGTGCTTTTGGCTCCCAGCTGGGCAGGGCAGGTGCCATGATTCCCCCGCGGCTGCAGGGGGCGCTGTGGCTGTGGCGGAAGTTCAGTCACATTCCTCTCACATGGGTAATGGCAGGCATGCCGGTGGGAGAGATAGA
>NW_008239933.1:24063-26176 GCF_000691975.1 Corvus brachyrhynchos | reverse complement strand
AAACCCCAGGGTGGAAAAAAAAATGTAGCCGAATCTCTGCAACTGTAGCAGGAGCTGCAGGGAGGTCGGGCGGACACGGGATGTCGGGTTAAAGTGTAGCGAAAAACCCGAAGCAGCGGCAGAAAAACAGCAGGGCTGGGCAGTGGCAGCTGGGCTTCTGCAAGCAGCCAGAAGAGGGTCCCTCGGATGTGCTCGGGGGAGGGGGTTCCAGGTTTTCCCCTGGGGCACCCGAGTAGATGGTGAGGTTCCTTTTCCAGTGCAGTCGGGTGTTGGAAAGGTCCCAGTTCAACAGCTGCTCTTGCGAGCAAAGGCTCATCCACAGTAGGACAGGCAGTGGGAGGACAAAAGCTCTGCAGTGGCAGCGAATCCGTCTGGCACCAAGCCTCACCTCTAATCTCCACTCCAATCCCGAGAGAGAGAGGAGCCCAGCCCAGCCCCTCACTGCTGTACGTGGTGTTCGGGTGGAGGGGAGTTCACTGTGTTTTCCCCTGAAGCGTCCCTGGCAAGAGATCACTTAGGGTGGTGCTGTGTAGCACGCTAGCTAGCTTACTCCTTCCCCCTGCACAGCTGTTTAAGCGTGAATCACACACGCATGCAAGCCAGATAGCTCAGCATTATCAGAGGCAAAAGTCAAGGAGGGCTCCCCCGCATGGTAAATTCCACGGACGAAATTTATTTTGGTCTCACCGCGAAGGGTCCAGAGGCAAGAGAGGAAGTGGCCTGCTCAGAGAACGGCTTATATAGTGTTACAGAGCCAATGATCTTAGGGCACAGGGGAGGTGTTATGAATGTATTGTGATGTTGGCTTTTCGCATGTTTTTCACAGGGGTAAAAAGGCGGGACTAGGGAAGGGAACCAGTGAGGAGAAGGAAGGGGCCAAGAGGGGGACTAGGCCAGGCATACAGCCGCACAGGCAGATGGGAAATGTAGTTTCCTTGTATCCTGAATCTGGTGAGATATTTACACTTCACTATCCCACCAGTGAGTGGTCTCACCAGAGCTCTCTGGTTCCTCGACCTTCACTACAACACTTCACCCCCCCAGGCCAAGATCTCACGGTATCCCTGCCCTTTCCAAGAAAAAACTGCCCAGCTAAGAGAGTAGCCAGCTGCACCCTTCCCCTTCCTCCTCCTCCTCCCAGCCACATCTTTTGTTCTAAGTGCCGGTTGTTACCATCTCTTAGGCAACAGATGGGACAAAATTCCCTGAGAGAAAGGAGGAAACAAAAGAAAAATCCTAACCTCCAACATGATGAAAGCACAGAACCCCCATCTCCTAAAAAGGAAGAGGTTCCAGAATTTAAAATGAGACCCATAATTAAGACCGAATTTTCTGAAGGACCCCAAGGAGGTCAGAGGAGGAACATGGTCAAAACTACTTCCTGGGATCCCCTGCAATTGGCAAACCTTCAAGAAAAATATGGATGAAGGGCAGGGGAGACAGAAACTGAATATTTGTGGAGAGTTTGTCTCACTGGAGGACATTGGATATTATTGGATGGGGTGGAGAGTTTCGGGTTCTGGGGCACAGGTGTTCTTTTACACCTTGGACCAGACCCTCCTGAGGAACCCCATTCAATAACCAGCAGAACTGCATATTGGGCAGGACAAATAAATATTATTGAGAGAGGGGAACCAGCCTCAATCCCCATTTGGTCAGTTAATGACATCTCTGCTGCTGTTACAAAAGTCACCTGTCTGCAGGCAATGCACAGACGTGCAGACGGAGACATTCCAATTTCCGCAGAGGTGGATCCTAATATGTTAAGACCTCTGATAAAGAGGATCTCCAGCTATGCTAAAAAATTATTTTGTGGGGAGATGAGGTGAAATCAAAAGAGATGTAATACATAATGAAGCTTTACGAGACCCACAAGACCCAAGGAGACCCATCTCCATGTGGGCAGAACTCCTGCACGATATAGTAAACCATGCAATAGAAACAGGCTGGGAAAACCAGGAAAAGAACCCAAGTACTGAAATGTGGTGTCATGGGTTAGCAAGTATAGTCCCGGAAGTGATGTTCTTGCAAAGGCGTGCTTACAGCTTCCTCTGGGACCTAATAGAACCTATCAGCTGGCCAGTTTGAATATGGACAATTCTTTAAGCCACTT
>NW_008239933.1:23326-23890 GCF_000691975.1 Corvus brachyrhynchos | reverse complement strand
GGCCCTGTTCCACCCGCAGCTCCCCCACAGACGGAGCACCCCGGCTCCCCCTCTCCAGTGCAGCCAAGATTCAGCCGAAAGCTGCCCACCGCTGTCCGACAAAAGATCATGTAACCAACAGCGATAAGCCACATTCCAGCTGCAAGGCCTAGGTGAGATTAACCCTTTTAGTGCTGTGAAGAGCTGAAAACCTGAGGGAGAAGAAAGAGGAGATGCTTAAAGCTGAAATTCTGTTGTAATGCTATGATGTATCAGAGTACCCATGGTAATTTCATGAAGGCATGGGGGGTGGAGCATTCAACTTGTAATTGTGAGCAAAAGCACCTGCGCTGAGATAAGCAGATGCTGAAGCAGCTGTAATTTCATGATAAGTTAGGACAGGGAGAGATGGAAGCGATGAGGACTTTTGCTCCAAATGGAAAAGGAGAAGACCTCAGTTCCTAGAGATGCTCCCAGAGATAGTCCTAGAGATGAAGATGAGGAGGACCGTCTTGGGGTGACTTTATGATGTGTATCCCATATCGCTACCCTATGCCCCGTAATTAATTTTTGTGCCTTTCTATG
>NW_008239933.1:19824-22613 GCF_000691975.1 Corvus brachyrhynchos | reverse complement strand
ACTGAACAAGGTTATTATGGAAGTGGTAAACAGACTGAACATCTCAAGGGTTGTCTTTTTACATTGTCACTGGGAGAAGGGAGGAAGGTGGGGGGAGGAGAAGTGTTCTGAAGGTGTGGTATGATTTTTTTTTTTCTCTTCTTTTAGGTCTGTTAAAAAACTTCTATATATTCTTTCAAGTTTGGTGCCTGCTTTGCGTTTCTCCTAATTCTTATCTCACAGAGGGTAAATAGTAATGAGTATTTTGGACCAAACCACTACATGTGGAAACCCCCTAAAAAACAGGTGAGAATTATTAAACAGATTTCACCTGAGAGAAATGAATTATGGCTTTGGCTTTAGGAATACCCAGAGCTGCTTTAAGGAAACAACCTAACAATGTAATAACAGAGTTAATCCAAGCAGTGCACAGTGGGGGGGGGGAGGGGGAGGAAAGCAGCAGATTCAAACCCAAATCTTTTACAGAGGAAAAAAACCCCCCACTTCCAATTCCTTGGCAACACAGCAGGAAAATCCCCCAAACCCTAAGCGTTGGGGGAACCTTGGGCCTCACCCGGCACATTCTTGCAGGCATGCTGATGCCAAAGATACTATTTTGGGACTCAGTAACTGGTTTTCCAGTCTCCCAGTCTCAGACTCAATACAGAGTGACAATGGATCATGCTTCACCAATGTGATGGCACAAGATTGGGCCAAAAAGGAAGGTATTAAATGGGATTTTCATACACCTTATTATCCCCAAACAAATGGGATCCTGGAGCATGGCAGTGGTTTGCTAAAGCGCTACCTTATGCGACATGAATCTGGATGGGATAAAAGGTTACCCTCTGTGTTATAGCAGATAAATAACTGATATGGACCAACGGGTAGTCCTGTTTCACAAGCTTTCTTGAGCCCTATGTCTTTTGAAACAGCTCCAAATGAGAAAATGGAAGCTTTTCAGGACAACTTAAAGGTGGGCCAACCAGTCATGGTCAAGTTACCCCAAACTGGGATTGTACCTATGACTCTGATGGACAATCAAGGACCGATGGCCTGGATGGCTATTGGTTCTAATGGCCACCAACACAGAATCAGTTGCCCATATTCTAAACTGCTCTCATCTTTGTAGAAATTTGTTTTATGCTCTCAACAAAACAAAAGTTTCTCAATGAAGCTTGATAATCTGCTCCTACACTGCCATTATCTGGTGGTAGTGAGTATAGTGCTGTATTTGCAACTAGAGGCCAGAGATGGAATTGCTGCTGTAACTCAGTGGAAAAGACACCTTTATCATTGCATAAGTTCTGTTATTTTACTTCCTCTAATAACCTTGGATGTTCAAGTATATTCTCACCAGACAGAAGACTAGGTGTGTATCCAAATGTGAGACAAGGACCTGCTCAAGCAGCAGGGGAAAGGAATGTTGACTACCTACATGGCTGTGAAGGCTGCTGAAGGAGACTCCTGGACTCCTATAAGTGAATAAAGTCAGTTCTGGACACAGAGGAACCATACTGAACAGCACAGTAACTAATAAATATGCTGTAGCTAAAGCTGCTACTGAATTGGAAGCTCTAAAATGACAATTATTGTATGTTTAATCTTTTTCTGTTTACGGGCCAATGTTTTCAATATTTTAGCATGGCTGTTCACACCTGGATTAGCCAACCATCCCAACAAAACCTTGCAACTAACAATTATAAAAGAAAGAAAAGAGACCAATGTCTTTTTACCGAAGGGCCACTCTAATACAAGCTGTTGACACTGATAACAAACCACAGCAACTGCTGGATTTGTTGTCAGTTTCCCACTCATTCAGATGAAAATATTCGGATGATGGGAATTCCAACACCACACATATTTTCCAATGGTCTTCCTCCAGCTGGAGTGATGCTCCTTCTGGAAGGAAAGACAGCCCAAGTCTCCATAGATCAACAAATCCTGAAAGTACCAATTAGCGCTTTGCAACAAGAAGTTACCAGCCTTTTAAAGATAGTTAAACAAAATCAAATGGCTTTGGATTTGCTTTTGGCTTCCAAAGGTGGTGTGTGCACAGTTAACAACACCAGTTGCTGTGTATACGTACATCAGACTCTGAGAATACAGACTGATTTGAAAGAAATTAGAAAGAACGCCAGAATCTTTCATGAAATACCAAAAAAATCAAGGGGAAGATATATTTGATTGGATAACATGGATTCCAAATTTAAATGGGACCGTGAGAAAATTTGATTCGTTAAATCCCGGACAAAAGACCCTCTAACTAATTAAAGTTAGAAAGTGGTATGTTTATTCAGGCACCAATGGGCGGCATGGGAGTAGCCTCCTAAAGACATGCCAGCAAAGTACAAGGTTCTTCGTTCCCTATTATTACTCAAAGTTGTACATCTTCTACATATGTATGACCCCAGCACCTCCCATCCTCCGCTTTGTATTAAAATGAGATCATTAGTCTTTCACGCATGCGCAGTTTCTCTCTCAAATTGAGCGAGGTTTCGGCTGGGGGGTCAGGGGCTGGGGTCAGCTCCTCACTCTATTGCTTTTGGGATTTGAGCAGAGAGGTGAGGTTTTGGTGGTGGACTGTTGCTGCCCAGAGGATTCGCTGCCACTGCTGAGTTTTCATCCTGCACAGCTCCTACTTGCGGTGGAAAAGCTTCCACTCGCAAGAGCAGATGTTGAACTGCAACCTGTCCAACACCCGATCTCACTGAGAAGGGGATCCTGACCCCCTCTCCCTTCCCCGAGGGTGTGTCTCCTGGCTGCATGTGGCAGATGCTTCCAGAAGCCCAGCTGCTGCGCCCAGCCCT
>NW_008239933.1:14760-19782 GCF_000691975.1 Corvus brachyrhynchos | reverse complement strand
AGCGTGCCACTCTGGCGTTCCTGCTCCAGTCCATTCTGCCATCCAGAGGGGCACCAGAATAGGCTGCCCCTGTAGGTGTGTAAAGGAAGCCCCTTTTCTATCTCTCCCACCGGCATGCCTGCCATTACCCATGTGAGAGGAATGTGACTGAACTTCCGCCACAGCCACAGCGCCCCCTGCAGCCGCGGGGGAATCATGGCACCTGCCCTGCCCAGCTGGGAGCCAAAAGCACCCCTGCTGGCTGTGGCCCTAACTACACCAGAGGGGAAAGTGCTTGACAGCTGGGAGAAGGCTGTTACTGGGTTTCTGGTTTTGTTTGTTGTTGCTGCCATTGTTGTTGTTTGTCATTGTTGAGACGGACACGACACAAACGAACTGCACCAACAACTCCAGGCAAAAAGCTGTTTATTCTAAAAAGCCAGTGTCATTTATACACTTTTGTATGTTTATCATTCATGTTACTTATCCATTGGTTGCTTAACTACTACAACAGACTCATTGGCTATAATTTAACTACAGCATACTATTATTGGTTACATACAGCATAAGCATTCTAAGCATTCAGAAAAACACCAGGTGCAGCCTTGTTGCTGTTTTCTATTTCTGTTGTTTAGGTTTCTTGCTTCTTTTGACACTAAGTTTCTCACCGGTTCAAATGGATTGTGCTAAGATCGATGTTGGAATCAGACAGGCTTGCTGACCTGCGGTTAATTCCCACTGTTCCCCCTTTTTGTTTTTCAACCAGAAATGCAGCGTTTATGGTCCTCCACAGGGCCCTTTGCAGAAAGGACAACAAACACAGCACAAGGAGTAAAATGAAAAAGATGACAATCACAATCAAACATCCCATTTTCAGGAGGTCTTTGATCCATTTAACAAGTTGCCAATCACCAAGCACCAAACAGCATTGAACCAATTAGACTCACTCTCTTCTCTTAGCTTTGAAACACTTATTTGTAGTTCTTTGATATTAGCAAACACCGATTTAAAGTGGTCAGAAAGATTCGTGCAGCACATGCCATCAAATTCTTCACAATCATGTCCATGTGCCAACAGCAAAAAGTCAATGGCTGCTTTATTTTGCAAAGTAGCATGTCTAACAGAATCAACATCAGTTAATAATCCTGATAGAGCAAATGAAGTGGTAGTCTGTTTAGAAAGCCAGCAGCCTAACTTATTTAACAATCCTAATGTTTTTCCAGCCACCACTCCTGGAGCAAAAAGGGAAATTAAAACACGTTTTTCTAAATTCCAAAAATCAAGGGCATCATCGCAGTCTCTTGCACACAAGATAAGATACATGGAATACATGTCATAATCAATAAAAACCCATCAAGAACAACCCTGCCACTGACAAAGAGACCTGCAGCATAGGAAAACAAAAAGTGTCCAATGTCCCCAGAGAGAGAGAGAGGGCTGCTTCTTCTGCACTTGGAAGTAAATGGCTACTGTTCCAAAGCTCATATGGCTGGAGCTCAGGGGCTGTGCTGTTTAGGCAGGAGAGAGTCCATTAGCTGGAAATGCTGACTTTAACATTACTGAATGTCTTTCTGGAAGCATGGAACAGGGAATAGCTGAAGAAGGTCAGCAGAAACACAACATGATGGTGAGTGCAGTGGGACACAAGGCCTTGTTCCTGGCAGCCCTACCCCTGCTCTTGCCTTGGCCACAAGGGCTGGATGATGATTGGGTCATTTTTCTCTCCCTGGGCCTTGTTTTCTCAGAGGCAATCGATGTTTGTCCAGTCAAGCAGGTAACCACTTTAGATCTGTTGGCAATAAAACACATGAATACCTTCTCTCCTAGGTTAGTAAATCAGCTAGGCCTTGCCATTGCAAGCCCAATTGTGGATCCTTACATAAAACCTTTTAGAAATTGGTTTCACACACACAAATCTTCAGACTGGTATTGCTCTGCTGGGGATCAAAATTGATGATCTGCCTGCAAAAACTTTAGTGAAAATATTGCATTATCTAAATGTTCCTGAGGAGCCATATTCCCCCTTTTTTTTTTGTGATAACAACGGCGTTTCTCACTATGAACGTGAAGGCAACAGAAAAGCAAGAAAATACATATAATGATGTTGAGTGAAAGTCAGCAATGGAAGAGACGGGGCAGATTGCTTGGATGCAATAAGCCAATTTTATTGATACAGAGCTGAGTATTTATACCTTTTCAGCAGTAACTAAAAATAAATTCTTATATAAGCATCAATCTCTATAACAACCATATCTATGTTTCTTAATAACATTGCAAAACTAAAAGCTAGCACTAACCAACACAGGTACATACCAAACATGCCGTTCCCTTATAGTAGCTATTTCGTGGTAGGCCGTACTGCCTGCCATGGTTTGTGGCCTAGCAGCATTAGCGTGTCCACTTCTGACATGAGTTTAGCAGTGCTCTCACTTCTGCTTTCTAGCTGTATCTCCACATCTCCCCTTTTCTTATCTAGGAGTAAAATTTTCTTTGTTGACTTATTGATCAGTCTCTGAACACATTGCAAAACACATGGCAGACAAATCATCATAAGCAGCAGCATGGCTAAAATATAAATTCCTGCTTTAGCTAAATGCTTAAGCCAGCCAATAAGTCCCTATCTTCTAAATATGTTTCCAAGCCAGTCGTTATCACTTACAACCCTCAATTTGGTGACACTATCTCGAAGGGCTTTTATGTTAGCATGAATAGACAAAGAGTGATCAGACAAGTTCATTGTCATGGTTTAGCATAGTTTTGTTTTTTAGTAAAGAAGGCTCCATGCAGCATAAGCCTTCAAATTCATCACAACCGTGCCCATGTGCCAAAAGCAAAAAGTCAATTGCAGCTCTGTTCTGCAGTGTAGCATATCTCACGCTATCAACGTCTGTTAATAAGCCTGTTAAAGCAGAGCTAGTAGCATTAGTTTGTTTTGCAAGCCAGCAGCCAAGGTTATTCAGGGTTTTTAGTGCATGTGCCATTCCAATAGATGGAATAATAGAGACAAACACTTGGGCTCCTAGGTTCCAAGATTGAACATTGTCATCACAATCCTGGCTATATGTGTGTGTGTTGCATTTTGCTCACACCAGCTTGTGCAAAGATGGTAAGTTTCCCCGAAATGAGTGAAACGTGGTTAGTTGCCCAAAAGTACAAGGACCTCCTATGACCCTACCTGGTATTCCCTTCCAAGCTCTGTTTCCACATATCAAAAATATGTTGTCTAACAATCCAATAGCAGCGCTTCCAGGAGTAATTGGTTGGGGCAAAGTATGGTTACACCAGGCAGAAGCATTGGCATAAATTCCTGTTCCTGAAACTTCTAAGCCAAATTTTCTGTTGGGACTGTTAGTATAAGTTAGATAAAAACACGCAGAAGACTGCGTGGACCCAAAAATATCCAATTCTTGAGGTTGCATAGGAAGAGGGGGAACGTTAAGAACCTTATTTACTCCTAAACCCTTGTCCTTGGAAAAATACCATCCGGCTGATTCACCAGCCTTTTTTTGCCAACTTTCCTGGCACCACCAGGTCAGCTCAATTCGACCCATAGCAGTACACTCTCTTTGAACTGTTAAATTGAATAAAACATCCCATTCACTTTTCACTAAGGGCATAGCTACCAAACAGGTTTGGAAAGGGTCACCAGGGGAGGTCATAGATAGGCACAGCGTAGACTCATTTAAAAATTCAGCAAGCGTAAGCCAAACATTACGTTCTGGGAGGGGTGGCATTGCGGCCACTTCTCCATTGTCGAAAAGGAGCTCTGCTAAGAGAACTAGTCTGAGAAGGCAGATCTGTCTCCCAAAGGTACCATTGTGGAGGCCAGCCATAATCATATCCACACACAAATGTTAAAATAATACAGTTACCATAAGAATAGCACAAAGGATCACACTGTGGACAGTTGCCATGGTGGCAATGCAACATGCAATACCACTGCTTCTGACACTTTCGGCACTGACACAAAACCCACACCTGATGGGAATAATTTTTGCAAATAAAACAAGGAATAGGGTTATTCTCAAGTCCAAGTCTCTCCTTAAACCATTTCCAATACTGCTCACGAAGAGAGACTTGATCTGCAATTATAGCTTCTACTTCCATTGGAGTGGGTCGTCCCCGGAAATCAAAAAGTGTTGTAAAGTTGATAAGTCCTCTGGAATCAAGTAGAAGATGGTTGAGCTGGTGGTTGGGCGGAGGTTTCCTCTGCAATCTCTGGAACTGAGGCAGAGACTGGAATGGCTGGGGTCTCTGCTGATAGTGTGCCAGGGTGGTCAAGATCCTCAAGATCCTCAGGAGAAGTTTTCAAGGATTCTCTGAAGGGTCTCACGTTCTTAGCTGGGATCCACCTTGGACCATTCTTTGTAGAAACACAGGCAAAACCCCTTCCCCATGTGATGAGGGGATAAGGTCCCAGGATCTTACCTGTTTCTGGGTCCTTAATAAAGACTGGGGCCTTCAGTTTGACTTCTAACTGTCTGTTATTGCCAAAGTGCCTTACAATCGGAGGGTTGGGATCCATCAGGGAACAATTTAAAAGATTAAAAACATACAATGCCTTCTGTAATCGCTCAGCATTCCCCATTCCCCCTTTCTGTTGTAATAAAAGACGCTTTAGTGAACAGTGGGCTCGCTCAATGATAGCTTGGCCTGTGGAGGAATGAGGAATCCGCGTTTTGTGTGTCACTCCCCAGAGGGCAAGAAAATTTGCAACTCTCTGGGAAATATATGCTGGGCCATTATCAGTTTTGATCTGTAAAGGAATTCCCGAGACTGCAAAGGCACTAGAAAAATGATGGCAAACATCTTTTGCCGATTCTCCTGCATGGCAGGATGCAAACAGGGCACCTGAAAAGGTGTCTATAGAGGAGTGTATATACTTAAGTCTGCCAAATTCAGGAAAGTGAGTAACATCTGTTTGCCAAATTTCGAGGCTCTGGAGTCCTCTAGGGTTAACAACTCCAGCGAGAGAGGGAAAGGAGTGTCTTTGACAGTCTGGGCACACAGCCACAATGCTAGAAGCTTGGGGAGAAGGGACAG
>NW_008239933.1:12224-13728 GCF_000691975.1 Corvus brachyrhynchos | reverse complement strand
GCAGCCACCTGTCCCAGCGCCGGAAACGAGAGAGAGCTTGGAGGGGGAGTTTGCCTATTCTTAAATGTGGATCACAGAGGTGATCACAACTTTAAGTGGCTTAGAGAATTGTCCATATTCAAACTGGCCAGCTGATAGGTTCTATCAGTTCCCAGAGGAAACTGTAAGCACCCCTTAGCAAGGACGTCCCTTCCGGGACTATGCTTGCTAAGCTATGACAACCCGCCTGGTGATTTCCTTCTGCAATAAAACCAGGTAAGGTAGTGTGAGATCTAACATGCATTACAAAATACAACTCTTGTCTATTATCTAAAAGGAAAACAAGTTGTTGCAGCCAATAAAGCAAGTCTGCGTTAGGCACATCTTTCAACACAGCAGCTTCCGTTCTTTCCACAAGTCCTGCAACATAAGCAGAATCAGTTCTTAGGTTAAAAGGAATAGGCCAGTTTTCAAAGGCTCATCCAATGGCTGCTAATTCAGCAATTTGAGGGGATCCTGAAACAGTAGTAACATCTGAGTCCCATCGGTTGAGGTTTGAGTCCCACCACAGCATCACAAACTTGCGAGTGCGACCAGATCCATCTGTAAAAACAGTTAATGCTTGCAACAGGCCTTCGCTTCTCTTGAGTCATGTTAAAAGATTAAAACCTGCTGCCACAAGCTTGTGTTTTGGGGGATGTGTAGAAAGTTGTCCAGAGAAATCGGTGAGAGCCATCTGAAACACTTCAGACTGTTGATAAAGCCATTGTAAATAAACAGCAGTAACAGGCAAACAAATCAAACAGAAATCAACACCTGCAAGTGTAACAAGTCTCTGTCTAGCTTTTACAAAGAGCAAAGCAAACATTTCATGTTGGGTACTGACAGTTTTAGACATGTGGTGTGGCAGGAAAATCCATTCAATAATTAATAAAGGGTCTGGCAAGTTAGGGTCCCACTGAAAAATCAAAGCATGGAGCTGTCTGGCTGGATTTAAAATGATTAAAGAAAAGGGCAACTGGAGCCCAACGAGCTGCTTGCTGATTTGAGATAGCATCAGCTACCTTTTGCAATGCTTGGCAAGCTTCCAGTGTAAGCTGCCGAGGTGATAGTAAATCAGGCTCTCCTTTTAACAGAGCAAACAGAGGGCTCAAGTCTGCATTTGAGATTCCTAACAGGGGACAAACCCAATTAATTGTCCCCAAAAGTTTCTGAGCATCATGCAAAGTAGAAATGTTGGTTTGAATTTGTAAAGGTTGAGGAGAAATACTCTGGGTCCTAATTTGCCAGCCCAGGTATTTCCAAGGGGGTTGATGCTGAATTTTTTCAGGAGCAACATAAAGTCCTGCTTGGGTTACAGCATCACTGACTAGGGCTAAGGCTTTTTCCATAACTTCTTGTTTTTCTGCAGCAATTAATATGTCATCTATATAATGATATAAAAGAGTGGCAGGCATGTCCAGACGAATGGGGCTGAGGATTTTTGCAACAAACCACTGGCAAATAGTGGGGCTATTTTTCATGC
>NW_008239933.1:8789-12199 GCF_000691975.1 Corvus brachyrhynchos | reverse complement strand
TGATATCTTTGCAAGGGTGCCTGCATATTGGTGCTTGGGTACAGAAAAGGCAAATTTTGGTGCGTCCTCAGGATGCAAGGGAATATCAAAAGAGCAATCCTTTAAATCAATGACTGTCAAATGCCAATCTCAAGGGATCATGGTAGGAGATGGGAGGCCAGGCTGGAGCGCTACCATATCCTCCATAACAGCATTAATTTTATGGAGGTCATGGAGCAAGTGCCACTTGCCAGTTTGTTTTTAAATGACAAACACAGATGAATTCCAAGGACTGGTGGAGGGGACTATGTGTCCCTTTTGAAGCTGTTCCTCAACCAATTCAGTGAGTGAACGCAGTTTAGGTAATGGCAGGGACCATTGGTCCACCCAAATAGGGGTATCAGTTTTCCAGGTTAATTTCAGAGTGTCGCATGCTTCAGTGGTCCCCATTAAAAATCCGACTGAATTCTGAAACCCCATTGAGAGAGTACGTCTCGTCCCCATAACGCTATGGGCACAGGTAAAACAAATGGCCTTACAGAGGCTGTGTGGTTTTCTAGTCCTGTCACTTGAATCAGATGGCGACTTTGGTAACTGAGACTGCTTCCCCCTATCTCGGTGAGGGCCATGGGTACCTCCATGAGAGCCCAGTTAGGGGGCCACTTATCTAGAGAAAAGACAATAACATCAGCTCTGGTATCTAAAATACCGGTGAGCGTTATTTGTTGTCCTCGTAATGACAGGGTGCATTGACAGGTAGGACGCTTACCTGAAATTGTTTCTGCCCGTAGTATTTATGGGGTCCCTATAGAACCAAATCCTCCCACCTTGGTGCTATGTTTTTCTACAGAAGATGATGAATCATGTGGAAGAGGGATTAATTTAGCTATGCAGGTCCCTCACAGGATAAAACACGGTGGATTAGGGGTCCAAACCATGATCTTAAGTTCATCATTAGAATCTAAGTCCATGACCACAGGGAGAACAGAAAGTCCTGGAAGGCTAGTCGAGGACCTTCCTAAAAGTAGGGCACTTTTTTGGGGCCCTAGTGGTCCAAAAATTCCTGTAGGGAGTAAATGAACAGGAGAATCATTTAATGTTACTGTGGCTGAGGTGTACAAGTCCAGTCTGGCACCACCTGCAGTTGCTGGGCGAAGACTTGAGGGAAGCTTCCGTTGGGCATCTGCGGGGCTGACATCTGCGAGGCTGGCATCTGCGGAGGTGGCTGAGGCATCTGTGTCAGAGCATGGTGCCCTGGTTACAGTTTCCCTGGTATCCTTGGAGCAGGCGACCTTCGGTATCATACTTAGAGCGACATTGGTTAGCAGAATGTGGGCCTCTGCGGCACCATGAGCACACAGGAGTGGTTTTGGGTTTATCCCTTTTCAGAGCAGAGCAGTCCCTTCTTAAGTGACCAGGTTTGCCACAGCCGAAACAGACTCCTGAAGTTGCAGGGGGCCCTCTCACAGCTGCAAAGGCTGCAGCCATGGCTGCATATTGATGTTCTAGGGTGCCAGCACGGTTGCACACTTCAACCATTTCAACTAGAGTTGGATTTCTGTTAGGCAATGACTTAAGGAGTTTTTTACAGTCTACGTTTGCATTCTCAACAGCAAGCTTCAAAAGCAAAATTTCACGAGCTTCTGCATTATCAATTTGGCGTTCGAGCGCATGCTAAAGGTGGTCGATAAACTGCATATAAGATTCTTGGGGCCCCTGGACAATAGTCGTGAATGATTTCTGAGGCGTTTTTGCATCAGGGACCTTCAGGAAGGCTTGGCAAGCCGTGTTTCGAATTCCCTCAAGGGCTTCCTTGGGAATGTCTCAGGATTGGACAGCTGGATCAGTATATGGTCCCGTTCCCAAAAGCTATCTAGTCATGAGGCCCACCAGGGTCTGATTAGCATGACCCACATAAGATAAAAGCAGATCCTGTAGACCTTTTCCCCACTCCTTTTCCCATAAAGCATTTTGAGTGGGGGATAGCAACAGCCATGCCAGTGTTTTTAAATCATATGGTGTCATGATATGAGCTGCAAACACAGAATCTAGCAGGGTCACAAAATATGGTGAACTGATACCGTGCTCTGTGGCCGCCTGCCGAAGCTGTTTAAGCTCTGGGAAAGATAGCTGTTCCCAATGGGCATTTTGCTTTCTTGGTCCCATATATAAGATCGGTGCCACAATTTTGTCTGCAAAGTCTAGATTCCCTTCCTTTAATGCTTATTGTTTCAAGTGGACCCAGGTATCATGAGGGTCGGGGGGAAATAAATCTGGCTCTTTTTCAGGATCAGTGAGTCCGGGGTCAAAAGGATCCTCTCCTTCATCCTCGCTGCTGTCAACTGGACCGTAGCCAGAGGTAAATGCTTTTATAGATCATGAGGAGCCCTTCTCCCTTTTTGTTGCAAGGGGGGCTGGACCCTTCACTGAAAGAGGCACAGCCTCTTCGAATTGTAAGAAGTTCTGAGGCTCTGCTTCTGCGGAGGGAGGGCAAGTGGCATCCTCTTTATCTTTAGCAAGAGATTTTTCTTGAGCTTTTAAAGCTTCAAAGATTACTTTCCAGGAGGGAATCATCTCTGCAGCAGCTTTATCACTGTCAGCTACAGCATTCCAAAGTTCCACTCCTACTCTATCCCACAGATCTGCCATAAAAATTGTGGACTAAGTTACTCCTTGCAGTTTAGAAGCAGTCCATCAGAGTATAATTTTTAAATCGTGCGCAGGCAAAGATTTGCCTTGCTTGTCTAGCAGCTTTGAAAAAATCTCAAGTGCGTCTCTTTCTAGGGTGGTCATCCCCTGACCCTGGCCCATAGTTCCCTGCAGCGACTCACCTCTTTTTCAGAGGATCAGTTGCCTGCCCGCATGGCTCTCGCTTCTTCCTGCGACTTAACCACATTTCCGAAGGCTCCCGCTTCTCCTGTGGCTTAACCTTCGGCGAAGTTACTGAAGTTCTGCAGGGCATCACCAACCGTCACTTAAGAGCAGTGAAGGCAACAGAAAAGCAAGAAAATACATATAATGATGTTGAGTGAAAGTCAGCAATGGAAGAGACGGGGCAGATTGCTTGGATGCAATAAGCCAATTTTATTGATACAGAGCTGAGTATTTTTACCTTTTCAGCAATAACTAAAAATAGATTCTTATATAAGCAGCAATCACGATAACAACCATATCTATGTTTCTTAATAACATTGCAAAACTAAAAGCTAGCACTAACTGACACAGGTACATACCAAACATGCCATTCCCTTATACTAGCTATTTTGTGGTAGGCCGTACTGCCTGCCATGGTCTGTGGCCTAGCAGTGTGTAGTGGTTTGGTCCAAAATACTCATTACTGTTTATCTGCTGTGAGATAAGAATTAGGAGAAATGCAAAGCAGGCACCAATCTTGAAAGAATATAAAGAAGTTTATTAACAGACCTAAAAGA
>NW_008239933.1:3570-8061 GCF_000691975.1 Corvus brachyrhynchos | reverse complement strand
GCCTGTCGGCCCGAGGATGCCCGTGGCCCGGCCTGGCCTGGCCCGAGCAGGGCCTGGGCAGGCCCACGGGACCCCTCACGGGGCCTGCAGCCACCTGTCCCAGCACCGGAAACGAGAGAGAGCTTGGGGGAGGGAGTTTGCCTATTCTTAAATGTGGATCACAGAGGTGGTCACAACTTTAAGTGGCTCAAAGAATTGTCCATATTCAAACTGGCCAGCTGATAGGTTCTGTTAGGTCATAGAGGAAGCTGTAAGAAGAACATCACTTCCGAGACTCAGCTTGCTAACCTATGACACAGTGTTAGCACATCCACTTCTGACATGAGTTTGGCAGTGCTCTCACTTCTGCTTCCTAGCTGTATCTCCACATAATGAGACAGTAAACCCACGCTGAGCAAAAATAAGCAAAGTAATACATGTAATCAGTAGCACATGACAAAGGAATAGTGACTTAGAACAATACACCCTCGATTGCCTAAATACTGGACCATCACCCAGAGTCTGCAGTAGCTGGCGAGCCCTGTTTCACAATGAGGACCTGGAGAACCTTCCTGGACAAGGCTTCCAAGTTTATGTCGAAAGGGGGTCCAGCTTTTGTAAGTCTGAATCATCAAGTCAAAGTGACTCAATTACATTTTTAGTGCAGAAACACCTGGGACTGTAGGCATACCTCCAACCAGCTAGGGCCAGGGCTTGGCCAGAGTCAAGGACTTAACTGGAAGGGTTTCTCTAACATATCCTACAAACAAGCCTCTATTAATAGCAGTTGGGAAAGTGTCCTAAAAAGATACGTCTTGCAGATAGCTACACAACAGTATGTGAAAGTCTGTAAAGCAGCCGGCTTTGTCATTTATCCTTAGCTAAGTAGTCAATGGTACCATGAACAAACTGCAAACAGCCAAAGAAATGCACATGTGTAACATCAAATAATATCTTCTGGATAAGGCCGTTTATAAAAAGCGAATTCACACTATGGCATTAAGAACATATCCAGAATTGTTAATACAGCAACAGTAACTGATCAAAGAAATCAAGATTATATTCCTCCACACATCTGCATATAAGACAATAAAGCAAAATAAAAGCATGAAAGAAAGCACTAAACACCTTACAGTCAATAATATTCATAACTTGGAAGTGTTACTCATCCCTCTCTGCTACCTATGAAAGATAAAACAGCAAAGATTGTTATGAATAATTATCTTAATTGATCAATGCAGAACACTTTTATCCATAGAATTTTCAATGAATTTAAGGAGCTAACAAACCACATCTTCATACATTTTTACAACTTATTATCTTATATTCTTAAACAGTTGCTTACCAATTCTTCATCATAACTGTCTCAATTGGTTCAATCACCTCTATAACAAAAGAACTTTATCTTATAATTTAAATGAGCATATTTCAGCAGAACTTAGACTTAACATAACAGAAAGCAAACCGAACAGAACTTAGTTAACATCACTGAAACTGAACGGAAATTAATCTGAATATAACTTAAAAGAAATTAGAAGAACAGAACTTAAGCTGAACACAATTAAACTTAAAACCTAACAGCACTTAAACTTATCAGAAATTAAACTCAACAGAACTTAAGCTTAACAGAACTTAAATGTAACAGAACTTCAAATTAATAAAACCTAAATCTGACATCACATAGGTTTAACAACGCTTAAGTTTAACAGAACTTAAACTTAACATCACTTGAATGTAACAATACTTAAGAGAACTGAACCGTAGCATCACTTAAATTGTACAAAGCTGAAACATGACAGAACTGTAAATTGACATCACTTTAATGTAACAGAACTAAAGTCAGACTTGAGAGTGTTCCTTTAAAAGTTTCAGATACAACAGAATTAAACTCATCTTGACTCCATTGTTGCAAGAAAACTAGTGAAAATTTGTCACACAACAGATAAACATCAATGAACAATAAGCAAGCAAACAACTGATTTTTAAATAAAATAGCAGCAACAAGGATTTACTGGAGAGATTATTAAGGTGTGGCAAATACCTTGTGAGTTTACATAACTTAGTTGTGAAAATAGCTCATGATAACTATAAACATTATGGAAAATATCCTTACACAGTCAGGACTTTTCTGGTATAAGCACAATTTTGCATGATTTTCCAATTTACAGATGTACCCCAAAAAAATGACAACATTGTATGTCTTTCAGCATCTTTCAGGCATAGGCATGAGTTTGCTAGGGTCTTGCAAGGTGCAGCTTTACTCAGAAAAATAACAAGAGTGTATATATTGGTAAATTGCACTTAAAACCCACTCAGTTTGCAGATGGTAAGACGGCCTTTCGTGATTCTCAGTACTTGGCCTTGGACCAATAAAGCTAATGAGATATAAATATTTAAGGATAAAACATCAAGGACCTGGTTATATAATAGTGCCCTGAGTTCTGCACGTTACTCTCTTAGGTCAGAGGGTGCATAAAACTGACACGCATATATAAACAGCTACAAAGCCATCCTGTCTTCATAAGAATAGAGAATATTAGAAACTCAGCCACTGAGCAGCTAACATATACTCATTGGGCAAATCTGTTTTGTAAGGTGGTGTCACATCTAGTCACTTTTCTGGTCCATCACAGCACTTAAACCAGTCCAATACCAATTTATAAGTTGCAAGGAAAAAAATCCACACTTGAACCACCAAAAAGCTGTACCT
Source organism: Corvus brachyrhynchos (assembly GCF_000691975.1). NCBI lineage: Eukaryota > Metazoa > Chordata > Aves > Passeriformes > Corvidae > Corvus > Corvus brachyrhynchos. Next base: position 5,372 of record NW_008239933.1, on the reverse strand, counting down.
ATTTGAAAAGATGCCACGTTTGTTCATGGTGAAATATCCACAATAAAATCACCTTATTAAAACTGTGGGGTAATGTACTAGTTTGGAAACAAACCAGTGGGAGGCACCAAGTCAGAATAACAATTTAATAGGGAAATTAAGAATAAAAAAAGAAAAAAAAGCAGAAAACAATGGTTTAAACTGACAGAGTCAGGATACAACCTGACACCCTGTTAGTCAGGGTGGCAGTAGCAGTCTGATTAAATGGTGGCTGCAGTTCTCCTGAAGTGGTGGATGTGGTTCTGTTGAAGCGGTGATCCTGTAGAAAGGTCTGCTCTTCCTTGGACAGGTCCAATGGTGGCTATGTAGCTCCTGTCCTCTGGGAATCCAGTGGAAAGGGCTGCCGGTGGTGTTCAGAATCTCAGATTATATCCAGGATGGAATGCTTGGTTCCTCCCTCTGAGTGGAGCATCTCACAATGGGATGATTGTTACAGTGGGGATACTGTAACACGCCTATATCAAACCAGGAGTCCGGAGGAAAAGAAATATATATGTGGACAGATTCTTGGTAGATGTTTCAGAGAGATGTTTATTTCTCCAGCCGCATGGCCGGAGCTCTGCCGAGGAACTGTTACAGTCACCGGACCAAGGGTCCTTTTGCCTGCGCAGGGGAACACAAACCAACCAATGGGGAATGAGGCTGACCAGGGGCAGGGAAACCCCGTGCCTCCCCCCCAGGGTCCCTCTCCCAGGACTACACGGCGGGGGAGGAGACCCCAACAGATGAGTCATGAGGAAAGGCATTGATGGGCCCATTAAGCAGGAGATAGTCTGGAGGGAGTTATCTATGAGTCATGCGGCAGGGCATTGATGGGCCAATTAACAGAAGATAGTCCAGAGGGAGGAGGCAAGGAAACACTGCCCCACCTGGTTTCAACAGCTCATGAGGATGGTAATAGAATACACTGCAACCCAGGACAGGTAAAAAAACAAGCAAAGTGGTAAAGTTGGCACAGCTCAGTCTTCTTTTGCAGTGGAGAATCGTGAGGCAATTATATCTATAACTCTAATAGCTTCTGCAGATAACATTGATGGGGGAGTGAGGAAAGGAATGCTCGATTGATGAGTGGCTAAACTTACCATGGGCTTCACCCAGCTAATTGCTCCCATCAACTTTTGTAAATCATTCAAGGTTTTGACATCAGCCTTTAGAGTTAATTGCTGTTTCCAAGGAGGTACCTACTGAATTTTCTAAGGGAGGGTACCATGATAGCAAACATTATTCCATGTATACAAGTGTCTAATTTTTGTGGTAACAGCTAACATCATCGTAAGCGAGCAAAGAATCAGCATTAATTCAGTCCAATCAGACTTTCAGATCAAAATTTTTGAAAAGGCAGTATACATCTTATATGAAAAGTTGTACCAATCTTGCAATATATGAACATTTCTGTCGAAGAATTTTGGGCCTTGCTAAGCAGCCTCAAAGCAAGGAACTATGTAATCCTAGTGGCATGCAGAAATACACCACATCCACACAGATAACCTAGAATCTCTCCAATAAACAATCCTGTCAGAATCTGCTGGTCCCTGAAAATAAAAAGTTACTTTTAATAAAAGCCAAAAATGCTCTCATGATGTAGTAAAATGTATTTTCTAACATGAGTAGTCTGCATTTGTAAAGACACTGACTGAGTTTAGGAAAACTAAGCATTTCCCAGAAGCTCAAAATGAGACACTAGTTCTCCTAACTGTGAAATGGAATGTAAACATACGGTCTTCTTGTAGGTTTCTTTATCTCTTTGCTTCCAAGTAGCTCTC
>NW_008239933.1:3104-3465 GCF_000691975.1 Corvus brachyrhynchos | reverse complement strand
GGGGGGCCTCCGGGGGCCATTTTGGTCGCACTGGTGGTATAGCCGTATCCAGAACATTGGGAACAGGGGGAGCCATGGGCATGGACTCATCTTTGCCATCGCTCCACTCATCCGCAGGCAAGGGTGGATAAAGCAGATTTATGGGAGCAGGTAGAGTAGGGCTCCCCTTTCCAGGACTTTCAGCACAGGGCTCACGAATGGGCTCCACCTGCTCCCTGCTGCACAGGCCAGCTCTGAGCACACCCCCCTGTGTTGGTGTGTGTAATGGGTTCGCATAGCTACGGAAGTGATTCTCTTCCAAAGAGGTGCTTACAGCTTCCTCTATGACCTGACAGAACCTATCAACTGGCTAGTTTGAATA
>NW_008239933.1:0-3026 GCF_000691975.1 Corvus brachyrhynchos | reverse complement strand
CAGAACATTGGGAACAGGGGGAGCCATGGGCATGGACTCATCTTTGCCATCGCTCCACTCATCCGCAGGCAAGGGTGGATAAAGCAGATTTATGGGAGCAGGTAGAGTAGGGCTCCCCTTTCCAGGACTTTCAGCACAGGGCTCACGAATGGGCTCCACCTGCTCCCTGCTGCACAGGCCAGCTCTGAGCACACCCCCCTGTGTTGGTGTGTGTAATGGGTTCGCATAGCTACGGAAGTGATTCTCTTCCAAAGAGGTGCTTACAGCTTCCTCTATGACCTGACAGAACCTATCAACTGGCTAGTTTGAATATTGACAACTTTTTAAGCCACTTAAAGAGCTTGATATGCCTCTGTGGTCCACATTTGTCTTTTTACATTGTCAGTGGGAGAAGGGAGAAAGGTGGGGGGAGGAGAAGTGTTCTGAAGGTGTGGTCTGATTTTTTTTCCCTTCTTTTAGGTCTGTTAATAAACTTCTTTATATTCTTTTAAGTTTGGTGCCTGCTTTGCTTTCTCCGAATTCTTATCTCACAGAAGGTAAATAAGTAAGTAATGAGTATTTTGGACCAAACCACTACAGTGTGGGATCTCCTGCTCCCTCCTTTTCATTTCGGCCTTCCGCATCTGTGGAGGACTGCAATTCCAAGTCTCGCTCTCAGTGCTACAAGGCAACTGGGGTTAAAGTCCCTTTCCCAGCAGCTCACGATCGTCACCCAGGTCCAGAGGAGATGGGGGTGGTGGAGCAGAGGGCACAACCAGAGGCTTGCCGTTGTGATCTTTCAGCGAAAGCTCAGCCAGCTGCTCAGCTGGGGAGGGGTACATGGGTTTAACATAGTCTCTCAGAGACAGGTACAAGGAGGACCCACCAGGATTCTTTTCTACTTCTGCTTTAACAACATTGGGCATATGGATCAGTCCACCAGAGCAGGCACTCGAGGTCTCCCCCACCTCCACTTCACCCATTGGCATGTCCCCCTCCACATCAGCCACTGGCTCCGCAACTTCTGCTGACTCCCACTCCCGCTGGTCCTGTTCATTTCTCCACTCCTTCAGAGTTTCATACTGCAGCCGCTACGTGGGAGCCAAGCTCGCGGCATTTTTGTCTCCATTGGAGATCACATCCCAGAGTTTCTCCCCAACTGCCTTCCATGCAGTCACACAGAATGCTACATTGGCATCGATGGGGAAGTCCTGAGATCGTGCCCACAGCAATACGCTTTGAAGGGAAAAGTCTGTGGTTTTAACACCCTTCCACTTTAGAAGCAACTTCCAGGTCGACACTACAGTCTTTTCTTCCTTCGATAAATTGTTTCCCATCTTAAATAATTCCCGGTGGCTCACCTCAACACGGTGTCTAAATCAGGTCCAGACCAATAGCAGAACTCCTCTGCTCTCTTGCTACACTGCGTTCTGTCTCTGCGGCACGTGGCCCTGCCGCCTCCCATGGTATTCTAAAAAGCCAGTGTCATTTATACACTTTTGTATGTTTATCATTCATGTTACTTATCCATTGGTTGCTTAACTACTACAATAGATTCATTGGCTATTATTTACTACAGCATATACTATTATTGGTTACATACAGCATAAGCATTCTAAGCATTCAGAAAAACACCAGGTGCAGCCTTGTTGCTGTTTTCTCTTTCTGTTGTTTAAGTTTCTTGCTTCTGTTGACACTAAGTTTCTCATGGGTACAAATGGATTGTGCTAAGATCAATGTCAGAATCAGACAGGCCTGCTGACCTGCTGTTAATTCCCACAGTTGTTTGTATGTCTTGTAATACATATATATATATACTAGTAGAGAACTGTTATTCCTTTTCCCATATCTTTGCCTGAAAGCCCCTTAATTTCAAAGTTATAATAATTTGGAGGGAAGGGGGGTCATATTTTCCATTCCAAGGGAAGTTCCTTCCTTCCTTGGCAGCCACCTGTCTTTCAAACGAAGATACATCAGAATCCCATTCAGTATTTTCATACCCATTCCTACACTGTGTCCTCCTGCTTCTGCCCAGACCTCAAGGCTGCCCATGCATTTTCCCCAGGAAGCAGGTGCAGGGAAGGGCTGGGCGCAGTGTGGCTTGCTCAGGGTTTGTGGGGTTCTTTGGTTTGAGGTCTTCAGGACTTTTGTTGGGGAGAACTGCAGCAGCACCAAAGATTTTTATGTTACAGGAATAAAAAGAGTTGGAAGGAATCGCAGAGGAGATAGAGAATTAACCCTGTTGGTATGGGCAACTGAGATGCCCGGATGATCAAAGGTGGCCAAACTGGTAAGGATTACTTTCAAACCTGAAGCCAAACTGGTAAGGCAAAAATGATATCCTATTAAGTTGGAGGCAAGGATAGAGTTGGAGAAACTTATTGAAGGAGTGTAAATTAGAATATAACACACCAATATTACCAGTTAAAAAGCAAAATGGGGAATATAGATTAGTACAAGATTGAAGGGCTATTAATAAAAAGTACCTGATCCAGCAGTAGCTAATCTGTACACGGTCTTGACAGCACTGAAAGGGGAATATATATGTTTTACGGCACTTGATCTTAAGGATGCTTATTTCTGTAATACCTCTTCACTCAGATAATTAGAAATTGTTTGCTTTTGAATGGGGGAGTCCAAACACCAGGTGGAAGGTGCAGCTGACGTGGATGGTGCTCAAAATAAAAAAAAAAAAAAAAAAACCAAAAACCAAAAACCAAACAATTTTTCAGGGTTTTTTGAACCAAATTTCCCTGTGTTTGACCTGCACAGTGCCCTCCCAAGGTTTGGGGTTACCACAGCACCCCATCTCTTCACACGCAGGTAAAAGAAATATTCCCCAGCTCCTTGCCGACTGAAAATTCCCCGCTATTCCCCCCCAAAAACACTGAAGCTGAGAGTGGGAGGGAGATGTGGTGTGACCAAAAAAAAAAAAAAAAAAAAAAAAAAAAAAAAAATTGGAAAGCTGGAAAAAGAAAATCTGGACAGAACTTTACTACAATGTGTGGTTCATATTTTACCAGCAATCAAGACTGAAAGTAAGTGCC
>NW_008239932.1:0-929 GCF_000691975.1 Corvus brachyrhynchos | reverse complement strand
TGTCCCAGAACGGATCTGAAAGGACAGAGTCTCCAGTGACATCAGGAAAATTTCGAGATATCCAATTAATGAAAGATTTAAAATTTTTCTTAGGAAGAACGCCCTTACAGAATTTAAAGTCAGTTTTTAAGAGAAGGGCTAGAAGAAAGGGATATAGGTCTCTCTCAGATTGGAAAAGGCTGGGTTTAGCTTGCCTATTTCCCATTTGAGTTCAGTTCCTCCCTCAGCAGAAAAAAGAGACAAAAAACCAAAAAGGACTTAAAAGTATTGCGCGCGAGAAAGAGAGGAGAGCCCAATTTTAAACTTACAAATCCTGTCTTCTGGCGAGGCTAGCTCCTTATGAAGTCCAAAAAAAATGTCTGCTGGGGGGGATCTGGACAGTTTGATCCTCAGGGGTTTCTGTCCCAGGTGAGAAGGCAAGGGTCTCGAACTGTCCTCTTCCAAAAGGCCCTGCTACAACGTAGTTCCTTTTATCAGAGCACACGAACAGCTGTTTTTGTCTTGACACACCGAGTCACAAGTTGGGGTCCCGGCGGAAGTCCGGGGTCCAATGGGCTTGTTCGGGCGCCAAAATAAGGCAGCCGGTGTGGGGTCAGTAGCTCTGACCCAGGAAGCTGTGACCGGTCCGGAGAGATGGTCCCATGGAGGATCGTCTTCCAGGGTCCCGGTGTCTTCCCTCAGCTGCTAGCCTGAGTGCCCGTGTAGAGAAGCTATTAGCTCTTAGTGATTTTCAGCTCGTGATTTCAGCTTTTGCTCTGCTGGGCAGTCTCCAGCCCAGACCAGGGAGAGAGAGACAAGAGGCCCGTATAGCAGTTCCGCACGAGGTAGCTTTATTAGTCTATAGCTGGCGAAGGGGAGGCCATTGACGGGCTTCTCTCTGCCTCACAGGAGTAGAGGGCTAGCTTTATAGGGATACAGGGGGTTGGTGT
>NW_008239931.1:0-833 GCF_000691975.1 Corvus brachyrhynchos | reverse complement strand
GATTACAGAGAGATCAAGATGTGTGAAGTTTAGAAATCATTTCCTTCTACAGTGTAGGCAGCAACAGTACATTTATAGCAGTGTGTTTATGGGATAATATTTTGTTTAAGTGTTTAAACTGGAAACATCATTCTGAGGTTTTATGATTTACTACCTTTCTCAAGTCTGAAAGAATAGAGGTAGTAAATGTCTGATCTGCTAAAAACACATATTAAGTGCTCCAGTTTCAACAGAACTTTTGCCTGAAGTTACTTCTTTAAATTCTTTATAAGAATTTATATTCTTAGCTTTTCCTCAAAAAGGTTACAAAATTCTTGCCTGAGTAATCTGGCAAGGAAACTTGACGGAATTTGCTTTATCAAATCCTTTTGCAACTTCTCTAACTAGGTAGATTTTAAGGAAGTTCTATTGTAACAACAAATCCATTATATTTACTAAAATGTCCTAACAATATCAAAGAAATTATTTTCCTCATTCTACCACTGAGCTAACATACATTCTGCCATTACACCCTTAATTTTAAACAGAAAAACTAAGTTCAACCTTATCAAACTTATACCTCTTGTATATCCCCCTGCTCTCTGTTGCCTCATCTTCTTTCCAGTGCAATATTAGATTGCCCTCTAACGGATTACCTGCACAACTGCATAAGCCTATCTCTCCTTTTAAAAGCCCTGAATAAGCAAAAAGGTTACAGGAGATATGGGCAAAGTAAAGTTGTCTTTGTTCCTGCTCCTGTTTAACTCTATTTTAATAATTAATTTTAATTTTAATTATAATTTAACTCTATTTTTATAATTAATTTTAATTTTCAACCTTTTCATTTTAATTTA
>NW_008239930.1:1598-3178 GCF_000691975.1 Corvus brachyrhynchos | reverse complement strand
GGGACAGGGGGACAGGGGGACACTGGGGGACAGGGAGACAGGAGGACGGGGACACTGGCACAGGGGGACAGGGGGACATTGGGACAGGAGGACAGGGGGACACTGGGACAGGGGGACACCAGCACCAGGCTGTCAGGCCGGAGCGTGGGGACAGGGGGACACTGGGACAGGAGGACACAGGGGGACAGGGGGACAGGAGGACAGGAGGACACTGGGACAGGGGGACACAGGGGGACACTGGGACAGGGGGACAATGGGACACTGGGACAGGAGGACAGGGGGACACTGGGACAGGAGGACACTGGGACAGGGGGACATCGGCACTGAGCTGCCGGGCCGGAGCGTGGGGACAGGGGGACACTGGGGGACACTGGGGGACACTGGGGACGAGGTGACAGCGGGTGAGCAGAGCTGCTGGGACACAGGGACACGGTGGCCTCGGGGACACACCCCAATGACACAGGGACCTTGGGGACACCGTGCCATGTGCCGGTGCCACAGTGAGCTCGGTGCCATGTCCTGGGGACACAGGGACCTCAGGGACACACCCCAATGACACAGGGACCTTGGGGACACGGTGCCATGTCCCGGTGACACGGTGACCTCGGTGCCATGTCCTGGGGACACGAGGACCTCACTGTCACATCCCAGGGACACGGGGACCTTGGGGACACAGTGCCACATCCTGGTGCCACGGTGCCACGTCCCAGTGACACGGTGACACACACGGGGACATGTCCCGGTGACACAGTGACCTCAGGGATGCATCCCAGTGACACGGGGACCTGGGGGCCACACCCTGCTGACACGGTGGCCTCGGGGACACATCCCGGTGACACAGGGACCTTGGGGACACCGTGCCATGTCCCGGTGACACGGTGACCTCAGTGCCACATCCCAGTGACACGGTGACCTAGGGGCCATGGTGACCTCGGTGCCACGTCCTGGTGATAGAGTGACCTCAGTGACATGTCCCGGTGCCATGGTGACCTCGGTGCCACATCGCAGTGACATGGTGACCTTGGTGCCACATCCTGGTGACACGATGACCTCAGTGCCATGTCCCGGTGACACAGTGACCTGGGGGCCACGGTGACCTCGGTGCCATGTCCCGGTGCCACGGTGACCTCGGTGCCACATCCCAGTGACACAGTGACCACGGTGACCTCAGTGCCACATCCCGGTGCCACGGTGACCTCAGTGCCACATCCCGGTGCCACGGTGACCTGGGTGCCACGGTGACCTCGGTGCCACCAGGCAGAGCCGCGGGCTGTGGTGGGGACGCCACCTTTTATTTACAGAACAACGGGGATGAGGTGGGGACAAGGCCGGGGACAAGGCCGGGGACAGGAACAGGAACAGGGACACCGCCCTGTCCCCAACAGCCGGGTGGCAGCGAGGGGGGGGACAGCCCCCGATGCCAGGGTGGCAGCAGCCCCCCGCGGGGGTGGCAGCGGGCGGTGACGGGGCGGTGACACCGCGGTGACAGCGGTGACATCTAAAACTTGAACTCCTTGTACTTCTTGCCCCCGCCGCGGGCGTCCTGGGGCTGCGCCTTCCGCTTCTTCTGCTGCGGGGGA
>NW_008239930.1:0-351 GCF_000691975.1 Corvus brachyrhynchos | reverse complement strand
GGGAGGGGTCAGGGAGGGGTCAGTGAGGGGTCAGGGTGCCAGGGGTGCCACCCTCACCTTCTGCTTGGCCGCGTGCTCGGCCACCATGTCGCTGAAGTCCTCCTTCTCCACCTGCGCCTGCTGCTCGCGCACGTGCTCCTCGTACTTCTGCGTCATGGCCGTGGGGTCCAGCTCCAGCTCCTCGGGGGCCAGCGCCACCTCCACGCCCTGAGCCTCGGCCACCGGGCCCTTGCGGCCCATCACCTGCCACAGGGGACACGGGTGACACCTGGGGGGCACGGGGACAGTGCCACGGCCACCCCTGGGTCTGGGTGACATGGGGGCCACGGGGACAGTGCCACGGGCGCGCCC
>NW_008239929.1:0-230 GCF_000691975.1 Corvus brachyrhynchos | reverse complement strand
AGACCCCGCCAAAATCAACAGGAGACCCCAAAAGCAGCGTCGGACACCCCAAAAGTGACATCAGAACCCCAAAATCAACATGACACCCAAAAGTGGCACCAGACACCCCAAAATGGCTTCAGAGACCCCAAAAATGGCACCAGCGACCCCAAAATCAAGACGAGACCCCAAAAGTGGCATCAGATGCCCCAAAAATGGCACCAGACACCCCAAAAATGTCATCAGACCCC
>NW_008239928.1:2392-2672 GCF_000691975.1 Corvus brachyrhynchos | reverse complement strand
GCCGGTAAAAAGCTGAAAAGATACCTTCCACAACAAACCATTGACAAATGGTATGAGAATTTTTGAGACCTTGTTGAAGAACAACCCAATGATATCTTTGCAGCGGTTCTTGTCTGTTGATGCTTGGGACAGAAAATGCAAATCGAGGAGCATCCTCTGGATGAAGTGGGATGTTGAAGAAACGATCTTTGAGATCAATGAACACAAGGGCTGTGTTGACACAGAGCTGGTGGGAGCTGTAGCTGCTGAAGGCTTGTACGATGGAGCTGCAGTAGCCGGT
>NW_008239928.1:0-1063 GCF_000691975.1 Corvus brachyrhynchos | reverse complement strand
GACGAATGAGGTAAAAGTTTCAGCAAGACCTTGCTTTACTTCTGTGTAAATGCCTTCTGGGGTTCCAGTAGGTGGAATTTTTAAGATTGCTGTTTGTGCTGCTTCTTTGATATCTATAAGCACATTTCAAGGCAAAACCACTGCCTGATCTTCAGGTCTACCATGAGGTTCATCACCAGCCAATTGCTCTAATGTGAGAGCTGCATGTGGTCCTCTTGCATATTTTTCTCTCAGCTCACGAAGTGCTTTTCTCCATCTTGCATCCCATAGCAGGAGTTGTGCATCTGTAAAAATTGTCGAGGCAATACTTCTACAGTCAAAAGGTACCAAATCATAATTGTTAAATGTGCCTCTCAAAAGTTGTTTGATATGGACTTCCCAGTCCACGATTCTTTACTGCATCCATTAAATCTTTGATAACTTGATGGTCCATAGGTTGCCATACAGGAGGATTTTGATTGTGTCTGGTATACGTAACCGGCATTACAATACTATCTGTTTCGGCCATAGTAAAATCTCTAAGTCCTTTTTTCCTAATACTTGACCAGTCTGTTGTAGCAAACATATCTTTTGTAAAAAAATGAGATGAAGCTCGAGAAGATAGAGGAATGCCTTCTGAAGCTGTGATGGTCACCATATCCTCTCCACTGAGGTCCTGAATAGGCACTTGAGAATGCCTGAACAGGCACTTGAGGATGAAAACGTCCCATAAAATCAGTTGAGCGTCCCGGAGAAGTTCGAGAAGAATGTGCATGAAGTGGAATGTCTCGCTCCGAGACTTTACTTTTAATATGAATAACACGTGCTTGGCCCTGTTGTGATGGACCAGGTGACAGTATACAGCTGAGAAAGTCCTCTCTGTTTTCTGGAGATAAAATCGTTTTTGTTTCGTCGAAATCGTATGGGAGATGTGGTTTAACATCGTGTGATTGTTGTGATAATTCTCTGAGTGGTGTTGTCACAGGGATGATAGGGGGTACATGCGCTGGTGACATGGTAGTTGCTGACATGCTTCTGCTGTGTGCCCTTGGCCGTGGCTGCAGTGCAGACGGGGGCTGTGTTG
>NW_008239927.1:825-2700 GCF_000691975.1 Corvus brachyrhynchos | reverse complement strand
ATCATGAGACACTTTACAAACTCTGCTAAACATAAACTGACTGAGAAACCTGAGGTCCTAATTAAGGATCCTGACACTTTACAAATACGTGGTCCTTACCCCCTGGTCACCTGGGGTAGAGGCTACGGGTGTGTTTCCACCCCAGAAGGTCCAAAATGGATCCCTGGGAAATAGCACTGCCATTTCAGACTGCGCTGGACTTCTCCGCTTCACTTGTTCTGCTGGACTCCATGCTGTGCAGCTGCTTCCAGCATCACTCCACACTACTCAGCACAGGCTTGGCTGGGCTTGGGCTCACTGCCACCACTTTGTTTCCTGCAGCTGCTTCCAGCTTGCTGCTTTCAGAGCCACGTCTAGTACCCATGTCTCAGAGCCACAGTCTCAACTGTGTTTGCCTCAGAACTGTATCTCAGAAGAACAGTAAGGGATAGACAGCAGCTGTGGAGGACAGGGTTGGTAAGGTTGGTCCCAGAAATCTCTCTGAGGAAGAGAGGGAAACAAAACAATGCTGCTTCTCACCTTTTCTTCCCTCCAAAGCCCAGCAATGACCCCAGCAATGATGACAGTGGTGTAGAATAGCAGCTTAGCCCTACCCATACAGCTCTAAGCTCCGCCCACCTTGGCAACCAGGATACTTCCCACTTCTTATTCTAGACCATCTACATCATGTCCAGATCTTACACCTTTGAACTATATATATACATACACATACATACACAAGCACAGGTATCGTTTCCATAGACAACAGATGTCTTTCCAAGATGTCTGTTGAATTAATTTGGTCAGTGTCTGTGTGTTAAGTTTATCCTAGATGTCTTCCAGGGCACGAGGGCTGGTGTACTGCTGGCTGGTTCCAAGCTGTATCAGGAACTCATGACTGGTGTATCTGGAGCAGTCCATACTCATTGTCCATGGCAGTTATGACATACAGTGGCAGTATCATTCAGCAACAAATATTACATATACAATTCAGACTCCTTTGTTCTGTTTAAGTTGAGGTAGAAGAGATGACATCCCAGCTAGCTATGAAGCTACAGCTAACTCTATGAAGAGTGCCAGCAAGGAACTGGCCATGAAGCTTGGCCAGGCCTGAGTGAGGCACCTGAACTGTCAATGCAGAAGGTGCTTGAGGCTGAGCATTTCTAAAAGATCATGGAGGAGAAGAGGAAACCATGGGAGGAGGAACATCAGAACAAGGAGCTGTAAGTTTGTTGGCAGTCCTTGGAGGGGGAAAGGAGACACTGTGAAAAAGTAGTGTCCAAACATGAAGAATTTCATGCTTCATGGGAGGCCCTACAGTGAAAAATCCAGGTAAATGAAAGCCTGTGAAACTCTTCATTCTGTTGAATGGCTTCCCTCTTTGAGATCTTTGTTTACACAAATGCAATGGCTTTGGCAACATTTTCTGAAACACAGAGTTCTGAACTATCCATGCAGATATGTTTCACTCTCTTGATGTTTTGTTTCATTTTCTTTTCTTTTGATCTTCCAGTTACAGTTTTTCTGAAGACAACGATCTTTCTTTATAAGGAGTCTGTGCTTTTGTTAAGTCAGCTTGTGTTGCTGTGACCCAGCCCACTGCTGGGCTGGGGCAGGGGAATGTCAATCAATTCAGGGCTCTCCCATGGGTAGAATTCCCCACCCAGGACAGTGACAATGAGGGAGAGTCGATGGGCGGCACAGAGACCTAAGCCACGTCTGCCTGGGCTACACCCAAGCCCAAAATGCCTCCCCCCTTCGGGAAAATTCTTTCTTACTCGGTTGTTCATGGGTTCTTTGTTATAACTCCCACCTCCCGGTTTCCCTCATTGGTTCTTGTTGAATTGTATCCTCCCCCTGGCTTGTAACCCATTGGTTGGTTTCCCCCTTTCCCGC
>NW_008239927.1:0-540 GCF_000691975.1 Corvus brachyrhynchos | reverse complement strand
GTTGTGTCCCCTCCCAGGATTTTGCTCACTCCCAGCCCTTTGATGGAGGAAGGAATGTTAGAGGGACAGCGCTGCTCGGCAGTAGCCAAAACACTGGTCTGTTATCAACACCCGTCCAGCTACCAATGCAAAGCACAGTACTGTAAAGGCTGTGAACTTTACCTCGGTCAGACCCAATACACCTTTGCAAACCACAGGAAGCAGACGGTCTCAGTGCCACTCAGGAAACTGAATGGACTGCAGCAGGAAACCTCGGAAGCAGCAAGCTGGAAACGGCAGATGTCGGCACGCCCGGGAGTGGCAAACAAAAGGTAGCAGAAACTCCGGGGCTGTGTCCGAAGCAGCGGGATGTCCGGGTGTTGGGTTACAGTGTAGCAAGAAGCCCTGAAGCAGCGGCAGAGAACTGTGGGGCTGAGCGGAGAATCGCTCCCCTGGGTAGCTCACCGGCGATGGCTGATCCTTGGGTCAGGCTGCGCAGAAGGGGCGGCCCCCAGCAGGGGACGGGGTGCTCCCGGGTCCCGGCGTGGCACATACTGGCTT
>NW_008239926.1:0-669 GCF_000691975.1 Corvus brachyrhynchos | reverse complement strand
AAGAAGGAAAGAAGGAAAGAAGGAAAGGAGGAAGTAAAATAGAAGAAAGAAAGAAAGAAAGAAATAAAGAAAGAGCAACAAGAAATAATAAAAAAGAAAAAAAAAGAAAAGACATTAAAAATGAAGAAAGGAAGCAAGAAAAATATAATAAAAATGAAAGAAAGAAAAGAAGAAAGGAAGAAAATCAAAAGACAGATATAAAAAAGAAAATGAAAGTGATGAAAAAAGAAAAGAAAAAGAAAGAAAGCAGGACTAAATAACAGGAAACCAACAAGAAAAAATTATTTAAAAAGAAAGATCATTAAAAAATGAAGCACGCAAGCAAAAAGATAATAAAAATGAAAGAAAGGAAGAAAAGAGGAAAGAAAGAAACAAAAGAAACAAAGAGAAAGCAAAGAAAAATTAACAAGAAAATGAAAAAAGTGAAGAAAAGAGGAAAGAAAGAAACAAAGAGAAAGAAAAGAAAAATTAACAAGAAAATGAAAAAAGTGAAGAAAAAAGAAAAGAAGAAAGAAACAAAGAAATAAAGAAAGCAGGAGTACATAACATGAAACCAATAGGAAAATAAAAAGAAAAAAAATAAGAAAGAAAGAAACCAGGAAGAAAGAAAAAAAGAACAGAAATACACAAGAAAAGAACAAAAGAAGAACAGAAAGAAAGCCAAAAGAG
>NW_008239925.1:0-726 GCF_000691975.1 Corvus brachyrhynchos | reverse complement strand
GGCTGGCAGCTCCCGCAGGAAATCCTTCAGGATCCCTGGGAAAAACGGGATCGGGGGGGATCCTTTAGGGGCTGGGAATCCCATTTTGGGGCCAGGATCCCTTTTTGGGGTTGGGATCCCATTTCTGTGGGGCTTGGATCCCAGTTTTGGGGTTGGGATCCCCTTTTTGTGGGGCTGGGATCCCAGTTTTGGGGTTGGGATCCCATTTTGGGGTTGGGATCCCATTTTGGGGCCAGGATCCCAATTTTGTGGGGCTGGGATCCCTTTTTGGGACCAGGATCCCATTTTAGGGCTGGGATCCCATTTTAGGGCTGGGATTCCAGTTTTGGGGTTGGGATCCCATTTTGGGGCTGGGATCCCATTTTGGGGCCAGGATCCCATTTTAGGGCTGGGATCCCATTTTTGGGCTGGGATCCCGTTTTGGGGCTGGGATCCCATTTGTGGGACTGGGATCCCATTTTAGGGCTGGGATCCCATTTTGGTGCCGGGAATCCCATTTTTGTGGGTCTGAGATCCCAGTTCTGGGGCTGGAATCCCATTTTTGATCCTGGAATCCCATTTTTGATCCTGGGATCCCATTTTAGCTACTGGGATCCCCTTTTCACTCCTAAATCCTCCCCCTGAGAGCCCAAATCCCCCAAATTCCCCCCAAATTCCCACCCCGGGGATGTCCCCCCGGCGTCCCCCCTCACCGGTGACCACGTTGATGTCCGGGCAGAGGCGCTC
>NW_008239924.1:0-208 GCF_000691975.1 Corvus brachyrhynchos | reverse complement strand
AGCAGTGCGGGGTCAGGGTTATGTTCAGGGTTAGGTTCAGGTTCAGGGTTAGGCTCAGGTTTAGGCTCAGCTTTCCCCATTCCAGACGAGCGGCCGTTCCAGTGCCAGCAGTGCGGGGTTACGATTAGGGTTAGGTTCAGTTTGGGTTAGGGTTAGGTTCAGGTTCAGTTTCAGAGTTAGGTTCAGGTTCAGGGTTAGGTTCAGGGTT
>NW_008239923.1:0-325 GCF_000691975.1 Corvus brachyrhynchos | reverse complement strand
CCTCAGAAACACCCCAAAAACACCCCAAAACACCCCAAATCACCCCCAAAATACCCCCAGAACCGCCCAAAAACCCCTAAAATAACCCAAAATCCCCCCCAGCTGCCCCTATTTCCTGGCCCCCTCCTCGGTACGGGCTTGGAACCCCAAAAAACCCCCAAAACACCCCAAAATACCCCAAAATACCCCCAAAATACCCCTGAAATACCCCAAAAACCCCTAAAATAACCCAAAATCTCCCCCAGCTGCCCCCATTTCCTGGCTCGCTCCTCGGTACGGCCTTGGGACCCCAAAAAACCCCCAAAAACACCCCAAAACCACCCCA
>NW_008239922.1:0-515 GCF_000691975.1 Corvus brachyrhynchos | reverse complement strand
GGTCCCAGCACAGGAAAGATGTGACTTAGTCCAATGGGTCCCAGAAGAGGGTTGCAAAACTGATCAGGGGGCTGGTGCACCCCTTCTGTGGGGACAGGCTGAGAGAGTTGGAGTTGTTCAGCCTGGAGAAGAGAAGGCTCTGCAGAGTACTTACAGCACCTTCCAGCTGTTTGCATAACTGAGTTACAAGGTTGTTTGTATACTAGCAAGATTTAATTAAAATCCTGAGGTTTTCCTTCCTCTGATTAAACATGTGGAAACACAGTAAATCTTTTCACAGTAGATCTTGTTGTAGCTAAGTTCTGCAACTTCCAGACATTGGTAAAACATATCTTATATGTAATACAGCTTGTATCTGTGTTCTCAGTCTTGGACACTGATTACCAAATGCTGTAAGTTATAGTTGCCCTATTGCAGACCCCTAATTTTTTCCAGAGTAGATATAACTTTTAGATTTTTGGCTATAAATGGAAAGAAACTTTACATCTTTCAGGTCTGCTCCACTTAGTTCTCTC
>NW_008239921.1:0-679 GCF_000691975.1 Corvus brachyrhynchos | reverse complement strand
GGATTTATAATTCCTAGCTCTGCTGTCTGAGGATATTATTGAACAACTTTGACAAAGAGCGTGAGAGTGCTTCCCAAAACGCTGTGAGACTTTGTAAACACAGTAGGATTACAACCTCAGCCTTACTCTAGGCCTTGCCAGCTTGCTGCCATGCCAGGGCTGGAGGCAGAGGCAGAAGGAGGCTTGCTGGCAGATAGCAGGAAGGATGCAGTCATGGAAAGCAGGTGTTTTTGGCAAGTGATCAGAGTTTACTCACACAGCACAGTTTCTTCACAGTTTCATTGGACTAAAAGCTTCTCCTGTTTCTGAGTCAGCTGGCATCAAAGCCTGCTCCCAATTCTTGTAGTTATTTGCAATATGGCGAATGGGCAAGGCACCACTCTCACGATACTATCTCAGCTCTGAAGGGGTTGAGTTTTAGCAGTGCCAAATCACAGTGATATATGGGGCAGTATCATTATTTCCTCCTTTTTCCATGGTCTGGCCTTATCTTGTTCCATCCAGCTCAGTTACACCTTTACACCTGTTCGTCTTTCCCAGAGCTGGATCAGTATTATGAACAATATTATGTAATCTTATAGATTGCATCCACTTTTCACAGACAGGAATTTTACAAAGCCATATCTAAACATGTAGGTTTATTTCACAGAAAGAAAATATCTTTGGTAATTTTACTGTG
>NW_008239920.1:0-392 GCF_000691975.1 Corvus brachyrhynchos | reverse complement strand
GAGGGGTTTTTGGGGTCCCCGAGGGGTTTTTTGGAGTCTCCAACGGGTTTTTTGGGGTCCCCGAGGGGGTTTTTGGGGTCTCTGAGAGGTTTTTCGAGCCAAAAAAAGGGGGTTGGGAACCCTAAAAACCCCCAAAAATGGGATTGGGAACGCTAAAAGCCCCAAAAAATGGGATTGAGAAACCCCGAAAACCCCCAAAAATGGGGTTTTGGGGTCCCCGAGGGGTTTTTGGGGTCTCCGAGGGGGTTTTGGTGTCCCTGAGGGGGTTTTTTGGGGTCCCCGAGGGGGTTTTTGGTGTCCCTGAGGGGGGTTTTGGGGTCTCTGAGGGGTTATTGGTGTCCCCGAGGGAATTTTTGGGATCCCCGAGGGGTTTTTGGGGTCCCCGAGGGGTT
>NW_008239919.1:0-576 GCF_000691975.1 Corvus brachyrhynchos | reverse complement strand
TCTAAATAGACTGAACAAGGTTATTATAGAAGTAATAAACAAACTAAACATCTTAAGAGTTGTCTTTAAACATTGTCAGTAGGAGAAGGGAAGAAGGTGGGGGGAGGAGGAGAGTTCTGAAGGTAGTATAATTTTTTTTCTTCTTTTAAGTCTGTTAATAAACTTCTTTATATTCTTTCAAGTTTGGTGCCTGTTTTGCATTTCTCCTAATTCTTATCTCACAGCAGATAAACAGTAATGAGTATTTTGGACCAAACCACTACACAGTTCAAGCAAATGCTTTTGGACAAGAACTTGGAAAACTTCTTAAAGAGCAAGTAGCAGCGTTCCGCTCAGATCTGCAACGAAGTAACTCCACAGAAGTGATGGCAGCAGAATTCACTGGGAGACCATGCTTTAAATGCGGAAAATATGGACACATGAAAAGGTATTGTCCAGGGCCTGAAAAAAAGTGAAAATGTCAGGCCTCTGTGCAAGATGTAGAAGAGGAAAGCATCATGCCAATCAATGTCGCGCCAGAACAGATGTGGATAGGAATCTTTTACCTCTTCCGGGAAACTTGAAAAGGAGCGCGGG
>NW_008239918.1:0-551 GCF_000691975.1 Corvus brachyrhynchos | reverse complement strand
ATGAGAACCAGCGCGTGGCAGAGGTGAGGACTCCTGGGCTGATGTGTCCTCCTGGGAGGGGGCCTCGGCTGCCTCCTGCCCTGGTGCCGCACAGGCCGCACCCTCCTCTATACGCGGGTCCTGCGCCCTAGGCTGCGGTGCCATCTCTGGGTCTCTGATGCTCTCCAGGCTTCTCACAAAACGCTGCTTTGTGCGGCCGAGTTCCTGAAGAGGAGAAATCTCAAGCAGCTGGTGAAGACGGAGAAGACGTTGAAGTTTGCCAAGTGCCTGGTAAGGACGGACGGGAGAAGCCCAACCTGCAGCCTGGGGAAGCCCCCTGCCCCTGGTGCCCAGTGTGTGGAGCTGGCAGCTGTGCCCCTGCCCAGTGCTGCACCCAGAGGTGCCAGCCTGAGCCCCACACGCTGCTCCCTTCCCTGGGCTGCGCGGGCTCTTCTCCACCCTCCTCTGGCACCGAGCCGGGCGCCGATGGAGCCCTGGCCCAGCTGGGCTGTGGGGCGGGGCGGCACTGCAGCTCCCCAGGCAGCACCCGGCCCTCGGCCCTCTCCAGAGCC
>NW_008239917.1:2423-3190 GCF_000691975.1 Corvus brachyrhynchos | reverse complement strand
TGTTTTGAAGGAGTTTATCAAGTGAATCGGTTGACAATGGTGAGTAGATGCATGTAAAGTCACACCCTGCAATGGTGCCAAGGTGGGATCTAGCTTTCATCACCAGCTGAACCATGAGCTCCTGTGGCATTGTGATACTTTTGGACGGCTGATGCGAGAGGAAAACCCACTCGATGATTAACAGGGGACCACTCTGCACCTCGTCCCATTGAAATATCAGCCCGTGAAAGTATGGCATTTCCCCTAACACAATAAATTGAAAAGGCAGACCTGGGGCGCAGCGGTGTGCCTGCCGGGACAACAGCGCTTCCTGTACCTTACAGATGGACTGTCTCGCCTCCTCTGTTAGATGCCTGGGTGATGTGAGGTCATCTTTCCCTCACATGAGGTTGAACAGAGGAGTGAGATCTTCTGTCATCAGCCCTAGGAGCGGCCTCACCCAATTTATGGACCCACAGAGCTGGTGGAGTTCCTGCAAGGTCTTAGGGTTATCATTAATTTTGACTTGTTGGTGAGCCACAGTCTGTTCATGGATTTTCAGTCCAAGGTATTTAAATGGAGAGGTTTTCTGGACCTTTTCGGCTTGGATTTCAAATCCATTTGCCTCTAAGGCCTCGATTACCTTCCCCAATGTCCAATCTAAATAGGATTGGTTAGGAGCACACACCAAAACATTGTCCATATAGTGGAGCACTATTGCCTTTGCTGCTAACTTTCAGATGGGGGACAGAACGTGAGCTACATACCACTGGCAGATGGTGGGTGAG
>NW_008239917.1:0-1001 GCF_000691975.1 Corvus brachyrhynchos | reverse complement strand
GGGGGCGTGGGAACCAGGAAGTCCTCCACAGGGGGCGGGGTTGGAGGTACGGGAGGAGTGGTCACAGGATGGGCGGGGATTCCCGACGCAGGGGGCGGTACCCGACGTGTGGGAGGAACCCGATGACATCATGTCTGGGGGCGGGGATAGGAAAGAGTTGGGGGTAGGAGGGCAAAAGGGACTTCAGGAAGAAGAAGAGGGGGGAGGGGTGAACTGTGCCATGCGGTCAGCGCCATTGTTCAGCCACGTGAAGGGGGGGGGGGGGACAATGGCAAACAGCATTTAGAACAGTTTTCGGGTCTGACAACTGGAGAAGAGGGCGAGGGATACGGGGTTTGGGAAGGGATCGAGGCAGCCTGGCCAGGGCTATCTCGACAGGGTGGCAGAAAAGACCAAGAAGGGTCAGAGAGAAGGGAGCAACTCTGTGCCTCCGGGCATATCACCTCATTCGGATTTTCCAACGAAGGGGAAGTGGGATGAGGAGCAGGAGGGGAGGAAGGAGGGATATGGGAAGAACTGCGAGGGGATTTGTGCTTTTCTTTTACTTTCTGATCCATTTTATGCAAGTCCCGAAGGACTAGAACGAGGGGAAAAAATTTTTCTCCAGAGGAGTCTCCCTTTCACTTTAGTAATCTTATTGCCCACAGCCTGCCAGAAGGCAGGAGATTTTAAATTTGCAGGAGACACTTGAGGAAGGTAAAAGAAAAGCCAGTGAACAAACTGTTTTAACAGACCCTTTGAAAATTTAAAACCAGTAACTGAAAGGAATTTCGCAACTTGGAGAAAAACCTCTCTTTGGGGCTGAGAGAGTTTTGATCCCATCTCTCTCTCAGCACTTCTTCTGCCCGCCACCCGCAAAATGAAAAAAGAAACCAAATATCAGGGACAGCGGATACTCACACAAGTTTCAGAAATCAGTTAAAAGGCGTCCGGTCCCAATGAATCAGGGGGATGGGAAGCAGGAGAATGTTTGTCAGGAACAATGCATCCAGCTTGGTCAG
>NW_008239916.1:0-299 GCF_000691975.1 Corvus brachyrhynchos | reverse complement strand
TTTTTTGGAAGATTGATAGATTTCTGTTAATGGTTTATGTAGAGAAAGCTATATGCTGCTACTGAAAATATATTATCACATTGATATTGACACTGAGTAACGCGGTAGAGGAAGGAAAGTTTAAACAGGGAAGAAATGAGAAGTGTTAAAAGTGAGACTTAGCCTTGTACCTGCAGGGTGAAAATTGGTGTTTTACCTCTTGATGTCATTGCAGCATTTGATATTTGCAGTTATTAGCCCATGTTACTGTTGGATGTGACTCTGGGTTTTTTTCTGTGGTTTGTAGTCGTTTTTGCTTT
>NW_008239915.1:0-209 GCF_000691975.1 Corvus brachyrhynchos | reverse complement strand
GCCGTGGGGGAATCATCGCACCTGCCCTGCCCGTCCGGGAGCCAACGCCCGTCCTGCGGTGACTGTATGATACTGTATTCCCTATCGTCTGCCCTATGCCAGACATGAGTTCTGTGCCTTTAAAGCAGGGTCAGAGAGAAAGGGGGGAAAAAAGCCGAGCGAACTCTTCAGAGTGGTTTGTGCTCAAGGACACATACACTCCCCTGTGT
>NW_008239914.1:19262-21883 GCF_000691975.1 Corvus brachyrhynchos | reverse complement strand
GGGGACAGCTGGGGACATTGGGGGGACACTTGGGGACACTGGGATGTGGGGATGGGGGGTTTGGGGCCACTTGGGGCCACTTGGGGACATCGGGGGGACATCGGGGGGACACTGGGGACACCTGCGGGCACCTGGGGACATCGGGGGACACTTGGGGACACTGGGATGTGGGGACAGGGGGATTTGGGGACACCAGGGGACACCAGGGGGACACGTGGGGACACCAGGGGGACAGTGGGATATGGGGACAGGGGGATTTGGGGATATGGGGACACCAAGGGACACTCGGGGACATCGTGGGGACACTTGGGGACACTTGGGGACACTGGGATGTGGGGACAGGGGGATTTGGGGACACCAGGGGACACCAGGGGGACACGTGGGGACACCAGGGGGACAGTGGGATATGGGGACAGGGGGATTTGGGGATATGGGGACACCAGGGGACACTCGGGGACATCGTGGGGACACTTGGGGACACTTGGGGACACTGGGATGTGGGGACAGGGGGATTTGGGGACACCAGGGGACACCAGGGGGACACGTGGGGACACCAGGGGGACAGTGGGATATGGGGACAGGGGGATTTGGGGATATGGGGACACCAGGGGACACTCGGGGACATCGTGGGGACACTTGGGGACACTTGGGGACACTGGGATGTGGGGACAGGGGGATTTGGGGACACCAGGGGACACCAGGGGGACACGTGGGGACACCAGGGGGACAGTGGGATATGGGGACAGGGGGATTTGGGGATATGGGGACACCAGGGGACACTCGGGGACATCGTGGGGACACTTGGGGACACTTGGGGACACTGGGATGTGGGGACAGGGGGATTTGGGGACACCAGGGGACACCAGGGGGACACGTGGGGACACCAGGGGGACAGTGGGATATGGGGACAGGGGGATTTGGGGATATGGGGACACCAGGGGACACTCGGGGACATCGTGGGGACACTTGGGGACACTTGGGGACACTGGGATGTGGGGACAGGGGGATTTGGGGACACCAGGGGACACCAGGGGGACACGTGGGGACACCAGGGGGACAGTGGGATATGGGGACAGGGGGATTTGGGGATATGGGGACACCAGGGGACACTCGGGGACATCGTGGGGACACTTGGGGACACTTGGGGACACTGGGATGTGGGGACAGGGGGATTTGGGGACACCAGGGGACACCAGGGGGACACGTGGGGACACCAGGGGGACAGTGGGATATGGGGACAGGGGGATTTGGGGATATGGGGACACCAGGGGACACTCGGGGACATCGTGGGGACACTTGGGGACACTTGGGGACACTGGGATGTGGGGACAGGGGGATTTGGGGACACCAGGGGACACCAGGGGGACACGTGGGGACACCAGGGGGACAGTGGGATATGGGGACAGGGGGATTTGGGGATATGGGGACACCAGGGGACACTCGGGGACATCGTGGGGACACTTGGGGACACTTGGGGACACTGGGATGTGGGGACAGGGGGATTTGGGGACACCAGGGGACACCAGGGGGACACGTGGGGACACCAGGGGGACAGTGGGATATGGGGACAGGGGGATTTGGGGATATGGGGACACCAGGGGACACTCGGGGACATCGTGGGGACACTTGGGGACACTTGGGGACACTGGGATGTGGGGACAGGGGGATTTGGGGACACCAGGGGACACCAGGGGGACACGTGGGGACACCAGGGGGACAGTGGGATATGGGGACAGGGGGATTTGGGGATATGGGGACACCAGGGGACACTCGGGGACATCGTGGGGACACTTGGGGACACTTGGGGACACTGGGATGTGGGGACAGGGGGATTTGGGGACACCAGGGGACACCAGGGGGACACGTGGGGACACCAGGGGGACAGTGGGATATGGGGACAGGGGGATTTGGGGATATGGGGACACCAGGGGACACTCGGGGACATCGTGGGGACACTTGGGGACACTTGGGGACACTGGGATGTGGGGACAGGGGGATTTGGGGACACCAGGGGACACCAGGGGGACACGTGGGGACACCAGGGGGACAGTGGGATATGGGGACAGGGGGATTTGGGGATATGGTGTCCCCATCGTGTCCCAGCTCCTGTCCCCAGCCCAGTTTGTGTCCCCATCGTGTCCCGGTTCTTGTCCCCAACGTGTCCCAGTTCCTGTCCCCATCCCCGTCCCCGTCCCTGTCCCTGTCCTCATTCCCGGGGCTTTGGGAGGGGACACCCCGGGGACAGCGTGTGACACCGTGGGGATGGTGTGGGACACTTTGGGGACATGGGGACAGCCTCGTGTCCCCGCCGGGGTGTCCCTGTCCCCATCCCAGTTTGTGTCCCCATCGTGTCCCCATCCCAGTTCCTGTCCCAGTTCCTGTCCCCATCCCTGTCCCCGTCCCCATTCCCAGGACTTTGGGAGGGGACACCCCGGTGACACCCCGGGGACACCCTGGGGACATCCCGGGGACAGCCTCGTGTCCCCTCCGGGGTGTCCCTGTCCCCATCCCAGTTTGTGTCCCCATCGTGTCCCAGTTCCCGTCCCCAGCCCAGTTTGCGTCCCCAACATGTCCCAGTTCCTGTTCTCATCCCAGTCCCTGTCCCAGTTCTTGTCCCCAAC
>NW_008239914.1:16186-16877 GCF_000691975.1 Corvus brachyrhynchos | reverse complement strand
GTATTTATCCAGGAAAAAAAATGTGAAAAAGTGGGGGGGGGGGATCCCCAAAATTTGGGATTTTTCTGAGGGACAAAAATCCT
The DNA here is from genome assembly GCF_000691975.1 of Corvus brachyrhynchos. Classification (NCBI taxonomy): domain Eukaryota; kingdom Metazoa; phylum Chordata; class Aves; order Passeriformes; family Corvidae; genus Corvus; species Corvus brachyrhynchos. The sequence continues at coordinate 16,794 of NW_008239914.1, read as the reverse complement.
AAAAATTGGGGGGAAAAATCCTAAAAATTGGGATTTATCTGTGGGGAAAAAATCCTAAAAACTGGGCGGAAAATCCCCAAAATTTGGGATTTGTCCGAGGGAAAAAAATCCTAAAAATTGGGATTTATCTGTGGGGAAAAAATCCTAAAAACTGGGCGGAAAATCCCCAAAATTTGGGATTTGTCCGAGGGAAAAAAATCCTAAAAATTGGGGGGAAAAATCCCCAAAATTTGGGATTTATCCAGGGGAAGAAAAAATCCTAAAAATTGGGGTTTATCTGTGGGGAAAAAAAATCCTAAAAATTGTGGGGAAAATCCCCAAAATTTGGGAGAAAAAAAAAAAAAAAATCCTAAAATTTGGGATTTTACCCGGAGGGAAAAATCCCCCAAATTTGTCCCAAATTTCAGGGAGGGGACGGGAATTGTCCCTCCAGTGTCACCCCCTGTCCCTGGAGGTGCCACCAGGGGCCACCTCAGCTGTGCCACCGTGGGCAGGGCGAGGTGACTGCGGCCACCAGGGGCCACCAGGGGCCACCTCAGCTGTGCCACCCCTGGCCCTGGAGGTGACCGCGGCCACCAGGGGCCACCAGGGGCCACCTCAGCCGTGCC
>NW_008239914.1:9149-10303 GCF_000691975.1 Corvus brachyrhynchos | reverse complement strand
GGCACCCCCCCCCCTTACCCTAATTAACCCTCAATCAGCCCCCTAATTAACTTTCTAATCACCCCGATCAACCCTTAATTAACCCCAAATCACCTCCGTTAACCCCAATCAAGCTAATTAACCCCCAATTACTCCAATTAACATGATAATCGCTCCAGTGCCCCTAATTACACCCATTAACCCCTAATTACCCCCTAATTAAGCTATCTAACCTCCTAGCTACCCCCTAACTACACTAATTACCCCCTAATTACCCCTAATTAAGCTAACCTCTCAGCTACCCCTAATTACATTAACCCCCAATTAACCCCTAATTAAGCTATCTAACCTCCGAGCTACCCCAAATTACATTGATTAACCCCTAATTGCCTCCTAATTAAGCTATCTAACCTCCTAGCCACCCCTAACTTCATTGATTAACCCCTAATTACCCCGTAATTAAGCTAACTAACCTGCTAGCTACTCCCTAACTACACTAATTAGCCCCTAATTACCCCCTAATTAAGCTATCTAACCTCCTAGCTACCCCTAATTACATTGATTAACCCCTAATTACCCCCTAATTAAGCCCTCGAACCTCCTAGCTACTCCTAATTACATTGATTAACCCCCAATTAACCCCTAACTAAGCTACCTAACCTCCTAGCTACCCCGAATTACATTGATTAATCCCTAATTACCCCTAATTATGCTATCTAACCTCCTAGCTACCCCTAATTACATTGATTAACCCCTAATTACACCCTAATTAAGCTAACTAACCTGCAGCTACCCCTAATTACATTGATTAACCCCTAATTACCCCCTAATTAAGCCCTCGAACCTCCTAGCTACTCCTAATTACATTGATTAACCCCTAATTACCCCCTAACTAAGCTACCTAACCTCCTAGCTACCCCTAATTACATTGATTAACCCCTAATTACCCCCTAATTAAGCTAACTAACCTGCTAGCTACCCCCTAACTACACTGATTAACCCCTAATTACCCCCTAATTAAGCTATCTAACCTCCTAGCTCTCCCTAATTGCGCTCGTTAGCCCCTAATTACCCCCAATTAAGCTCGTGGAGCCCCACCGGTGCGGTTGTCCAGGTAGCGGATGGCGCGGTCATCGCTGGCCGTGATGGTCAGCGGCTGCGAGGGGTGAGTGACC
>NW_008239914.1:7231-7894 GCF_000691975.1 Corvus brachyrhynchos | reverse complement strand
CCCCCTGGGCACCCCCGGGGCACACCTGGGGCTCCCCTGGGCACCCCTGGGCACCCCTGGGCACACCTGGGGACACCTGGGGACACTTGGGGACACCTGGGAACACCTGGGGACACCTGGGAACAGCTGAGGGACACCTGAGGGACACTTGGGGACACCTGGGGACATCTTGGGGACACCTGGGGACACCTCGGGACATCCTGGGGACATCCTGGGGACACCTGGGGGACAGCTGAGGGACACTTGGGGACACCTGGGGACACCTGGGAACACCTGAGGGACACCTGAGGGACACTTTGGGACACTTGGGGACACCTGGGGACACCTGGGGGACACCTGGGGACACTTGGGGACACCCTGGGGACATCTTGGGGACACCTGGGGACACCTGGGGACACTTGGGGGCATCTGGGGACACCTGGGGACACTCGGGGAGAGCAGGGTCAGGGGACACCGCGGGACACCTGGGGACACCTGGGGACAGTGGGGGGGTCAGGGGACTCCTGAGGACAGCAGGGGACACCTGGGGACACTCGGAGACATCTTGGGATCCTTGGGGACACCTGGGAACACCTGGGGACACTCGGGGGGGTCAGGGGACACCTGGGGACATCTGGGGACACCTGGGGACAGTGGGGGGGTCAGGGGACACTCGGGGACACT
>NW_008239914.1:4398-5194 GCF_000691975.1 Corvus brachyrhynchos | reverse complement strand
ACAGGCGGGGAGGGTGGGGTGGCCACGAACGTCACCGAGGTGGGGACACCGTGCTCTGCGAGGGGACAGCGGGACACTGAGGGGACACCTGGACAGGGGGACACTGAGGGGACACTGAGGGGACACTGAGGGGACACCTGGACAGGGGGACACTGAGGGGACACTGAGGGGACAGGAGTGACCCCCCAGGTGTCCCCAGGTGACCCAGCTGTCCCCAGGTGTGTCCCCAGGTCACTCAGATGTCCCCAGGTGTCCCCAGGTGTGTCCCCCTTGTCCCCAGCTCACCCAGGTGTCCCCAGCTGTGTCCCCAGGTGTGTCCCCTTGTCCCCAGGCCACCCAGGTGTCCCCAGCTCACCCAGGTGTGTCCCCTTGTCCCCAGGCCACCCAGGTGTCCCCAGGTCACTCAGCTGTCCCCAGGTGTGTCCCCTTGTCCCCCCAGTTCACCCAGGTGTGTCCCCAGGTGTGTCCCCATTGTCCCCAGGTGTCCCCCCAGGTCACTCAGGTGACCCCAGGTGTGTCCCCAGGTGTGTCCCCCTTGTCCCCAGGTGTGTCCCCAGGTGTGTCCCCAGCTCACCCAGGTGTCCCCCCAGGTGTGTCCGCCATGTCCCCAGCTGTCCCCATTGTCCCCAGGTGTGTCCCCACCTCACCCAGGTGTCCCCAGGTGTGTCCCCCATATCCCCAGCTGTCCCCATTGTCCCCAGGTGTGTCCCCAGGTGTGTCCCCAGCTCACCCAGGTGTCCCCCCAGGTGTGTCCGCCATGTCCCCAGCTGTCCCCATTGTCCCCAGGTGTGTCCCC
>NW_008239914.1:2191-2722 GCF_000691975.1 Corvus brachyrhynchos | reverse complement strand
CAGCGCCCCCACAGCCCCAGCGCCCCCGAGTGTCCCTGATGTCCCCAGGGCCACCACCCCCCCGGTGTCCCTGAGTGTCCCCAGTGCCACCACAGCCCCAGTGTCCCCGGTGTCCCTGGTGCCACCACACCCCCGGTGTCCCCGAGTGTCCCCGGTGCCTCTGAGTGTCCCTGGTGTCCCCGGTGCCACCACACCCCTGGTGTCCCCCTGATGTCCCCGAGTGCCCCTGGTGTCCCCGGTGCCACCTCACCCCCTGATGTCCCCAAGTGTCCCTGGTGCCACCACACCCCCGGTGTCCCCAGTGCCACCACAACCCCGGTGTCCCTCTGATGTCCCCGAGTGTCCCCAGCGTGTCCCCGGTGTCCCGGTGCCACCACACCCTCGGTGTCCCCCTGATGTCCCCAGTGCCACCACACCCCTGGTGTCCCCGAGTGTCCCTGGTGTCCCCCCGGTGCCACCTCACCCCCGGTGTCCCAGGTGCCACCTCACCCCCGAAGTCCCCCTGATGTCCCCAAGAGGCACCAGAGCGTG
>NW_008239914.1:0-501 GCF_000691975.1 Corvus brachyrhynchos | reverse complement strand
TGCCAGGGCCTGTGGTGGCACTTGGGGATGCTCTGGGGACACTGAGGTGGCACCTCGGGACGCTCTGGGGACACTGAGGTGGTGCCAGGGCCTGTGGTGGCACTTGGGGACGCTCTGGGGACACTGAGGTGGCACCTGGGGACTCACTGGGGACACGCAGGTGGCACCGGGGCACGCGCTGGGGACACTGAGGTGGCACCTGGGGATGTTCTGGGGACACCGAGATGGCACCTGGGGACTCTCTGGGGACACTGAGGTGGCACTTGGGGACGCTCTGGGGACACTGAGGTGGCACCTGGGGACGCTCTGGGGACACTGAGGTGGTGCCAGGGCCTGTGGTGGCACTTGGGGACGCTCTGGGGACACTGAGGTGGCACCTGGGGACGCGCTGGGGACACCAAGGTGATGCCAGGGCCTGTGGTGGCACTTGGGGACTCTCTGGGGACACCGAGATGGCACCTGGGGACACTCTGGGGACACTGAGGTGGCACCTGGGGACGC
>NW_008239913.1:0-217 GCF_000691975.1 Corvus brachyrhynchos | reverse complement strand
TTCCCATTTTTCCCATTTTCCCCCATTTCCCCCGTTTTCCCCCATTTCCCCCGTTTTCCCCATTTTTCCCCGGTTTTCCCCATTTTCCCATTATTCCCATTTCCCCTGTTATTCCCATTATTCCCGTTATTCCCAATTTTCCCCGTTGTTCCCCATTATTCCCGTTTTTCCCCTGTTATTCCCCATTTTCCCCGTTGTTCCCCATTATTCCCGTTTT
>NW_008239912.1:0-223 GCF_000691975.1 Corvus brachyrhynchos | reverse complement strand
GGACACTGAGGAGATACTGGGGGACACTGGGGGGACACTGAGGAGATACTGGGGGACACAGAGGGGACACTGAGGGATAGAGGGGACACTGGGGGGACACAGAGGGGACACTGAGGGGACACTGAGGGATAGAGGGGACACAGAGGGGACACTGAGGGAACACTGAGGGGGTACTGAGGGACATGAGGGGACATGGGGAGGGTTCCTTGGGGAGGGGCTGGGG
>NW_008239911.1:0-724 GCF_000691975.1 Corvus brachyrhynchos | reverse complement strand
GTTTAAAAAATTAAAGACATACAGAGCTTTACTCAACCTCATCTGTGATGTTGCCTGTGCCAACCCTCCTTTTTGTTGATCTAGGATCATCAAAATTTTTATTCTGTTTTGTAAAATTGAATAAAGGCATGTAAGATAACGATATAGACTGTCATTACTAACATCTTTTAAAACTGACCCTTCAATTCTTTTTACTATATTTGCTACGTATGCAGAACCTGCAATCATATTAAAGGGTTCTGGAAAGAGCTGAAATGCTCTGACCACAGCTGCCAGCTCTACCACTTGAGGAGAACCTTCCACTATTTGAATATCTGATTCCCATCTTTTGGTTGTTTGGTTTTGCCACATTTTTACTGATTTATTGGTCTTGCCTGAACCATCAGTAAACACCGTGACAGCTTCTAAAGGCACTTCACTTAAAATAGGTTTTTCCCTGAAGCTTAATTTTGCTTGCAACAGCTTGTGACTTGGAAAGTGGATAGAGCCGGCACCTGGATAGTTCAACAATGCAATTTGTAAATCTTCTGATTTTTGTAAAGCCCAATCAAAATACTCTCTTTTTAAAGGCATATAAATTATTGCAAAGTCTTGACCTGTCATGGTCAACAGCCTTTCTCTGGCTCGGATTATGATTTGAGCTAGCATTTCCATGGTCGTGAATATTGTTTTTGGTGACCTGTAGGGCAAGAAGATCCATTCTATTATCAACAAAGGATCTCTT
>NW_008239910.1:7785-10449 GCF_000691975.1 Corvus brachyrhynchos | reverse complement strand
TTTGGGGGTCCCTGACCCTTTTTTGGGGGATCCCGACCCCTTTTGGGGGTCCCAACCCCTTTTGGGGGGTCCTGGATCCTTTTTGGGGGTCCCTGACCCATTTTTGGGGGGTTCCAGGTCCCTTTTTCAGGGTCCCAGACCCCTTTTTGGGGGGTCCTGGATCCTTTTTGAGGGTCCCAGATCCATTTTTGGGGGTCCCTGACCCTTTTTTGGGGGGTCCTGGATCCTTTTTGAGGGTCCCAGATCCATTTTTGGGGGTCCCTGACCCTTTTTTGGGAGGTTCCAGGCTTTTTTGGGGATCCCAGGTCCATTTTGGGGGGTCCCGACCCCTTTTTGGGGGGTCCCAGATCCTTTTTTGGGGGGTCCCATCCCCTTTTGAGGGTCCCTGATCCTTTTTGGGGGGTCCTGGATCCATTTTGGGGGTCCTTGACCCTTTTTTGGAGGGTCCCGACCCCTTTTGGGGGGTCCCAGGTCCTTTTTGGGGGTTCCCAGGTCCATTTTGGGGGGTCCCGACCCCTTTTTGGGGGGTCCCTGACCCATTCTGGGGGGTCCTGGATCCCTTTTAGGGGTCCCTGACCCCTTTTGGGGATCCCAGACTCTTTTTTGGGGGATCCTTGACCCATTTTTGGGGGGTCCCTGACCCTTTTTTGGGGGATCCAGGACTCTTTTTGGGGGTCCCAGATCCATTTTTGGGGATCCCTGACCCTTTTTTGGGGGTCCCAACCCCTTTTGGGGGGTCCTGGATCCTTTTTGGGGGTCCCTGACCCTTTTTTGGGAGGTTCCAGGTCCCTTTTTGGGGGTCCCAGGCCCCTTTTGGGGGGTCCCTGACCACTTTTGGGGGGTCCCAGATCCTTTTTTGGGGGGTCCCAACCCCTTTTGGGGGGTCCTGGATCCTTTTTGGGGGTCCCTGACCTCTTTTGGGGGTCCTGGCTCCTTTTTGGGGGTCCCTGACCTCTTTTGGGGGGTCCCAGGTCCATTTTTGGGGATCCCTGACCCTTTTTTGGGAGGTTCCAGGTCCCTTTTTGGGGGTCCCAGGCCCCTTTTGGGGGGTCCCTGACCTCTTTTGGGGGGTCCCAGGTCCATTTTTGGGGATCCCTGACCCTTTTTTGGGAGGTTCCAGGTCCCTTTTTGGGGGTCCCAGGCCCCTTTTGGGGGGTCCCTGACCTCTTTTGGGGGGTCCCAGGTCCATTTTTGGGGATCCCTGACCCTTTTTTGGGAGGTTCCAGGTCCCTTTTTGGGGGTCCCAGGCCCCTTTTGGGGGGTCCCTGACCTCTTTTGGGGGGTCCCAGGTCCATTTTTGGGGATCCCTGACCCTTTTTTGGGAGGTTCCAGGTCCCTTTTTGGGGGTCCCAGGCCCCTTTTGGGGGGTCCCTGACCTCTTTTGGGGGGTCCCAGGTCCATTTTTGGGGATCCCTGACCCTTTTTTGGGAGGTTCCAGGTCCCTTTTTGGGGGTCCCAGGCCCCTTTTGGGGGGTCCCTGACCTCTTTTGGGGGTCCTGGACCCTTTTTGGGGGTCCCTGACCTCTTTTGGGGGGTCCCAGGTCCATTTTTGGGGATCCCTGACCCTTTTTTGGGTGCCCCCGACCCTTTTTTGGGGGGTCCCAGGCCCATTTTTGGGGGTCCCAAATCCCTTTGGGGACCTCCCAAGATTCCCGAATTTCGGCCATTTTTGGGGTCCCTGGGTGGATTTTGGGGGGTTTTTGGGGTCCCTGATTTTTGGGGTGCCCCCCTGACCCCCCTCACCCACTGCCACTGCCCACCCAGCTGTGCCCAGCTGTGCCCAGCTGTGCCCGGCTGTGCCAACCCCCCAATTTTTGGGGTGATTCCCTTGGATTTGGGCCATTTTTTGGGGGTCCCTCCATTTGGGGTCTTCCTGGGCAGATCCGATGGGGTTTTTTTGGGGTCCCTGATTTTTGGGGTGCCCCCCTCACCCCCCTCACCCACTGCCACTGCCCACCCAGCTGTGCCCAGCTGTGCCCAGCTGTGCCCGGCTGTGCCAACCCCCCAATTTTTGGGGTGATTCCCTTGGATTTGGGCCATTTTTTGGGGGGTGCCCCCCTCACCCCCCTCACCCACTGCCACTGCCCACCCAGCTGTGCCCAGCTGTGCCCAGCTGTGCCCGGCTGTGCCAACCCCCCAATTTTTGGGGTGATTCCCTTGGATTTGGGCCATTTTTGGGGTCCCTGGGTGGATTTTGGGGTTTTTTTGGGGTCCCTGATTTTTGGGGTGCCCCCCTCACCCCCCTCACCCACTGCCACTGCCCACCCAGCTGTGCCCAGCTGTGCCCAGCTGTGCCCGGCTGTGCCAACCCCCCAATTTTTGGGGTGATTCCCTTGGATTTGGGCCATTTTTGGGGTCCCTGGGTGGATCTTGGGGGGTTTTTTTGGGGTCCCTGATTTTTGGGGTGCCCCCCTCACCCCCCTCACCCACTGCCACTGCCCACCCAGCTGTGCCCAGCTGTGCCCAGCTGTGTTTGGAGGGGTCAATCCCTGAATTTCGGGGGTTTTTGGAGCAGCCTGGGTGGGGTTTTTTTGGGATCCCTCCATTTGGGGTCTCCCTGGGCGGATCCGGACGGGGTTTTTTTGGGGTCCCTGATTTTTGGGGTGCCCCCCTCACCCCCCTCACCCACTGCCACTGCCCACCCAGCTGTGCCCAGCTGTGCCC
>NW_008239910.1:5204-5632 GCF_000691975.1 Corvus brachyrhynchos | reverse complement strand
TTTTGGGGTTATTTCAGGGTTTTTTTGGGCCGTTTTTGGGGTTATTTCAGGGTTTTTTTGGGGTTATTTCGGGGTGGTCTGGGGCCGTTTTTGGGGTTATTTTGGGGCCGTTTCGGCGCTGTTTTCAGGGTTATTTCGGGGATGTTTTTAGGGATTTTTTGGGGTTATTTTGGGGCCGTTTTCGGGGCCGGTTTTGGGGTTATTTGGGGGTTATTTCCGGGTCATTTCGGGGTTATTTTGGGGCCGTTTCTGGTGTTATTTCTGGGATGTTTTTAGGGATTTTTTGGGGTTATTTTGGGGCCGTTTTCGGGGTTATTTCTAGGATGTTTTTAGGGATTTTTTGGGGTTATTTTGGGGCCGTTTTTGGGGTTATTTTGGGGCCGTTTTGGGGTCATTTCGGGGTTATTTTGGGGCCGTTTTTGGGGTGT
>NW_008239910.1:3320-3582 GCF_000691975.1 Corvus brachyrhynchos | reverse complement strand
CGTCGCCGGCAGCGCCCAACGTCCCTCGCTGGGCCCCGCCCCCAAAGAACCCCGCGCTGATGACGTCACGCGGTTCGGAGCCCTCATTGGCCGATCCCCTATGACATCACGGGGCCCCGATCCCCCGTTGGCCGGTCCCCGGTGACATCACTGCTGGCCACGATGACGTCACAGGATTCCTGCTCCCCCATTGGGTGCTTTCCTATGACATCACCCATGGCCCTGACGACGTCACAGGTCCCTGATCCCCCCATTGGCTGCG
>NW_008239910.1:2433-3233 GCF_000691975.1 Corvus brachyrhynchos | reverse complement strand
ACCCCCCCCCCGCCCCCCCCGATGACATCACAGCCATCCCGCTCTCCCATTGGCTGCTGCCGTGTGACATCACCACCATCGCCTATGACATCGCTGCTTTCCCTGGTGACATCACAGCTGCCCTGTTCCCCCATTGGCCGCTCCCCTATGACATCACCACCATTTCCTATGTCATCACCGCTTTCCCTGATGACATCACAGCCTTCCTGCTCGTCCATTGGCTGCTGCCCTGTGACGTCACCACCATCTCCTGTGACATCACTGCTTTCCCTGATGACATCACAGCTCCCAATCTCCCATTGGCCGCTCCCCTATGACATCACCACCACCCCCAATGACCTCACAGCTCCCCTATGACATCACCACCAACCCCTATGACATCACTGCTTTCCCTGGTGACATCACAGCCCCCAAACTCTCATTGGCTGCTCCCCTATGACATCACCACCGTCCCTGATGACATCACAGCTGCCCTGATCCCCCATTGGCTGCTCCCCTATGACATCACCACCATCTCTTATGACGTCACTGCTTTCTCTGATGACATCACAGCTCTCCCATCTCCCATTGGCCGCTCCCATGTGACATCACCACCGCCCCCGATGACCTCACAGCGCTCCCGCTACCCCATTGGCCGCTCTCCTATGACATCACCGCTTTCCCTGATGATATCACAGCCCTCAATCGCTCATTGGCCGCTCCCCTATGACATCACCGCTTTCCCTGATGACCTCGCAGCCCTCCTGCTCTCCCATTGGCTGCTCTCCTATGACATCACCACCACCCCCCACGACCTCCCC
>NW_008239910.1:0-1026 GCF_000691975.1 Corvus brachyrhynchos | reverse complement strand
CCCGCCTATTCCCCAACAGGAAGTGACGTCACAGCACCCCGTGACATCACCGTGACGCCCAAATCGCCACCTCCTCCCCGCAAAGTGGCCCTGTGACGTCACAGCTACCGATGACGTCATAACCCACGCCCGAATCATTGAGAAGTGACGTCACTGGCAACGATGACGCCACAATCCCGACCTCCGACAGGCAGGAAGTGACGTCACTGACACCAATGACATCACACTCCCTCCCAAACCGGCAGGAAGTGACGTCACACAGTCACCGTGACATCACCGCCGAGCCCCGCCCCCAACAGGAAATGAGATCACAAAAGCCCCACCCCTCCCCAAAACCGCAAGTGACATCACAGCCACACCCATGACATCACCGCTGACCCATGCCCAGATCGGAAATGACATCACCCCGCCCCCTCCCACACAGGAAGTGACGTCAGAACCGCAGGGGCGTGGCCAGGAGCCCCCAAACCCCCACCAAAACCCCTTTTTTCCCCCTCAAAACTCCCTTTTTTTGTGTTTTTTGCCCCAAACCCCCTTTTCTTGCCCCAAATCGCCGTTTTTTGCCCCAAACTCCCCTCCCAGGAGCCCCCGGCCCTACCTTGGCCACGCCGGTGGCCGCCGGCCCCATGTCCTGCCCGTCCACCACCAGGTGCATGGAGTCGTCCGGCCCGCGCCGGATGCCCAGGCGGTTCCCGACCTGAGGGAGCCCAAAATGTCCCAAAATCACCCCAAATTCACCCCAAAATCACCCCAAAATCAGCCCCAGGTGGTTCCCAACCTGAGAGACCCCAAAATGTCCCAAATTCACCCCAAAATCAGCCCAAATTCACCCCAAAAATCAGCCCCAGGCAGTTCCCGACCTGAGGGAGCCCAAAATGTCCCAAAATCACCCCAAATTCACCCCAAATTCACCCCAAAATCAGCCCCAGGCGGTTCCTGACCTGAGGGACCCCAAAACACCCCAAATTCACCCCAAAATCAGCCCCAAATTCACCCCAAATTCCCCCCTCAATCCCCCCAAAACCC
>NW_008239909.1:0-351 GCF_000691975.1 Corvus brachyrhynchos | reverse complement strand
TGTCCCCCCGCTGTCCCCCCGGTGTCCACCCCGAGCAGGCGGTGGAGCAGAAATCCTCGGCGCAGCTGCTGGGGGCCTGGGGGCTGGAGGACGTGGACCACGTGTTCACCGAGGAGGATTATCACACCCTCACCAACTACAAGGCCTTCAGCCAGTTCATGAGGTGGGGCTGGGGGCACCTCGGGGGTCCCGGAGGGTCCCCCTGGGTGTTTGGGGGGGCACCTCAGGATGTTTGGGGAGTCCTTTTAGGGCATCTGAGGCTCCTGGGAAGGTCCTGGGGTGCTGGGGGGCATCTGGAGGGTTCCTCTTGGTGCTGGAGGACACCTCAGGATGTTTGGGGGGTCCTTTTAG
>NW_008239908.1:1801-3051 GCF_000691975.1 Corvus brachyrhynchos | reverse complement strand
AACTTTTGGGGATTTTTTGTTAAATTTGAGAATTTTTTGATAGATCTGGGCGGGTTTAGTTAAATTTTGGGCATTTTTGGTTAAATTTGGGGTTGTTTTGGTTGAATTTCTGGATTTTTGGTTAAATTTGAGGATTTTTGGTTAAATTTGGGTGTTTGGGTTAAATTTGAGAAATTTTGGTTAAATTTGTAGATTTTTGATTGAATTTGAAGATTTTGGGTTAAATTTGGGGTTGTTTTGGTTGAATTTTGCAGGGTTTGGTTAAATTTGAGGAGTTTTTGGTTAAACTTCAGGAATTTTGGTTAAATTTTGGGCATTTTTGGTTAAATTTGAGATTTTTTTTAAATTTGGGGTTTTCAGTTAAATTTGTGGATTTTTTGGTTGAATTTGGGGTTGTTTCACTTAAATTTGAGGATTTTTGGTTCAATTTCGGGCATTTTTGGTCAAATGTGGGGGGGGTTGGGTTAAATTCTGTGGGGTTTGAATTTGAGGAATTTTGGTTAAATTTGAGAATTTTTGGTTAAATTTGGGGATTATTGATTAGATTTGAGGACTTCGGGTTAAATTTGGGATTGTTTTGGTTAAATTTTGCGGGATTTGGTTAAATTTAAGGATTTTTGGTTAAATTTGAGGATTTTTTAGATTTGGGCATTTTTGGCTAAATTTTGGGCATTTTTGGTTAAATTTGGGCATTTTTGGTTAAATTTTGGGTGGTTTTGGTTAAATTTGGGCATTTTTGGTTAAATTTGGGCACTTTTGGTTAAATTTTGGGAATTTTTTGGTTAAATTTGGGGATTATTGATTAGATTTGAGGATTTTTGGTTAAATTTGGGGCTGTTTTGGTTAAATTTTGCGGGGTTTGCTTAAATTTGGGCATTTTTGGTTCAATTTGGGCACTTCCTGGTGCTCTGTGTGTCCTGCTTGTCTCCAGGAGCTGGATGGTGTGGTGGCAGTGGGGATCTGAATTTGTGCTGTAGTTGTGCTTGGTGCAAGCATGACTCCTCTTAAGAAGAGGGGTGTTTTGGTTCAATTTGGGCATTTTTGGTTCACTTTGGCCATTTTTGGTTCAATTTGCGGGGTTTTGGTTCAATTTGCGGGGTTTTGGTTCAATTTGGGGGGTTCTGGTTCAATTTGGGGGGTTCTGCTTCACTTTGGCCATTTTTGGTTCACTTTGGGGGGTTTTTTTGGCGTTTTCGGGGCCGCTGACCCCTCCCCTCCCCCCCCTTTTCCCAGGGAGCTGCTGCCCCCAG
>NW_008239908.1:0-396 GCF_000691975.1 Corvus brachyrhynchos | reverse complement strand
TTTCACCCCAGCCCCCTCCAACCCCTTCCCAGTCTCTCCCAGTAACTCCAAACCCCAAACCAGTAACACCAAATCCCTTCCCAGTTCCCTCCCAATCCCCTCCCAGTCCCTCCCAGTCACTCCCAGTGACCCCAAACCTCAAACCAGTAAGGCCCAGTAACCCCAGATCCCCTCCCAATCCCCTCCCAATCCCCTCCCAGTCCCTCCCAGTTGTTCCCAGTTCATCCCAGTAACTCCAAACCCCAAACCAGTAAGGCCCAGTAACCCCAGATCCCCTCCCAGTCCATCCCAGTGCCCTCCCAGTATAAACCAGTAACTCCGAATCCCCTTTTTACCCCATCCCAATCCCTCCCAATCCCCTCTCAGTCCCTCCCAGTGCCCCCCAGTCCCCTCCCA
>NW_008239907.1:0-281 GCF_000691975.1 Corvus brachyrhynchos | reverse complement strand
GTCCCCTCAGGGCCCCTCTCCCAGGGCTACATGCCAGGGGAGGAGACCCCAACAGCATTAAAAGAAGGGGACTTAGACTTTGCAGACAAGATTGTGGCACTGGTCTTGTATACGGGACCAAGAAAATGGAATGCCCATTGGGAATAGATATCTTTCTCAGAGATCAAAGAGCTTCGGCAGGCAGCCACAGAGCACGGCATCAGTTCACAGTATTTTGTGACTTTTCTAGATTCTGTGCTTGCAGCTCGTATTATGACACCATATGATTTAAAAACTTTGGC
>NW_008239906.1:0-565 GCF_000691975.1 Corvus brachyrhynchos | reverse complement strand
AGTGTTGTTGTGTTGCTTATATGTCTGTGTGGACTTTTGGTTGTTATTGGACTGCTTTTATGTGTATGCGGTTGTGGATTAGCTCGCCTATTTGTTTGTAAGTCTGAGATGTGTATATTGCCATGTGTTGTTTGAGTGTGTAGTATTGAAGCATTTGTTTGGGGTGGTGCTTGATTATTGATTTTGGTGCCAATAGAATTAGGATCGTGGCTAGGCAAGAGGTTAGACGAACCCCTCCCCCTCAGTGGTTTGGTCTTGATTCTTGGGAATTTGGAAATCCAATAGGATGTTGGATAGAGAGAAGAGGCCAACGAGTTCCTTTAGAGGGAATTGTCACAATCCGCTAATACAAGCGAGGGTCATGATGGTTCATTTATTGATGTCAGAGTGCAAAAGGACACAAGGGATTTCAGTCTTAATCAAAAGAGTGCACCTTTATTACGTGCCCACAACACGGTAATGCGACAGAGGAGAGAGAGAGAGAGATAGAGAAAGAAAACAAAGTAAAAGGGTTGAGAGGAAGAAAAGGGCAGGGAATAGCTACCAACGGATGAGACGAAGTCCT
>NW_008239905.1:5073-6594 GCF_000691975.1 Corvus brachyrhynchos | reverse complement strand
GCTTTGGAAAGCTTTCTTTGCTAATGCCTAATGTAAAAATGATAAAAGAGCATAAGAGTAGAGAAAAAAGATTTGTTGAGCAATATAAATCTGATTGTAATGACAAATTTGCAGCTTGGAATTTTGGACAAAGGTTTTCTGCAGCTCTCCTTTTACCTGGTGCTGCTGCAGGAGCAGCCTTAAGACAATTGGATCAATTGGGCTGTTGGCTAAGTAAGAACTCTCATGCTGTCTCTCTCGCACTGAGTGATATGTTAACTGATGTTCAGAGTGTGAGACAAGCGACTCTGCAAAACAGAGCAGCAATTGGTTATCTTCTATTAGTGCATGGACATGAATGTGAAGAATTTGAAGGTATGTGTTGTATGAATTTGTCAGATCATTCAAAATCCATACATGAAAGTATACGGCAATTAGAGGATGGAATAGCTAAACTTGGAGAAGAAAGCAGATCTTTGTTGAATGATTTGTTCAATTGGTTTGACCTTACACCCTTATGGAGAAAAATTCTGAAGATAGGTTTGTATGTTTTAACTATTGTTGTAATTCTTTTAGTATTTGTACCTTGTATACTCCACTGTGCTAGATGAGCCACGGACAAAGCTGTCAAGGAAGTGTTTTTGGTTCAAACAGGAGGGGGAGATGTGGGAACGCAGAGTGCCAAGAATATTTCTCTGCCTGTTTTGAAGAATTTTACCCCCCTGAACAACACTGGTTTTGACCTCAATCCTTGGAAAAAGCTGCCTACTCTTAGAGAAGAACTAGAAACTACACTAGTGTAAATTAAGTGATAAACTACTATGTAAGATTGTTACAGGGTGAAAAATTTAGAGGTTTTGGGTTTGTTAATGTAGTAAACAGATAAAAGCACAAAACATCAAAATGGAGGATTGTTGTTCTCCAAACCTTCTTCTTCTTCTTCTACTACTCCATGTTCTGCAGTAAAAGTAGTTTGGGATGATTGGACAAAGGATTCCGCAGTTCCTGGCTGTGTTACTAAATAATTGGTAGAAAAGTAAAAATAATGTGCGGTTTTAGTAACCATTGGTTAATTTACCTTTAAAAAGGCCATGTAATCTTGATAATTTGCCTTTCTCCTGCATTCCCTGCTTTGTGCTATGTCTGGGTCACGCTAGTGACTCTGTTTCTCCGATAAGACTTAATAAACAACTATCAAGAAGCAGCGAAGGCTGAGAGTCCTGTTTGTCTCTTGAACTCCTGGCAAGGACTTTCCAAGATCTCTCCCATCAGGAGAGCATAATTATGGCTCGATCAGTGTCAGGTACGACCATCCTTACAGAAATTCGTGGGGACTTGCTTTGGTTTTTGATTGGCTGAATTCTGACTCACAAAAGAGCCAGAGGAAAGGTCTGTGCCCATTTAAAGAGGCTTCTTGGCACATTTTACTAGTTTGTGGCTTCAAAGTCTGATTCATCCTTTCCACTCTCCCACTCCCCTGGTCACCAAGGGCTGTGTCAGTCCCCTTTTGTACCCGGGGTTTTGCTCAGCTGTGGCACCCCA
>NW_008239905.1:2689-4514 GCF_000691975.1 Corvus brachyrhynchos | reverse complement strand
CCTATATCTGCGGCTCCTGCTGTGTCTTCTCTGCAAAGAAGCCAGTGAGCGCACCTAGCCAGCAGTGCATATCCTGATGCCAAAGTCGCTTCTGCGACACACAGAAGTAATGCAGCTGGACTCTCTCTGATGGAGGGCACACCAGAGCTCATGCCACGAGCACAGAACTGCACTACCCACTTGCCCCATGCCCAGTGCCAGGCAGGTGCCAACAGCCCCAAAGCAGCCGCGCTGTGCCCTGGGGGGGTCCCCACAGCAGCACTGGCAGCACCAGTCTGCCTGGAATCTGGGCAGCTGTCCTGGTTTGACACTGGCCCAACGCCAGGCACCCACGAAAGTTGCTCGCTCACCCTCCCCTGCCACAGCTGGGCAGGGCAGAGAAAAAAACATTAACGCAATGTTACAGATGAATTATTGAGAGTTGGCTTTCGCCATATGTTGTATGGGCTATGAATTATATCATGAGTTCTAATATTGCATGGTAAGAGCTGTTTAATGGTTGCTGGGGTGCTCTGGTTGTGGGTTGGTTTTTACAGGGGCTGTATGATCTGTGTGCTGTAACATCAGTTCTGTGGGGTGTGCAAAGGGCTGGGCTGTTGCCAACCAGACTGGGAAGGCACCACCACAAAAGGAATGGGACTCCAACCAGTGAGGACCCTGAAGGCCCAGCACCAGAACAGCGTGGGCTCCCAAAAGATTGACAAGGGGGCGGGACTATGCAAAACAGGAAATAAATATGCATCAGGCTGAGGCAATCACAGGGGTATAAAAGGCAGGATCACCATTCTGTGGGCGAGCCTCTGGCACCCAGCCACGCTCCCAGCGCTGCCCCCTTTTGCTTTGCCATTTTTATTGAGTTCTCAATAAATTTTAAGAACTCATTTCATTTCCATATCGGATCTGGGTCATTTAGAACAGTTCCAGGGGCCCCGCAGTGTCACAGTGCTCCCTGCGCACCCTGAGGCCCCACATCAGCCAGCTCAGGCCATTGCCACACTTCCAGTCACTCCCAGCATGATCCCAGTGACTCCTAGTCTCTCTCAGCATATCCCAGTTGCCCCCAGCGTGCTCCTGGTCACTCCCACCTCCTCCCAGTTGCTTCCAGCATGATTCCAGTTGCCCACAGCCACTCCCAGTCACCCTCAGTGATGTCCCAGTTGCTCCCGGTATATCTCAGTTGCCCCCAACGTGGTCCAAATTGCCCCCAGCATGCTCCTTGTCACTCCCAGTATGATCCAAATCACCCTCAGTGCGATCCTAGTTCCCTCCAGCATGGTTCCAGTTGTTCCCAGTTGCCCCTGGTATAGTCCCAGTCACTGCAAGTATGACCTCAGTGGCCCCCAGCACAGACACAGTCACTCCCAGTTGCTTCCAGTTTCCCCCAGCATGCTCATTCCCAGTCAATCCAGTTGCCTCAGCATGGTTCCAGTTGCCCCCAGCACGATCTCATTCATTCCCAGTATATCCCATTTGCCTCCAGCACACACCTGTCATTCCCAGTAGCTCCCAGTAGCTCCCAGTAGCCCTCAGTGCGGTCCCAGTGCTGCTCCCAGTATTTCCATGTCTGTAGTCCCAGTGCTGCTCCCAGCCCTGATCCGTGGGGATGGCAATGTCCCGCTCCCTTCCCGGGGCAGGCTCACACCTGAGCCAGGTGTGCAGGGCAGGACCTTGCCCTGAGCCCAAGCCCTGTCCCCCCTGCAGGATCTGCTTCCCATCGGCCTCTTCCTCCTGCGGCCCCAAGCCCAGCTCGGTGCTGAACGAAGGGCGCTGGGCCGGGGTCATCCCCCGGCGGGGGCTGCGCACCCCCTCTGCCCCCTCCCCAAAT
>NW_008239905.1:0-752 GCF_000691975.1 Corvus brachyrhynchos | reverse complement strand
CCCCCCCCCCCCCCACCCGACAGCCCCGCCCCACAGAAATGCCAGCCACTGAGCCTCTCGCTCTCCACGGCTTCACTGCTTTGGTGCCCAGTGGTTGCCACAGGGCCACCATCGCCCCTCTGAGCTGGGTTTGGGTGGGGTTTTGGTGGGTCTGCAGTCCCTGTTGTAATGTGGTTGTTCCAGTTCACAGACCACAATCTCTGGGCTGGTCACTCTGGGGATTTATTTTAGGTCACATTTAAGCTGCAGGTTTGTCCATTCTGTTATTCATGTTCAGGTTGGCAGCTACAGGACTCGCTGTGATCCACCTGTGACTCACATCCCAGGGCCATAAAATTCTGAAAAACTTCACTGATCAGCCCAGCAATTCCCGCCTCTGCTGTCTACTTTTAAATAACACAAAACTGTCAACCCCTCCTGTGGTCACAGGACAGCCACAGAGCAGGAAAGCAGCGCAGCAGCCAGAGCTGAGGACTCACACAAGGACAGAAGGACAGCGTGGAAGGATAAACAGAGCAGCTCTGAAAGCACCGAGTGCTGCTGCTCCCTGGCCCTGCTGCTGTTCTGGGACTCAGCTTCTCTCCCCCTCTGCACACAGTCACTGCCCTGCCAGATTCAGATGAGGTTTCAAAGGAAGCATTTTTGACAAACAAGTTGCTGCAGGATCCTTTCTTTTGCTAAAGTGCACAGAGGAGGCAATTCCTCATTTCCATTGTCTGTGGGTAAAATTTGAGGTGTAAGCAGTGAATTCT
>NW_008239904.1:0-798 GCF_000691975.1 Corvus brachyrhynchos | reverse complement strand
ATTGGGGTCAGGATCAGGATCGGGAGCAGGGTCGGGGTTGGGGATAGGATCGGGATCGGCGCTCACAGAGGCGCTGGAATGGTTCGGAGAGAGGTCGGGATTGGGATCAACATCCGGCCCAAGAAACGGGTGAAACAGCGGAGATTTGGGGTTTTGGGGTTGGGAGCAGGGTTGGGATCGGGGTCAGGATTGGGATCAGGATCAGGATCAGGATCCTGAGCTGGGATGTGTCCCAGGAGATGAGAGCCAGGATTGGATTGGGATTGGGATCAGAGTCAGAATCGGGTTCAGGGTCAGGATCAGGGCCAGGATCGGGATCGGCGCTCACAGAGGCGCTGGAATGGTTCGGAGACAGGTCGGGATTGGGATTGACATCCAGCCCAAGAAACGGGAAACAGCGGGGATTTGGGGTTTTGGGGTTGGGAGCGGAATCGGGGTCAGGATTGGGGTCACGATCAGGATCGGGAGCAGGGTCAGGGTTGGGGTTAGGATCGGGATCGGCGGTCACAGAGGCGCTGGAATGGTTCGGAGAGAGGTGGGGATCGGGATCGACATCCGGCCCAAGAAACAGGTGAAACAGCGGGGATTTGGGGTTGGGAGCAGGGCTGGGATTGGGATTGGGGTCAGGATTGGGGTTAGGATTGGGATCGGCGCTCACAGAGGCGCTGGAATGGTTCGGAGAGAGGTCGGGATTGGGATCAACATCCGGCCCAAGAAACGGGTGAAACAGCGGAGATTTGGGGTTTTGGGGTTGGGAGCAGGGTTGGGATCGGGGTCAGGATTGGGGTCAGGATCAGG
>NW_008239903.1:0-547 GCF_000691975.1 Corvus brachyrhynchos | reverse complement strand
TTCACTTGTGGGGCAGAGAATGAGTTCCAGTGACGCCCAAGTCCACTTATGGGGCAGCAAATGGATCTGGAACGCCCCAAAATTCCACTTATGGGGCAGGAACGCCCCAAATTCCAGTTGTGGGGCAGAGAACGAATTCCAGTGACCCCCAACTCCACTTATGGGGCAGAGCACAAACCCAAACTCCACTTGTGGGGCACAAACCGGACCTGGAACCCCCCAAACTCCACTTGTGGGGCAGAAAATGGACTTGGAACCCCCCAAACGCCACTTGTGGGGTAGAAAATGGACCCGGACTCCACTTGTGGGGCAGAGAACGAATTCCAGTGACCCCCAACTCCACTTGTGGGGCAAAAAATGGATCTGGAACCCCCCAGACTTCACTTGTGGGGCACAAACCGGACCTGGAACCTCCCGAAATTCCACTTGTGGGGCAGAGAGCGAACCCAGACTCCACTTATGGGGCAGAGCACGGACTTTGAACCCCCCAAATGCCACTTATGGGGCAGAAAATGAACCCAGACTCCACTTATGGGGCAGGAAGGCC
>NW_008239902.1:10570-13162 GCF_000691975.1 Corvus brachyrhynchos | reverse complement strand
AAGCAGCAACATCTCTTAAATAATTATTTAAGCAGAAAAGTCATGGTCCCATCCCCTAGACTTTGGCTGGGGACCTCAGCAGCCCTCCTCTCCCCATGCCATGTGGTTTGATGCTGGGGGTTTTCAAGGTCCCTTGTCTCTGCAGTGCATTTGGGACTAGGAGGGGAGTTTTAGTCCATATAGTGCTGCTTAAGTTGCCCCCAGAGAGCATTTGCTCCTTAAAATTGATTTCTAGCAGTAAATGAAGTCTCAGAATTGTTACTTTAAAAGCATGGTAGAAATAAGGGGGGGAAGATAGAAATAAGGGGGGGGGGGGGGGGGAATCAAAGGGAATAGGAAAAAAATCCCAGACTGCATTGGAGAAATTTCTGCATGGAAGGGGTAGTTAAACATTGGAGTGGGCTGCCCAGGGAGGTGGTGGAATGACCATCCCTGAAGGTGTTCAAGAAATGACTAGATGTGGCACTTATGCTATGGTCTAGTTGACAAAATGGTGATCAGTCAAGGGTTGGACTTGATGATCTCAGAGGTCTTTTCCAAACTAAATGATTCTGTGATTCTGTGGAGCACAAACAGGTTACAAAGCTGTTTATACTTTATTCAAGTGCTATTGCCTTCATGTCCCAGGCATCATTCTGGGAGAGAAAAACTTCATTTCAGAGCTGGTAGAGCCACACAGGTGGTATAAACATCCCTCAGGGTGAGATTTTATGGCCAGCAAAATAGTTGTGAGTTCTGGGCTTTTTATTTTAAACTTCGTCTGGATATGGAGAGACTCAAAATTGCAAGACTGTGGATGGGGCATTCAAAACAGAGAGGCTTGGGAGAGACTGAGCAGAGCCATTTGGTGGTGCATGGGTTGGGAGAGGGTTAGGAAAGGTTGGTAGCAGCTAAGGGAGTAGGGTTGACATGCAATGAATTTGCAAGAAGAGAAGAGGTCATCCTGCTCCATTGGTTAGAAGCAGTGATGCCTTTTCAGCCCTAAAATCACAAGCCAAACAAGAATAAAATGATAAAAAGCGGTTACTGTTTACTGTTTATTGAAGGTCCTCCAGGTGCACTTATGGTGGAATGCACCCGTGATATAGGGCTTCAACACTTTTATAAGTTTAGCAAAATAGCATAATTTACAAGAATCCCCAAGTAGAAATACAGTTAATGAAGTAATTCCCCGCTTGGTTCGGCCCCCTACTGTAGCCTTTCCCCTTGCTTCTAGCCCCATATTGTTTATGTCTAAATACATGGGAAAACGACATGGCCTTGGTTCACTGAAGAAGCAAGATTAGAATAGGATTCCAGGAATGTGTTTGTCTAATGAAGTATTGGAGTTAGCTTAAGAAACTATATAATTATCCAATAATAATCCACAGAGCTATGATTATATGGAAAATATATAAAAAGAAAAAATCTTTTGGCATCAGCAGGTGTGGCCCCAAAGCCCTGGCACAGTTGGGTCTGGTTTTCATTGGGCAGCTTTTCCCCTTCTCCTGAAGGTGATGAGCACTTAGCAGCACCGCAGACCCCATGAGCAATGCCTTTACATGGTGCACTGTCTCTTCCCCCCTCAGGACCTGCCTCATCCAAGGATGACACATCCCAAATGACCATGGTGGGCATCCTTCTGCCATGTGCAGGAGTCATTGCTCTCAAGTGGACATCCAGCTTGGGTTGAGGAGTCAACTCTCAGGCTGACCTCTGCTCGATGCACAGGTCCAGCCTGGTTGTAGCTGGCCTTCAGGTTGGCTGGTACTGTATATAACACAGCTATTATAAAAAAGCTGATAAAGCATATTGGTACCCAGAAATCTGCCTATTTTTTTCTAGCTAGTCTTATAAATGATACTGATTCCTCCCCAGAGCATGTGCAGGCTCCTCTCCCCTCCCTGATGGTGATACTCAGAAAGGATCACATCTTGGGCTAGTGAAGCACCTTTTGTTTCTCATACAAAACGATGCTGATGTCCAGCTGTGCTATAAATAGTTCTTGTCCCGGCTTCCTTTCCATCACCTTTCCTCGGGAAATGCTATCACCGCATCGCAGTGGAGCGCAGCTCACTTACCTGAGGTCTCTGTCATGGACCTTTCACTCCCTTGGGGAGAAGCAACCCTATGGATGTGGAACCATAGCTCTCTCCTTGCATGTAGGATATGTTTTTATGTTCCATGAGTCATTTTTCCATGGGATGCATGCTTCATTTTTTGCATAAAATAGACATGAAGAGCAAATTAGAGGTGTTATTAAAACAGTCTTCAACTTTCCCAGTTACGGACCACTGCGGGTCTTTTGGTGTCTTGGTTTGAAAGACAGGTGTCTGCTAAGGAAGGCAGGAGCCTCCCTTGGAATGGCAGATGCAACCCCCTTCCCTCCGAGTTATTATAATTTTGAAATCAAGGGGCTTTCAGGCAAAGATATGGGAAACAGGAATAACAGTTCTTTACTATTATCTATCTATCTATCTATCTATCTATCTATCTATCTATCTATGTTGGAATTGTAAAAAGAAGAGAGGCCCGGGCTCTGGCAGGGGGAGAAACTTGCAGACCAGCCAATATGGTTGATAAGAGCCAAACTCCGTTTATTAACAATACAGA
>NW_008239902.1:7412-8379 GCF_000691975.1 Corvus brachyrhynchos | reverse complement strand
GATGAGTCATGAGATAAGGACTGATGGGCTCATTAACAGGACATAGTCTTGAGGGAGGAGGCAGGGAGCACTGCCCCACCTGGTTTTAACAGCTCATGAAGATGGTGATAGAATACATGCTTGTGGGCACATCTTACATTGTAACCTAGGACAGTTGGACACATTTTTGGTAACAGTGATCAACATCAGAGCCACATCTGGTGGAAGGTTTGGTTCCACAGGGTGTTGTAAAAGCCTACATGAGGTGGTGAGGTCCCTACTGCAAAGAGATTATAATCAGGGCAGGAGACCAGGGAGACGTATCACCCTCCCTACCTCACCCAGCAGAAATCCCGCACCTGGTGTTTTCTCTGTTGGCTGACACATTAGGTGTAATTGCCACCTCCTGATGAGGGTGATGGAGGACATCACCATTTGATGGGATCATTGAAGGAGAGCAGCAGAGGCAAATTTTTCATAGATGTCCATGTGAGCAGGTGTCAAACACCATTGAGGGTTTTATTGTGCCGAATGCAATTCCGCTGTTTGCCATCATACAAGATCCATCCTACCAAGATATCACCAAGGGCAACTTGGTTTGACCTCCCATAAACAACTACTCTAGGGAGGGAGGGAGTTTTCCTGGGCAGTGGCAGGACCTCTCCTACAAGAAAAAAATATTCTGGGAAATGGGGCACAATGGACCCATTTCTCAAGTCCTCTCCTCGGACCCGTCCCAACCCAATGTGTCTCTGCTAGCAGATCACAAGCTGTGCTTGAATGTTGTCTCCTTGGGCAGGTGGGCTCTGAGTTTGGCCCTTCGTTTTTCAAAAAGTTCGAAAAACCATCTGTCATAGGTTAGCAAGCATAGTCCCGGAAGGGATGTCCTTGCCAAGGGGTGCTTACAGTTTCCTCTGGGAACTGATAGAACCTATCAGCTGGCCAGTTTGAATATGGACAATTCTTTAAGCCACTTAAAATTGTGACC
>NW_008239902.1:6008-6341 GCF_000691975.1 Corvus brachyrhynchos | reverse complement strand
CTCTTTTAGGTCTGTTAATAAACTTCTTTATATTCTTTCAAGTTTGGTGCCTGCTTTGCGTTTCTCCTAATTCTTATCTCACAGCAGATGAACAGTAATGAGTATTTTGGACCAAACCACTACAGATGGGAACTAGAGAAACCCTGTGCAGCACCAAGTTGACATGCAAGGCTTCAATATATACTTAAGAAATGATGGTGTAGTGGTTTGGCCCAAAATACTCATTACTATTTATCTTCTGTGAGATAAGAATTAGGAGAAACGCAAAGCAGGCACCAAACTTGAAAGAATATAAAGAAGTTTATTAACAGACCTAAAAGAGGGAAAAAAAAT
>NW_008239902.1:1768-5329 GCF_000691975.1 Corvus brachyrhynchos | reverse complement strand
GGACTGGAACAGCTCCATCGACTCCAGGATGGCCCGGCCCGGCCCGGCCTGGCCCAAGCAGGGCCTGGCTGGGCCCGCTGACCCCCACACGGGCCCCGCAGCTACCTGTCCCAGCACCGGAAACGAGAGAGAGCTTGGAGGGGGAGTTTGCCTATTCTTAAATGTGGATCACAGAGGTGGTCACAATTTTAAGTGGCTTAGAGAATTGTCCATATTCAAACTGGCCAGCTGATAGGTTCTATCAGTTCCCAGAGGAAACTGTAAGCACCCCTTAGCAAGGACATCCCTTCCGGGACTATGCTTGCTAACCTGTGACACCATCACATCCTGGTATGATGTGTTTTGGGATGGAAGGCTTGGCTTACCAAACCCCATGGCCTAAAAAAATGTGTGGACAGAGGTTTACACCAGCCTTATAGGAGTGATAAGAAACCTTGTTCAGTTTAGGTAGGATTTGCAAAGAATATATGGAGTTGCAACAGGTTAAGACAGGTGAGTTTGTACCTACTTCTTGGTCTTCTAGTTAACAGAGTACTGAAATGGTTCTGTGCCACCCAAGGAAAGGGACAGTTTTGCTGAAGACCAGGAAAAGGTTGCTGGGGAAGTCTTTAAAAGTTTGTGCCATCATAATCGCATTGATTCAATCACATCTTGTTGGATTCAAAAGTCAAATCAAGCTGAATACCTTATCTAAAGGAAATCCTCATGTGTGCGTAGATGCTGGCTGGTATCTCACAAGGCTTTTGGTGGTCAATCTATGGGAAGGACAGGAGAGGATGAAAGAGGGAAGCACAGCCCCATGTCTTGGGGAGGATGGAGTAAAAGACTGAGTTTATCAATCCCCTCTTTGCAAAAAGCATCTGAATTCCCCTTTTCATTAGAAAAAATATGGATCCCTTGTGCTTCCTCCATGTACTGCTGGTGTGTCTCCAGGCTTTGAGATGACCAGAGCCACAAGGGGCTGCTCTGTCTGTCCCAGCCCAGGCTGTTGGGGACCATGGCCAGTCTTGGGTGAAGGACCATCACCCTTAGCTGTGGCTGAGCTTTGTGTCATCTCCTCCTTTTCCTGTTGAATGTGGGTTGAAGAGGGGGGTTTCTGCACCTGGAAAATCCATCCTTCATAAAGCCTTTGTGTGATGATAAGGAGCTGGAGCAGAAAGCTGCATAGGTCCTCCTGCCTCATACATGGAGAGAAGGGATGGGAGCAAAGAGGCTCGTGTGCTTTCCCCATCTCCCTTCAGCATGCCCCAAATACTTATAGCTTTCAACAACAGTATTACAGAAATGTCCCCAAGTTTTCTCTAGTGTTGTCCCAATTTGCTTCCTACTGTTAACTTGGCTTTACACTTAAATGAGGAGGAAAGAAGAGTCTGCATTATTTTGTGTGTGTGTTGTTTTCTGGTTTTAATTAGATTCAGAACTGGGGGAGGCAGAAATATCCTCCTTCCCTGGAGAGCCCCATGTGGCTGTCAGGGATGGTTTCCTCTTCCTGAAGCAGGAGGGTTGTGTAAGCGCCACTGACCCTCCTGCTCATGCCCACGCCAAAAAACAGGTTAGCTGGGGTGAATGGATGGGGTGGGCACTCAGTCCATGTATCTGAGACACCTCCCTGGGCTCATCCCAGTCCATCCATGTGACCCCAGCAGGGGTCTCACAGGGAAACAAGCGTGGTCCTGTACAAAGATGGCCCAAAGGACAGTCACAGTAGGTTCAGGGCCAGGCAGGGAATGTCCCAGATCCACTGGCAGCTCCATTGAGGAGCATAGGCAAGCTGTGATATATTGCTTCTCCCATTATATAGGATTTTACAGACCCTCAGGGACACTCAATCACCTACAGCTATTAGTTTGACTGATTAAGCTGCTTTTCCTCTTGTGGCAAGCTCCTTTTGTGAAGGGTTTTCAATAGCCACACTGCTCGGAACACTGTTCCTGTACAATTTCCTTTCAAAACACCATAAAGGGCACTCTACTACTTTACCCTCTCATAAAACATCATGTGGACCTGCTTTGCCCAGTTTGCTTCTTCAAGGGCAAGATCTTATTCTGGGACAATATCCGGGGTCAGGTGGGAGTTGCAGGTTGCATGATGCTGGAGTGAGATGGAGCCATTAGCAAGGGGGATTTGAGATGAGATGTAAAGCAAAAGTTTTCTGCTTGGTTTTTTTTTGCTGTTTGTTAATATGAGGATCCAGGGTCACCCAGGGAAGTGAAGGATAAAATGAACTTGAAAGCCCAGAGAAGGAAATGCTGCTTCACACATATCAGTTGGTTCAACCTTGCCCAGAAGAGGCTGGGAGCAGATGCAGATGCTTTCAAGGTACTCAGAGGTAAATGATGCAGAGGAAGAAGGGCTGTTTCTGCTGAAGAAACATGCTGTTGTGAACAGCAAACAGTTAAAACTGGTCATTTAATTAAGACTGGAAATCAGATGAAGGCCAGCCTTGATTGCCACCAAGGCAATAACAGATATAGGGAACTGGAGAGGGCTGCAGTGGCACAAGGTCCTTCCCCCCCATGTTTGTGGTTACTCCCACACCCTCTCATGAGGCTATTGGATATATCATTGGGATCCAGTTAGTCCATCAGGTGCTCTTTAGGCAAGGTGATGATGGAGCAGGGCAGAGATGGTATCAGGAGGGGTCAAGCAGAAGCCATCTGAAGTTCAGTCAAGTATATATCTAGCATCAATCCTGAACTGGCTCATCTAAGAATGACTTGGCTGCCCCAGCACCATCCCCAGAGTTGCACGTGTAGAGTCTTCACATTAGCCAAGCGGTCCATGTGAAATGCCAGTAGTAGTAATGTGGAGCAGTTGGTATGTAGCATCCATCAGGGAGTTTGTTTTGCCTGTCACCCATGTCTCAGGCTCTGGCAAGATGAGGTTTTCTACCCAGCTGTTTTTGTTTCTACTGTTGTGATCAGTGCTAAGCCTTTACGCACTTGAGGGTATCAGTGAAAATATGCCCGGCCATGAGTCACCCCTGAAGGCAGATGTATGGCTGTGATCCTGTCAGCAAAACACCACGAAAGACGATGCCATATTTACAGCTCTTTTCCTGATGCTAGCAACAACTAAAAGTCTTTTGCATTTCATGTGATGCAGGAAAAATGTACTTTTGTAAATATCAGAGCACTTTGCGGGCTCAAGGCTAATGTTAAGAGAAAGATAACCTTTGTGAGTTCAAAAGGATATAGATCTGTCTTGGTTTGAAAGACAGGTGTCTGCTAAAGAAGGCAGAAGCCTCCCTTGGAATGGCAGATGCAACCCCCTTCCCTCCGAGTTATTATAATTTTGAAATCAAGGGGCTTTTAGGCAAAGATATGGGAAATAGGAATAACAGTTCTTTACTATTATATATCTATATGTGTATAACCAGTCAAACAAACAACAGTAACTATGGCAGTAACAGCAAACAATCACAAACCCAGTGCCAGCCTTCTCGGCTGTCAGGCTCTTTTTTCTCCTCGGGTGCAGTTCTGCTCGCAGCCAGCAGGGGCGCTGGTGGCTCCTGGTGAGCAGGGCAGGTGCGGTGGTTTCCCCGCGGCTGCGGGGGGCGGC
>NW_008239902.1:720-1511 GCF_000691975.1 Corvus brachyrhynchos | reverse complement strand
AAAAGAAGCTTTCCTCTCTGTCCCAACGCTGAGACCGACTGCCCCCACACACTCAGGTGAAAACAAAAGAGTAGCCAGATGCACCCCACCCTGTAGCCAGATCTTTTCTTTTTCTTAAATACCAAGCCATTTGCTCCCCTGGCAACATGTATGGGCAAAATTCCTTTAACAGAAGAAAACCCAGGAGAGCTCCTAAAACCCCAACAGGCCCACATGAGCAAGACTTCAGGAGTTGCCTATCCATTACTGTTCTCCATATCTGCTCTGTCCTCCTTGTGTGTCTAGATAAAGGCATATCGCAGAAGGGTTAAAAGATACTCATATAAGCAAATTTAATCCTTTCTTTTCATTGTTCCTGTTTTTTTTAATGCCAGGAGGCAGTGGCAGGACTGAGCCAGGTATGTTTTCCAGCTCCAGGTTTGCCACCTCTCAATTGAGAGATGTTTTGTCATTACATAAAAACTCTACAACACAAGAGTTTTTATTCCCTATTTTATTTTAACAATCTTGGTGATCCCTTGTGGCAGCTGGTATGGGGTCTGTGGCTCAGACCCAGGAAGCTGTGACCGGTCCGGAGAGATGGTCCCACGAGGAACTGTCTTCCAGGGACCGTGCAGCTTTCCCTCAGCCGCTGGAGTACCTTTGCAGAGAGGTGCCTGTTTCAGCAGGCTATCAGCTCTTTAGTGATTTTCAGCTAGTGATTTCAGCTCCTGCTCTGCAAGGCAATCTCCAGGCCAGACCAGGAAAGAGAGACGAGAGGCCTGTATGGCATTCCCGCATAGGTGGCTTTA
>NW_008239902.1:0-701 GCF_000691975.1 Corvus brachyrhynchos | reverse complement strand
ATCCCCGCATAGGTGGTTTTATTGTCTTGCACCTGTGAAAGGTGGCCAGTGACAGGCTCGCTCTTCTGACTGAGCTAGCCAGGCTTCTTTAATGGGGATATGTAGTGGTTAGGTTCAAAATATCCATTACTTACTTATTTTGCTTCTGTGAGATAAGAATTAGGAGAAAGCAAAGCAGGCACAAAACTTAAAAGAATATAAAGAAGTTTATTAACAAAACTAAAAGAAAGAAAAAAAAAAATCAGACTAAACCTTCAGAACACTTCTCTTCCCCCCACCTTTCTCCCTTCTCCCACTGACAATGTAAAAAGACAACCCTTGAGATTTTCAGTCAGTTTACCACCTCTATAATAACCTTTTTTCAGTTCATGTAGGGAGAGGAGTCTCTCTTGCTCATGCTATGGAGACATCTCCACAAGAAACAGTTCTGTCATGGCTTCAATATCACAGTGAGACAGCCGTCCGGGTTGGTTCTCTGCCTGCATGTGAAAGTCCCTTCCCTCGTCTTACAGCTTTCCCAACAACTGTTTTCAAGGGTCCAGTCTTGAGCTAATGGGGTACCATTTTAAGCATGAGCTGTTCAGAAGCAAAGGTTCTCTTCATCTATCTCTGGGAGCATCTTCATCTCTAGGAACAGAGGTCTTCTCCTTCCCTGGGAGAAAGGGTCTTCATCAAATTACAGCTACTGTCATTTGCTTATT
>NW_008239901.1:0-455 GCF_000691975.1 Corvus brachyrhynchos | reverse complement strand
CCTTTTGGGGCCATTTGGGGCCATTTTGGGACCATTTTGGGGCCGTTTGGGGTCACCGAGGTGTCCCCCGTGTCCCCAGGGGTCACCGCCATCCGCCCCGAGGACCTGGAGTTCCCCAACACCATGACGGACATCGACTACGACACCTGGATGCTCAGGTGGGGCTTTTGGGGCCATTTGGGGGATTTTGGGGACATTTTGGGGACATTTTGGGGACGTTTGGGGACATTTGGGGACCATTTTGGGTCATTTGGGGGTCATTTGGGGGGACTATTTGGGACCATTTTGGGGCCATTTGGGGACCTTTGGGGCCATTTGGGGATGTTTGGGGACATTTGGGGACATTTGGGGACATTTGGGGACTTCTGGGAACATTTGGGGACTTTTGGGGGCATTTGGGGACGTTTGGGGACGTTTGAGACTTTTGGGGCCATTTGGGGACCTTTGGGGCCATT
>NW_008239900.1:13734-14073 GCF_000691975.1 Corvus brachyrhynchos | reverse complement strand
TCCGTTATACTGAGAAAAAAAGCTTTGTCTTGGGAAAATAATGCTCCGAAAAAAGAAAAAAAAAAATTAGAAAAAATCCACCAAAACTCCGCTTGGTATCTTTTTTTTTCCTTTCTTTTTTTTTGTTTTGTTTTGTTCCGATCGTTTGTGTTTGTTGTTTTACCACATGCCAGCGCAGATCTGGGAACACGCTGAGGATGGCAGAGCTAGAAACACCCACAGGCTGAAATGCAAGAAGAGTACTCAAGAGGCTCTCTTCTTCCCTTTTCTTAAACTTGTGATTGGAAAGAGAATTTTGAAACGAAGCAAAGCGGCTGCAGGGTGGCCGCCGAAGGGGGA
>NW_008239900.1:13247-13457 GCF_000691975.1 Corvus brachyrhynchos | reverse complement strand
CCTGAGGCAGTGCCCTGCCCCTGGCAGCAGCCATCCCAACAAACCAAACCACGCTATTGAGAAGAACAGAAAAGGTGTTTGCGATGCTGAGGAGCTAGGCATAAGCTGTCGTGGGAAGCGGAACAAAAGGGGTTTCCCCAAACCTGCTGCTCAGCACTGGCAGTGTAGAGAAGGCAGCATTGGAAGTGTCGCTAGCTGAGAGTGCCACGG
>NW_008239900.1:11034-11646 GCF_000691975.1 Corvus brachyrhynchos | reverse complement strand
ACTGCGGTGACAGCTCGCTCCTGCGATTTGCAGCCTGAGCCACGAGCTGCTCCAGCCGCGCTCCTCGGGCTGCGCGGGCCCAGCCCCTCCTCCGTGGCCGGCACGCTGAGCACAATCACGGACGGCTGTCCCTCTGTGACACCCACATCCTGACCATCCCATAAAGATCACTGCATTCCCATTTTTTTCCCCGATTAGGTGTCCCTCAGGTGTCCCTGAGGTCCTGCAGTATCCCCACTGTAACAACACAAAGCCCTGCTGGCGCACCAGCCCTTCACCGACAGCCAGCGCTGACCTCAAAGCAAATCAAACATCTCCAGGTGAGAGAGGGGCTGCACCACAGCCTGTGCGGGACACAGACAAAACCCCCGATTCCCTGAGCTCCTCGTCTGCCTCCTGTTATCAGCGTCATTTAAACTCTGCTTTGCTCTGTGGGACGGGGGAGCCCCTCCCTGACCTGTGCCCCACAGCAGACAGACTGCGGCATGCAAGCAGCACTCAGTGGGATTTCTCTCCTTACCCGCAGCCTGAAACGGAAATCAGATTAATCCATCTGAACTTTAGGGATGGAATGATAAAAGTTTGCCAGGACACAGAGGCGCGGCAGGCTCT
>NW_008239900.1:9201-9914 GCF_000691975.1 Corvus brachyrhynchos | reverse complement strand
CAGGGACAGCTGAGCCGCGGGCTCCTGACGCGTATCCATTATTCCCCAGCTTACAAATCCCTTTCATTCACCCCAATGCACCTAGGTATGGCTGGCTATCCGTCCGTCCATCCATCCATCCATCCATCCATCCATCCATCCATCCATCCATCCATCCATCTCCTTATTTCCTGAAGATTACAGGGCCAGATCTAAGGAGTGCTGATTTAGGAGCACCAGGCACGGCACGCACGCAGGGATACAATCCGCTGTCCCAGACCACGGCTCGGGGCCTGTTAACTCCGGATCCCTCCACCGTTCCTGCAGTTCACACTCAACACAAGATTTTCCCCATGTTTTAGAAACTTGAACCAAGTCAGGTCTCTGCACCTCCAGCTCTGTTTCGCATCCGGCTGGATGCTCCCAGAGATTCTCTGCCACAGCCACATTCCCAAACCTTGCCTGTTTCCCTGGCACTATGACAGGGAGACCGAGGTGGGCAGAGCTCTTCTTTCACCAAGCCGCGAGTCCCACGCACAGAAAGCAGGGCACGAACTGCCTCAGCTCCCCACAGCAGGGACGGGGCAGCACTTGAAGCAAACCCAGCCTCCATGGAAAGCTCACGTGCGTGTGCTGGAGTGCCAAGGTCACCCTCAGAGCTCGCAGATAAAGTCAGAGAGCGCTGCAGGACGTCACCGCACCCAGGGCCAGTGTTTCTGAGCCAGCCCGCGCCC
>NW_008239900.1:8633-9088 GCF_000691975.1 Corvus brachyrhynchos | reverse complement strand
CTCCGTTTCCCCTCCCGCCTGCGTCAGTCCCTGCTGAGCATCTCTGGGGCACGGCCGGTCCCGTCCCCTGCCCGGCCGCGGTGACACGGGGCTGGCCACCTGCGGAGCCGTGCGGCCGAGGGAAGCGCAGAGACAGCAGGACAAAGAGAAGTGCGCCGTGCCACGCTCCTGCAATCAATCCCCAGGGCACTGTGGCCGGGGTTATGAAGTACTGGGGCAAAAAACGCCTGAAAGGGGACTCGGGTATGAGGATGGAAGCGTCTCCACCATCGGTCCGGCTCTGTAAGCATCCCTAGGCAGGGCTTTAAGCCATCAGTTCACACTGACACCAATAAAGCAGAACCCCTCGGGTTTGCTCCCTTTTTCGGTGCGGATCCGGCACTGCCTGCCCGGCACCCAGCGAGGGCTGGGCCGGCACGGCCGAGCGGCCGCAGCTGGAGCCCTGTGTGGGCTGA
>NW_008239900.1:8299-8595 GCF_000691975.1 Corvus brachyrhynchos | reverse complement strand
CGCCGCTGCCCAGCCACAGCGGAAACGGACCTTCCCCTCTCCTTCCGCTGCTCGAGTCACCTCGGTGCCCACTCTGGGGTGGGACGGGAATGGAAGCAACGATGAGCATCCCTCTGTGGGTTTCCCCAGGCCCGTGCCCACTCTGGGTGTCCCCAGACCCATGCTGTCCCTGCTCCCGAGCAGCAGCCGTGCAGTTTGGCAGAGCAGGGCTCTCACCCCACACCTCACGCCCACAGCTGCGAGCCGCACAGCAGCTCCGGCCATCTCAGCCCCGCCCGCAGCTTCGGCTTCACCAG
>NW_008239900.1:3649-4094 GCF_000691975.1 Corvus brachyrhynchos | reverse complement strand
GGGCAGAAAGGCCGGGTTTAGGAGCAGAAGGGGCGGGTTTAGGGGCAGAAAGGCCGGGTTTAGGGGCAGAAAGGCCGGGTTTAGGGGCAGAAAGGCCGGGTTTAGGGGCAGAAGGGCCGGGTTTAGGGACAGAAGGGCCGGGTTTGGGGAGAGAAGGGCCGGGTTTAGGGGCAGAAGGGCCGGGTTTAAGGGCTACCGTGGTGGGGGCTCCTGTAGGTGGGACAGGAGGGTCCCAGCCTGGGGTGTGAGGGGAGAAGAGGGTCCCGACCCTCAGGGGGGAGGATGAGGGATCCACCCTCAGAAGGGCGAGATGAGCGTCCCACCCTGAGGAGAAGCAGCTCCCGGCCCTCAGGGGAGAACACAAAGACCCCACCCTGAGGAGAAGCAGCTCCCGGCCCTCAGGGGTGAACACAAAGACCACAACCTGAGGAGCAGCAGCTCCCGG
>NW_008239900.1:0-3320 GCF_000691975.1 Corvus brachyrhynchos | reverse complement strand
GATTGACAGCTCGGCCCCGCCCCGGATATGGCGCGGCCTCATTGGGCGGGAAGAGGGGTGAGGGGGAGGGGCCGCCTGTCAATCACTCACAGGCCCCGCCCCCAATCCCGATTTTTGGGATTTTTTTTAGGGATCTCAATCCCGATTTTTCGGGGATTCTGCTGCCGAGTTTTGGGAATCCCTATATTTTATTTTTTAAATTTTTTTGGGGGGGATTTTTTCATCCAATCCTGATTTTTTTTTCGGTTAGAATCCTGAATTTTAGGATCCCGATCCCGATTTTTCAGGGATTCCGCTCTCAGTGTTCCGGGGATTCCCGCCTCAAATTTTTGGGATTCCAAAGCCTGATTTTTCGGCTCCAATCCTGATTTTTTTTTTTTTTTTGGTTCCAATCCCCATTTTTTTGGGGTTCCGATGCTGATTTATGTTTTTTTTTTTTTTGGTTCCAATCCCGATTTTTTGGGGATTCCGATGCTGATTTTTGGGATCCCACTGAAAAAATTTTTCCCCCTTTTTTCCTATTTTCCCCCTGTTTTTTCCAGTTTTTCCTGGTTTCTCCCAGTTTTTCCCCATTTTCCCTACTTTTCCCTGTTTTTTTCAATTTTTCCCCATTTTCCCCAGTTTTTCCCTTTTCCCCCATTTTTCCTATTTTGCCTGGTTTTCCCCCAGTTTTCCCCATTTCCCCCCCATTTTTCCCATTGTTTTCTGGTTTTCCCCCACTTCCCCCCATTTTTCCCAGTTTCTTCCCACTTTTCCCAGTTTTCCCCTGTTTTTTCCCATTTTTCAGCATATTTTCCCCCATTTTTCCCATTTTTACCCAGGTTTTCCCCATTTTCCCTGGTTTTTCCTAGTTTTTCCCATTTTTTCCCAGTTTTCCCAGCTTCTTCCCAGTTTTTCCTATTTTTCCCCCAATTTTTCCTAGTTTTCCCAATTTGTTTCCCATTTCCCCCTGTTTTTCCCATTTCCCCCAAGTTTTCCCTCTTTTTCCCATTTTTCCCAGTTTTCCCTGGTTTTCCTTGGTTTTTCCCAGTTTCCCCCCATTTTTTTCATTTCTCCTCATTTTTTGCCACTTTTTCCCAGGTGTTCCTCACTTTTCCCCATTCTTCCCCACTTTTTCTGATTTCCCCTCATTTCCCCCCCCTTTTCCCATTTTTTCCCATTTTTACCCAGTTTTCCCCCATTTTCCTCACTCTTCCCTGTTTTTTCCAGTTTTTCCTCATTTCCCCCCAGTTTTTTCTCATTTTTCCCCATTTCCCTCTGGTTTTCCCCATTTTCCCCCATTTCTCCCCCATTTTCCCCACTTTCCCCCAGTTTTCCTTGGTTTCCCCCCATTTTTCCCCACTTTTCCCCCATTTCCCCCCTTTTTTCCCTGGTTTTTCCTGGGGAAAAACTGGGAAAACTGGGGGAAAAGGGGAAAAAAAGGGAAAAAACAGGAAAAAAACTGGGAGGAAAAGGGGGGAAAACAGGGAAAAATGGGGAAATTGGTGAAAAATGGGGGAAAACCAGAGGGAAATGGGGAAAAATGAGGGGGGGAAAAGGGGAAAACCAGGAAAAAAACCCGGAAAAACCAGGAAAAATGGGGAGAAATGGGAAAAAACAGGGGAAAACTGGGGAAAAAAGGGGAAAACCAGGGAAAAATGGGGGGAAATGGGGAAAAACATGGAAAAAAAAATGGTGGAAATGGGAAAAAAGGGGAAAACTGGGAAAAAAACAGGGGGGAAAGGGGGAAAATGGGGGAAAGTGGGGAAAACCAGAGGGAAATGGGGAAAAATTGGGAAAAATGAGGGGAATGTGGGGAAAAACAGCAAAAAACCAGGGAAAAATGGGGAAAACCCAGGAAAAACGGGGGGAAATGGGAAAAACCTGGTGAAAAACCCCAGAAGAACTGGGAAAAAACAGGAAAAATGGGGAGAAATCAGGGAAAATCAGAGAGAAATGGAGAAAAGTGGGGGGAAAACGAGGGAAAAGTGGGGAAAACCAGGAATAAGTGGGGGGAAATGGAGGGAAAATGGGAAAAAAACAGGGAAAAAAGAGAAAAGTGGGGAAAAATCCTGGAAAAACTTGGAAAAATGGAGGAATGCGGATGAAAAACAGGGAAAAATGGGGGAAAATGCTGGAAAAATCCCAGAAAAATGGGAAGAAATGGGGCAATCCAGGGAAAAACTGGGGAAAAAAAGGGAAAACCCAGGAAAAATTGGGAAAAAATGTGGGGAAATGGGGAAAAACCAGGGAAATCTGGGAGAAATGAGAAAAAACTGGGAAAAATTGGGCAAAAATAAGATAAAGGGGGGGAAGGGGAAAAAATCCCAGAAAAAATGCGGGAAATGGGGGGAGATGGGAAAATCCAGGGGAAAAAAGGGGGAAAATTGGGGAATATGGAGGGAAAATGGGGAAAATGCGGAAAAAATGGGAAAAAATGAGAAAAGAAATGGGGGAAAATTGGGAAAAAATGTTGAAAAATGGGGAAAACCCAGAGGGAAATGGGGAAAAACTGGGAAAAATGACGGAAAAGTAGGAAAGACTGGTGGAAAAAAAGGGAAAAGTGGGGGGAAATCCTGGAAAAATGGGAAGAAATGGGAAAATCCAGGGGAAAATCGGGAAAAAAGGGGGGGAAAACGAGAGAAAAGTGGGGAAAAACCTGGAAAAATGAGGAAAAACTGGGGGAAAACCCAGGAAAATGAGGAAAACCAGGGAAAAATTGGGAAAAACTGGGAAAAATGAGGGAAAACTGGGAAAACCTGGGAAAATTCCCCTTGGAATGGGGAATTTCTCCTTGGAAAACCTTGGAATTGGGGAGCTTTGGAGTGGGCAGTGCAAGGAATTCCTGGAGCTTTTTCCCGGCCAAGTTTCCAGGAATCTCTGGGAATTCCCGGGAAAAAAGGCAAGATGGGGCAGAATGCCGGGGATTTTTCCCAGGATTTTTTGGGGATTTTTCGCAGGATTTTTTGGGGATTTTTCCCAAGGATTTTTTGGATTATTCCTGAGGATTTTTTGGGATTTTTCCCAAGAATTTTGGCGATTTTTTTGGGATCTTCCCCAAGGATTTTTAGGGATTTTCCCCAGGATTTGGGGGATTTTTTTCCAGGATTTTTTTGGGATTTTTTCCAGGATTTTTGGGATTTTTCCCCAAGGATTTTTGGGAATTTTTCCAGAATTATTGGGATTTTTTTCCCAGGATTTTTTTGGGATTTTCCCAAGGATTTTTTGGGATTTTTCCCAAGGATTTTTGGGGATTTTTGGAGGATTTTTGGGGGATTTTTCCCAAGAATTTTTGGGATTTTTTCCCAGGATTTTTGGGGGATTTTTGGAGGATTTTTTTG
>NW_008239899.1:0-957 GCF_000691975.1 Corvus brachyrhynchos | reverse complement strand
CGTTTTTGGGGCGTTTTAGTGCCGATTTTGGGGCTCTTGGGGTCACTTTAGGGAGAATTTTGGGATTTTTGGGGGGTTTTTTGATTATTTTTGTTTTTTTTTTCAGGATTTTTTCAGGATTTTTCAGGATTTTTTTTCCCAATTTTTTTCCCAAAAATCCTTGGAATTTCACCAGGATTTGGGGCCGTTTTTGGGGTGTTTTAGTGCCAATTTGGGGTTCTTGGGGTCGATTTTGAGGTTCTTGGGGTCATTTTTAGGGTGAATTTGGGGATTTTTGGGGCTTTTTTGGGTGATTTTTGGGCCAATTTTTTCCGGGATTTTTTCTGCAATTTTTTGGGAATTTTTTCCCAATATTTTTCCCAGAAATCACTGGAACCTCTCTGGATTTGGAGCCGATTTTGGGGTTCTTGGGGTCGATTTTGGGACTCCTGGGGTCACTTTTAGGGCAGATTTTAGGATTTTTCGGCCAATTTTTTGGGGACTTTTTCCAGGATTTTTCCGGATTTTTTTCCCAATTTTTTTCCCAGAAATCCCTGGAACCTCCCAGGATTTAGGACCATTTTTTGGGGTGCTTTAGTGCCAATTTGGGGCTCTTGGGGTCGATTTTAGGTCAAATTTTAGGATTTTTTGGGCCAAGTTTTAGGAATTTTTGGGGATTTTTTTATTGATTTTTTCGGGAATTTTTTTCCCATTTCTTTCCCAAAAATCCTTGGAACCTCTCAGGATTTGGGGCCGTTTT
This sequence comes from Corvus brachyrhynchos, assembly GCF_000691975.1. Lineage (NCBI taxonomy): Eukaryota > Metazoa > Chordata > Aves > Passeriformes > Corvidae > Corvus > Corvus brachyrhynchos. The sequence continues at coordinate 218 of NW_008239899.1, read as the reverse complement.
TGGGGTGTTTTAGCGCCGATTTTGGGTCTCTTGGGGCCACTTTTATGGCGAATTTTGGGGCTTTTTTGGGTGATTTGTGAGCCAAATTTGGGGAGTTTTTCCGGGATTTTTTCCATGATTTTTCTGGAATCTTTTCCCAATCTTTTTCCCAAAAATCCTTGGAATCTCGCTGGGAAATGGGGCCGTTTTTGGGGTGGTTTAGTGCCAATTTTAGGGTA
>NW_008239898.1:303-867 GCF_000691975.1 Corvus brachyrhynchos | reverse complement strand
AACCGTCGTGACTATGGGGCAGACAAATGGTGCCTGGCCGTCAGTGGGGTGACCACTGACAACCCACATAGGTCACACCCAAAAGGGTTACCCCGAGGACTGTTCTTCATCTGCGGTGACAGGGCATGGGCAGGCATCCCTTCTCGCCTGTTAGGAGGCCCTTGTACCATTGGCCGCTTGACAGTGTTGACGCCCAACCAAACTCTAGTGCATGATTGGGAAAGGAAAAGAAACAGGACTTCAGAATAGGCAATTCGAAAACGTGAACTTTCAAATCTGGACCAAAATTGTGACTCGGAAGTTGTTCATTGGGCCAGACCAAAAGGGGTTGCAATCACCACATTATTGCCGTGGGTGGCTGCAGCCAAAGCGTTAGGGGAATTAGGTCATTTGGAATGTTGGGTCGTCAAACAAGCGAACCTTACTTCAAGTGCCCTGAGTGACCTCCTAAAAGACGAGGAAATAACCAGACAAGCCACCTTACAAAACAGGGCTGCTATCGACTTCCTACTCCTCCTCCATGACCACCGGTGTGAGGAGTTCGAAGGGCTGTGCTGCCTAAAC
>NW_008239898.1:0-242 GCF_000691975.1 Corvus brachyrhynchos | reverse complement strand
ATGCAACGTGAGACGGGTGATTGGCTCGGCAGCATCCTCAACGGATGGGGACTATCAGGATGGGCAGTGTCTATTCTCCGGACCGGACTGCTTTTGTTTTTCATCCTTTTGGTTACCCTGATTATGTTTGGACTTCTCAGAAGACTGCTGTTTAAATTGATTGTGAGCTCCCCCTCCCCCATGGACATTGGCCAGGCCGAAGCTCTCCTGGAATCAGAGCACGAGCCCATGGCCCCAGAGTC
>NW_008239897.1:22231-22512 GCF_000691975.1 Corvus brachyrhynchos | reverse complement strand
GGGGGAGTTTTGGGGGGAAATCTGGGGGATTTGGGGCAGTTTGGGAGAGTTTCGATGGGAATTTGGGGGATTTGGGGGAGTTTGGGGTGGGAATTTGGGGGATTTGGGGTGGAAATCCGGGGAATTTGGGGAGCTTTGGGGTGGAAATTTGGAGGATTTGGGGAAGTTTGGGGTGGAAGTTCGGGAAATTCGAGGGAGTTTGGGGTGGGAATTTGGGGTGGAAATTTGGGGGAGTTCGGGGATTTGGGGAGCTTTGGGGTGGAAATTTGGAGGATTTGGGG
>NW_008239897.1:17899-18421 GCF_000691975.1 Corvus brachyrhynchos | reverse complement strand
AGACCCAGGGGTCTGGGAACCCCAAAAATCCACCCCAAAAGGTGACCCAGGGGGCTGGGAACCCCAAAAATCCACCCCAAAAGAGACCCAGGACCCCAAAAATCCACCCTAGAAGTGACCCAGGGGGCTGGGAACCCCAAATCCACCCCTAAAAGAGATCCAGGGGTTTGGGAACCCCAAAAATCCCCCCTAAAAGTGACCCAGGACCCCAAAAATCCACCCCAAAAGTGACCCAGGTGTCCAGGCCCCCCCAAATCCACCCTAAATGAGACCCAGGGGTCTGGGAACCCCAAAAATCCACCCTGAAAGTGACCAAAGACCCCCCAAAAATTCACCCCAAAAGTGACCCAGGTGTCCAGGACCCCCCAAATCCCCCCAAAAATGAGACCCAGAGGTCTGGGAACCCCAAAAATCCACCCTGAAAGTGACCAAAGACCCCCCAAAAATTCACCCCAAAAGTGACCCAGGGGTCCGGGACCCCCCAAATCCACCCCTAAAAGTGACCCAGGTGTCCAGGACCCC
>NW_008239897.1:14945-15835 GCF_000691975.1 Corvus brachyrhynchos | reverse complement strand
GCCCCCTCAAAAAAGCCGCGCCCACTTCCTGGTGGCCACGCCCTAAGCACAAAGCCACGCCCACTTCTGGGTGAGCACGCCCCCAACACAAACCCCACCCACTCCCTGGTGGCCACGCTCCGACCACAAAGCCACGCCCACTTCCTGGTGGCCACGCCCCCAAACACAAAGCCACGCCCAATTCTGGGGCCACGCCCACAACCACAAAGCCACGCCCACTTCCTGGGGGTCTTGGCCCCAAACACAAAGCCACACCCAATTTTGGGGCCACACCCCAACCACAAAGCCACGCCAACTTCTGTAGCCACGCCCCCCCACAAAACCACGCCCACTTCTTGGTGGCCAAGCCCTAAGAATTAAGCCACGCGCACTTACTGGTGGTCACACCCCAAACACGAAGCCACGCCCACTTCCTGGTGGCCACGCCCCAACCACAACCTCCGTCCACTTCTGTGGCCACAGCCCAACCACAAAGCCACGCCAACTTCTGTAGCCACGCCCCCCCACAAAACCACGCCCACTTCTTGGTGGCCAAGCCCTAAGAATTAAGCCACGCGCACTTACTGGTGGTCACACCCCAAACACGAAGCCACGCCCACTTCCTGGTGGCCACGCCCTAAGCACAAAGCCACGCCCACAAACAGAAAGCCACGCCCACTTCCTGGTGGCCACGCCCCAAACACAAAGCCACGCCCACTTCTGGGACAATGCCCTAAGCGCAAAGCCACGCCCACTTCCTGGGTCACGCCCTAAGCACGAAGCCACACCCACTTCCTGGTTGCCATGCCCCCAACCAAAAAAAGCCACGCCCACTTCCTGGTGACCACGTTCCCCAACAGAAAGCCACGCCCACTCCCTGGTGGCCCCGCCCCCAACCACAAAAAGCCACA
>NW_008239897.1:12861-13365 GCF_000691975.1 Corvus brachyrhynchos | reverse complement strand
GAGGCCACGCCCTCCTAAGCCGCGCCCATTTCAGCCCCCTGGCTCCTCCCCTTCAGGCCCCACCCATCTAAGCCACGCCCCCTTCATTTAAGCCACGCCCATTTCCTTTTAAGCCACGCCCCTGTCCCTTTAAGCCACGCCCCCTTCACCCTCCCTTCTCCCACCAAAACCCCGTTTTCCCCCCAAAATCCAGGGGGAAAATCGCCCCCTTCCCTACCCTTGGACTCTTCCCCTTTAAGCCACGCCCATTCACTTTTAAGCCACGCCCATTCCCTTTTAAGCCACGCCCCTTTCACCCCCAGTTCTCCCACCAAAACCCCATTTTCCCCCCAAATAAAGGGGGGGGAATCGCCCCCTCCCCACCCTCAGACCACCCCCCTTTAGGCCACGCCCCTCTCCCTTTAAGCCACGCCCCTTTTACCCCCAGTTCTCCCACCAAAACCCCATTTTCCCCCCAAATAAAGGGGGGGGAATCGCCCCCTCCCCACCCTCAGACCCTTCCCC
>NW_008239897.1:10166-11835 GCF_000691975.1 Corvus brachyrhynchos | reverse complement strand
GCCCCCAAAAACGGGCACGGGGACCACAAAACCCCCCCAGGAACCCCAAAATCCCCCCAGGGACCCCAAAATCCTGCACGGGGACCCCAAAATCCTGCACGGGGACCCCAAAAACCACCCTGGGGATCCCAGAAACCACCCTGGGACCCCAAAATTCTGCACAGGGACCCCAAAAACCACCCCGATGACCCCAAAAATGTGCACGGGGACCACAAAAACCCCCTGGGAACCCCAAAATCCCCCCAGGGACCCCAAAATCCTGCACGGGGACCCCAAAATCCTGCACGGGGACCCCAAAAACCACCCTGGGGATCCCAGAAACCACCCTGGGACCCCAAAATCCTGCAAAGGGACCCCAAAAACCACCCCAGGGACCCCAAAAACCACCCTGGGAACCCCAAAAATGTGCACGGGGACCCCAAAAACCACCCTGGGGATCCCAGAAACCACCCTGGGAACCCCAAAAACCCCCCCGGGGACCCCAAAATCCTGCACAGGGACCCCAAAAACCACCCCGAGCACCCCAAAAATGTGCACAGGGACCCCAAAAACCCCCTGGGAACCCCAAAATCCCCCCAGGGACCCCAAAAATCCCCTCAGGGACCCCAAAATCCTGCACGGGGACCCCAAAAACCACCCTGGGAACCCCAAAATCTTGCAAAGGGACCCCAAAAACCATCCGGGGACCCCAAAATTCTGCACAGGGTCCCCAAAATCCACTCTGGGACCCCAAAATCCTGCAAAGGGACCCCAAAAACGACCCTGGGGACCCCAAAATTCTGCACAGGGACCCCAAAAACCACCCCGAGGACCCCAAAATCGTGCACGGGGACCCCAAAAACCCCTGCGGGGACCCCAAAAACCACACCGAGGACACCAAAAAAGCCCTCTGGGGACCCCAAAAACCACCCCGGGGACCCCAAAAATGTGCACAGGGAAAACCCGCGCCTCAAGGGGACCCCAAAAATCCCCCCGGGGACCCCAAAACCCTCCTGGGGCACCTCCGGGACCCCAAAAACCGCCCTGGGGCATCCAAAACCCCCCCCTGGGCATCTCTGGGACCCCAAAACCCCCCCGGGCATCCCAAAAATCCCCCTGGGGCATCATCTGGGACCCCAAAACCCCCGCGTCAGGGGCACCCCAAAAACCCCCCCTGGGGCACCCCAAAAACCTCCCCTGGGGCACATCTGGCACCCCAAAACCCGCGCATCAAGGGGACCCCAAAAACCCCCCTGGGGCAACTTTGGGACCCCAAAACCCCCCCTGGGGCACCTCCGGGACCCCAAAAACCGCCCTGGGGCATCCAAAAACCCCCCTGGGACGCCAAAAACCTCCCCTGGGCATCTCTGGGACCCCAAAACCTTCCTGGGGCACCCCTGGGGCACCTCTGGGACCCCAAAAACCCCCCTGGGCATCCCAAAAATCCCCCTGGGGCACCTGGGAGACCCCAAAACCCCCCCTGGCACCCCAAAACCCCCCCCGGGGCACATCTGGCACCCCAAAACCCGCGCCTCAAGGGGACCCCAAAAATCCCCCTGGGGACCCCAAAACCTTCCTGGGGCACCTCCGGGACCCCAAAAACCGCCCTGGGGCATCCAAAACCCCCCCCGGGCATCTCTGGGACCCCAAAACCGCCCCGCGCATCCCAAAAATCCCCCTGGGGCATCAT
>NW_008239897.1:6818-8838 GCF_000691975.1 Corvus brachyrhynchos | reverse complement strand
CCCAGTTCCCCCCCAGTACCCTCCCAGTGCCTCCCAGTGCTCCCAGTTGCCTGCCAGTTGCTCCCAGTCCCGCCCAGTTCCCCCCCAGTACCCTCCCAGTGCCTCCCAGTGCTCCCAGTTGCCTGCCAGTTGCTCCCAGTCCCGCCCAGTTCCCCCCCAGTACCCTCCCAGTGCCTCCCAGTGCTCCCAGTTGCCCACCAGGTGGTTGTGGGCGCGGAAGGACCCCCGCAGGCTCCCGTCGAAGGCGTCCCAGAGTTCCCCCCCAGTACCCTGGCTGCTGGCGGCCACCCTGCCCAGTATGGACCAGTATGGACCAGCATGGACCAGTATGGACCAGTATGGACCAGTACACACCAGTATGAGCCAGTATGAACCAGTATGGGCCAGTATGGACCAATATAAACCAGTGTGCCCCAGTATGGACCAGCATGGACCAGTATGGACCAGTATGGACCAGTACACACCAGTATGAGCCAGTATGAACCAGTATGGGCCAGTATGGACCAATATAAACCAGTGTGCCCCAGTATGGACCAGTATGGACCAGTATGGGCCAGTATGGACCAGTATGAGCCAGTATGAACCAGTGTGCACCAGTATGGACCAGTATGGACAAGTATGGGCCAGTATGAGCCAGTATGAACCAGTGTGCACCAGTATGGACCAGTATGGACAAGTATGGGCCAGTATGAGCCAGTATGAACCAGTGTGCACCAGTATGGACCAGTATGGACCAGTATGGGCCAGTATGAGCTAGTATGAACCAGTATGAACCAGTGTGCACCAGTATGGACCAGTATGGACAAGTATGGGCCAGTATGAAACAGTATGAACCAGTATGAACCAGTGTACCCCAGTATGGACCAGTATGGACAACTATGGGCAAGTATGAGCCAGTATGAACCAGTATGAACCAGTATGAACCAGTGTGCCCCAGTATGCACCAGTATGAACCAGTGTGCACCAGTATGGACCAGTATCGACCAGTATGGGCCAGTATGAGCCAGTATGGACCAGTCAGCTGCAGGGGAGACCAGTACAAACCAGTATAAACCAGTATGGATCAATATGGACTGGTATAAACCAGTATAGGCCAGTATGGAGCAGTATAAACCAGTATAAACTGCTATGCACCAGTATGGACCAGTATGGACCACTATACACCAGTATGAACCAGTATGAACCAGTGTGCACCAGTATGGACCAGTATGGACCACTATACACCAGTATGAACCAGTATGAACCAGTGTGCACCAGTATGGACCAGTATGAACCAGTATGCACCAGTATGGACCAGTATGGACCACTATACACCAGTATGAACCAATATGCACCAGTATGGACCAGTATGCACCAGTACGCACCAGCATGTACCAGTATGAACCAGTACACACCAGTACGAACCAGTACGAGCAAGTGGGGACCTCCCAACAGCCCCCCCGTGTCCCCCAGTTCATCCCAGTAACAACCAGTGCAATCCCAGTGCCTCCAGTCCCCTCCCAGTGCCCTCCCAGTTACCCCCAGTCCCCTCCCAGTGTGATCCACTCCCTCCCAGTCCCCTCCCAGTTCCCCCCAGTCCCCTCCCAGTACCTCCCAGTCCATTCCCAGTGCCCTCCCAATCTCTCCCAGTCCCTTTTCAGTGACCCCCTGGGTGCCCCCAGTCCCCTCCCAGTCCCTCCCAGTGCCCTCCCAGTCCCTCCCAGTGCCTCCCAGTCCCCTCCCAGTCCCATCCCAGTGCCTCCCAGTGCTCCCAGTAGCTCACAGGCAGCTGGGCGGCTCCGTGGAGTCCATCAGGGGGTACCAGGTGAAGTCGTAGATGGTGTCACCCTCGGGCACCCGCAGGGCCGGGGCCTGCCCGTGGAGTCCATCAGGGGGTACCAGGTGAAGTCGTAGATGGTGTCACCCTCGGGCACCCGAAGGGCCGGGGCCTGCGACCCCGAGTGACCCCTGAGTGACCTCTGAGTGACCCTGAGTGACCCCCGAGTGACCCCTGAGTGACCCTGAGTGACCCCTAAGTGAC
>NW_008239897.1:0-1423 GCF_000691975.1 Corvus brachyrhynchos | reverse complement strand
ATTTTGGGGTGATTTTGGGGAATTGGGGGGTTTGGGGTGATTTGGGGGGATTTTGGTGGGTTTTGGGGGGATTCTGGAGCAATTTTGGGGGATTTTGGCGCGATTTTGGGGTGGTTTTGGGGCGGTTTTGGGGGGTTTTGGGATGATTTGGAGGGATTTTGGGGCGATTTGGGTTGATTTTGGGGTCATGGTGGGTTTGGGCTGGTTTTGGGGTGATTTAAGGGGATTTTGGAGTGTTTTGGGATGATTATGGTGGGTTTTGGGCTGATTTGGGGGGATTTTGGGGCGATTCTGGGGGATTTTGGGGTGATTTGGGGGAATTATGGTGGGTTTGGGCTGATTTTGGGGTTATTTTGGTGGGTTTTGGGGTGATTTTGGGGTGATTTTAGGGGATTTTGGGGCAATTTTAGGGGATTTTGGTGGGTTTGGGGTGATTTTGAGGTGATTTGGGGTGATTTTGGTGGATTTCAGGGTGATTTGGGGTGATTTTGGGGCGGTTTCGGGGGATTTGTGGGGATTTTGGGGGGATTATGCTGGGTTTGGGGTGATTTTGGGCTGATTTTGGGGCGATTTTGGTGGATTTTGGGGTGATTAGGGGTGATTTCAATGGATTTTAGATGATTTGGGGCAATTTTAGTAGATTTTGGGGTGATTCTGGGGGATTTTGGGGTGATTTGGGGTGGTTTCGGGGGATTTTGGGTGATTTGGGGTGATTCTGGGTGATTTGGGCTGATTTTGGGGCAATTTCGGGGGATTTTGGGGCAATTTTAGTGGATTTTGGGGTGATTTGGGGTGATTCTGGGTGATTTTAAGGCAATTTTGGGGTGATTTGTGGCAATTTCGGGGGATTTTGGGGCAATTTCGGGGGATTTGGGGGTGATTTGGGGTGATTTTGGTGGATTTTGGGCTGATTTTGGTGGATTTGGGGGCGACTTTGGGGGATTTTGGTGTATTTGGGGTGATTTGGGGCGATTTTAGTGGATTTTGGGGTGATTTGGGGCGATTTTGGGGTGATTTGGGGCGATTTCGGGGGATTTTGGGGCGATTCTGGGGTGATTTGGGGCGATTCCAGGGTGATTTGGGGCGATTGGGCGATGCTGGGGGGATTGGGGGCGATTCCGGGGTGATTTGGGGCGATTTTGGGGGATTTTGGGGTGATTCTGGGGTGATTTGGGGCGATTTCGGGGGATTTTGGGGCGATTTCGGGGATTTTGGGGCGATTTGGGGTGATTTTGGTGGGTTTGGGCTGATTTTGGGCTGATTTGGGGCGATGTCGGTGGATTTTGGGGTGATTTGGGGCGATTTCGAGGTGATTTGGGGCGATTTCGGGGGATTTCGGGGCGATTTTGGTGGGTTTGGGCTGATTTTGGGCTGATTTGGGGCGATGTCGGTGGATTTTGGGGTGATTTGGGGCGATTTCGAG
>NW_008239896.1:0-333 GCF_000691975.1 Corvus brachyrhynchos | reverse complement strand
AGCCCAGACCCCTCTATAGGGCTCAGACCCCTCCATAGGGGATTTAGGGTCCCCTATAGGAGCCCAGACCCCTCTATAGGGCCCCAGACCCCTCTATAGGAGCTCAGATCCCTCCACAGGAGCCCAGACCTCTCCATAGGGGATTTAGGCCCCCTATAGGGGCTTTGGGGTCCCCTATAGGAGCCCAGACCCCTCTATAGGGGATTCAGGCCCCTCTCTAAGAGCCCAGACCCCTCTATAGGAGCCCAACCCCCTCCATAGGGGCTTTCGAGTCCCCTATAGGAGCCCAGACCCCTCTACAGGAGCCCAGACCCCTCTATAGGGCTCAGACCC
>NW_008239895.1:5083-5588 GCF_000691975.1 Corvus brachyrhynchos | reverse complement strand
TTAGAGAATTTAAAGTCAGATTTTAAGAGAAGGTTTAGAAGAAAGGGGGAGAGGTCTCTCTCAGATTGGGAAAGGCTAGGTTTAGCTTGCCTATTTCCCATTGAAGTTCCTCCCTCAGCAGAAAAAGAGAAAAAAAAACCAAAAAGGACTTTAAGTATTGCGTGCGAGAAAAAGAGGAGAGCCCCAAATTTAAACTTACAAATCCCGTTTTCTGGTGAGGCTGGCTCCTGTTGAAGTCCAATAAAGTCTGCTGGGGGGGGGTCTGGCAGTTCGATCCTCAGGGACTTCTGTCCTAGATGAGGAGAGAGGGTCTCGAACTGTGCCAGTCCAAAAGGCCCTACTAAAACGTAGGTACTTTTTTCAGAGGATCAGCACACAAACGGCTGGTTCTGTCTTGGCGTGGTCAAGATGCAGCTCAGGCCAGGAGTCCAAGGTTCAGGGTCCAATGGCTGTTCGGGCGCCAGTTATTACAGCTGGTGGATGGGTTCAGTGGCTCTGACCCACG
>NW_008239895.1:1208-3804 GCF_000691975.1 Corvus brachyrhynchos | reverse complement strand
CGGGCGGCGCGGGCGGCGCGGGCCCAGCGCACCCCACACGGCGGGGTGCCTCTGGCATCTGCAGCAGGTGCTTTTGCAAGCTGAGCAGTTCCGATAGCTGCCGTGAGATATTTGGCAGTTCCGATAACTGCTGTGAGATATACAGCAGTTCCGTTAACAAATGCAGATGATGTATTAGAAGATCGACTGCTCGGGTCTGCGACTTCGCAGAACAGTCTGGCGCTATGGAGGGCGATGGCTTACATCCAGGCATTCTCAACGCAGAATACGCATGCGCAGCCGTGCTAGTGATGCCATGAAGATTTTTTGCCTTTTCCTTTTTACCCCGTTATACCTTTTTTACAACTTCTGTATTCCTAGTGCTTTTTTCCTACATTCTTGGACTTGTTTGTCAAGCTAAGAGACTAAACATTTTAGAAGCTTCATAGCTAGGGATAAGTGTGCCCCAGACCCCAAGGTCCTCTCCAGAACACATTCTGTAAACTAAGATAGAACCATCCAGGGGAAGGCTCCTTGGGGAGGGGGGCTCACTTGAGCCTCTCATTGGGGAATCTTTGATAGATATGCTAATTAGTAAGACCTATAATGTTATACCCGATCTTTTGTGGGGGGCATTTTTTGCGGGGTGCATCTCGATGCATATGAGCTGGACGTGTGCACCTAAGGATCCTTAAAATAAATACCAAGGTAAAATCCCTTTTCCCCTTCTAACCGTGCATGACTCTTGATTTTAAGACCAAGAAAACGCATCAGTGCCTTTATCTTCTCCCTGCCATCAGAGGTTAAGGAAATTGTTCACTCAAACAAAATTAGCAGGCTGACATTTCAGAACATTATGAACCTTGAATGAGGGGCTTTAAAATTTTTATATTTATAAACAAAGAAGTGTGTGATGTGGGTTTAGGGTCTTTTAATCCTAGAACTTTTATATTGATAATTATTTATACCCAGAGAAACAAAACTTCTTTGTTGTGTTTCAGAGAAACACAAAGTATGTGAAGCATGCTGTTAATATTTCATAATCATCAGTTGTCTGTGCTTTATTGATGCTGATTTTTCCAGTGAGTAAAGCTTTCTTTGCAGAGATTTCCCCCACTCTTCCCACCCCACACCCCCCCCATGCTCGCTCTAAATTTTCCACAAGGTGCCTGAATCATAGCTTAAGAAGTACTGCAGGCTGATCCCTGTAGGGCACTGTTATGCCCCTGTCTGCTTGGCAGGTTTAGGGGTAGGTTGATTTACTCTGGGCGGTGCACAGGAGAAACAACAACATTGTCAGGAGGTTCAGTAACAAACTTTTACTTGCAAACTTAAAGGTAGAATAAGGTACTTGGCAAATTTTAAAATGTAACCATTTTGGTTAGAAATGCAATATAAAAGCATAAAAATAATGCTTAAGAAAATGTATAAGGGAAAATAAAGTATAAGAGTAGAAAGATACATAATCACCACCTGTGGATCCAGCGATGAGACTTGATTGTTGCAATTTCGATGTTCATTGGTCAGTGATGGTCACAGTCTTGACCCATTGGGGGTGGGGGAAAGCCCATGAAACACAAAGTCCAGTGGGTTAATATACACTCAGGCTAGGTGGGAACGCCCAGGTACCTCTGATTTACTGAAATATGAATATAGATCTAGTATCGATATCCAACTGAGACGGACAAAGGCTCTAACGGTTTAGAGTTAGAAAGTGCACGCTTATTTGGCGCAAGGCACTGCGTGGGATAGCTCCCTAAGACGCAGAGCCCCGATATAAGCAAACACAAAGCTTTTTATTTACAAAAATCATGAATATCCAAAATACAAATGCATATTCATAAAATTAACACCTCCCATTCTCTGCTTCATATGGAAATGAGCTTAAATGTCATTAAGCATGCACAGTGTGTGCTCTGAATTGAGTCGGTGGTCTCGAATTGGGTCAGTGGTCCCAAATAGATGAAGTAAGCTCCTCTCCCTCATTTTGACCTTTTTTGCCTTTCTGAACTTTAACAATCCTAATCACTTTAGTGACCTCTAAATTTCCTCTTGCGTGACTTTTGAATAGGTTCTCACAGAAGGAGGAAATTGGTAATTGTCCTTGTTCTCTAGACCAACTTATCAATGTTTCTGTTCCTTGTTCTAAGCACAGCTAAACAAACATACAAATGACAGATCATCAATTATTTAGTAATCAATTACTAACATCTTGAAAACCATTTCAGGTCCAGCTTTCTTAACTATTTTAATTAACTCTAGCTGGGCCCGAATTCCTTCCTATTCTAACTAATTTCAACACAGCTAGCCTATACCTAAAATCTTTGTTTCTTTTAAATCTATGTTTCACTTCCCCTGGGGCTGGGAGTTTTACACTGGATGATGTAATACTATGTCTTGGGGTGACCTTATGATGTGTATCCCATATTGCTGCCTATGCCCAGAAATTAATTCCTGTGCCTTTCTATGCCTCTAAACTGAGCCTGAGAGGGGGAAGGAGAAACTGAGGCAAAACTTTTGCAAAGCAGTTTGCAGCTTGCTCAAGGTCACACACAGATAGCAATTGGTTTTCCCCACTGCGGCAGGGGAGGGAGGAAGCACCCGGCTTGCTGCGCCC
>NW_008239895.1:0-560 GCF_000691975.1 Corvus brachyrhynchos | reverse complement strand
TTCTCCACAGCATCTTCCAATACCAAACAAGCATCACCACGGATAGAATCCAACTTGCACTAACTAAAATGAGCAATACAATAATAGGATGAATCAAGGCATTGAGTATACCAGTTGCTGGTGGTGACGATCCGAAAAGCACATCCCACCAATGATGGGACAGATGTCCTTCAAATAATTTAAAAACTGTTTTGTTAGTTTCTGTATCATGATGCACCATGATTCTTTCCTGTGTCTTTGACTTCCTCTAGAATTTGTCTCAGCTCTTGATGTTTTAGCAGCTGAGCCACTAGGGTCAGATTCATTCCTATAGGCACAGGCAAGACTTCCTGAACAGTAATCAGGCTTGCCTTTATATACTGGTGTGATATTACAGGTGCCTGATAAGAAAAATCACATCCTTCAGTTTTCGTAAAATTGCAAATACACAAATTAAACCAGGTCTCATTTACAATTAGATTGTCTATCATTATGGTGGGACACGCTGTTCTGAGGCAGATGCAATCTTTTCCGGTATACACCAGCCTAGTTGTTTGGTTAATTGAATGCACCTCAAAGTG
>NW_008239894.1:0-848 GCF_000691975.1 Corvus brachyrhynchos | reverse complement strand
TTACAAAGATTCACGCCCTATTCCCACGGGACATCCTCTAAGCAGTGGGGGAGCCGACCAGCGTGTAACTTTTCCCAAGGCTGTTCAAGGCTGCCTGCTGCCAGGTGTCTTTCCGGCCTATCTGCAGCCTGAGGCCCCTTCAGGGGTTCTTCTGCAGCAGCCCTGGGTTGCCCAGACTGTCCTGGGGTATCATATGCCCCTGTTCCACAAGGAATCCCTCTACAGGGGCCCTTACCACGAATGGTCGAGTGGTCGCTATCTTGCCCTTGGGTCCTTCGATGATGACATTTTGTTTGCTGCTCATGGATACTGCGACTCCACCAATCCCAGGGATCATACCTGCCACTGGTTCCAGTTCCCAATTCCCTGGCCACTTGGAGTGGGCGATGATGGTCACGTCTTCTCCAGTGTCCAGCATCCCTGGATGGTAGATTCTCTCCCCCTTACAGAACAAGCTGCACTCTATGGTTGGTTTGTTTGAGCCTACAATCTATCCACATTGCTGTTGGATTGAGAGGAATCTGTTCTGGGCGGTTCTGTGGAAGCAAAAAGGCTTGTGCAATTGGCGTTCCCTGTGGGAGAGAGAAAGGTGTGTCCGTGCAGCAAAGCTGGACAAGAATGTCTTGTCCAGGGTGTGCTGTTTGTATCTCCGGTAATACAAAGATTTTTTTCTGGACCATGTAGGGTATCACTTAGGATAAGAATGTCCCACGGGCCATTCTGTGGTCTGTACTTTCCTGTGGGGATACGATAAAAACGCTTGTCAACAAGGTTAAGTGGCAGTGACATTACCAGGTGGTGCCTGGTTCCCATCGGTAGCACTCCGTGTGTTGGATCCTTCTCATGTG
>NW_008239893.1:7272-7638 GCF_000691975.1 Corvus brachyrhynchos | reverse complement strand
TACCCCTGCTGGGTGTCCATGTCCTTAAATACCCAGAGGTATTTAAGGACATTTAATTTAAACTGCCTCCACCTTGTCCCCTTTTGTATAGGAAACGATGTCCATGGTTGTGTTCCGGCTTTGTTGTTGTTCTGGAAGCTGAGGAATTGAGCAGGAGCTTGGCTGAGCAGCAGTGTGTGTCAATCAGTACCATTTTGTGGAGCTGATGGTTTGTGGTGTCACTTGCTTGTGTCCAAGTCGGTGTGGCTGTGTCCGAGCAGATTGAGAGCATGTGTTTGTAGGGAGGCGTTGCTGTTGTTCCTTGGCTGGGGGTGCCCGGTTTTCGGGCCATCCCCCCTGGAGCAGGGTGTCCCCCCTTGGTGCAGG
>NW_008239893.1:4848-5920 GCF_000691975.1 Corvus brachyrhynchos | reverse complement strand
TGTGAGAGCTTCAGCAGTAGCACCACCCTGATCCAGCACCAGAGGATCCACACTGGGGAGAGGCCCTACGAGTGTGGGGAATGTGGGACAGGCTTCAGCCAGAGCTCCACCCTCATCCAGCACCAGAGGATCCACACTGGGGAGAGGCCCTACGAGTGTGGGGAATGTGGGAAGGGCTTCACCAGCAGCTCCAACCTGATCAAACACCAGGTGGTCCACACCAGGGAAGGGCCCTATGAGTGCTTGGATTGTTGGAAGAGCTTCTGGCACAGCTCCGAACTGAAGGTACACCAGCGCACCCACACGGGGGAGAGGCCCTACGAGTGTTCTGAGTGTGGGAAGAGGTTTCACACCAGCTCCAATCTCCTTGTGCACCAGCGGATTCACAGAGAGGAGAGGCCCTTCCGCTGCCCCGACTGCAGGAAGGGCTTCAAACACAACTCCAACCTTATCATCCACCGGCGCATCCACACCGGGGAGAGGCCCTACGAGTGTCCCCAGTGTGGGAAGAGCTTTTCCCAGAGCTCAAACTTGACCCAACACCAACGGAGGCACCACTAAGGGAAGCCCTGCGAGTGTCCCAAGTGTGGGAAGAGCTTCGTGCGCTGCTCCAGCTCCATCCCCCGTGGGAGGATCGGCGTTGGATGATCCCCAGTGACCCCCGTTGGGCAGAGCCCTGGTGACCCCCGTTCCGGGTGATCCCCGCTGGGTGGGGGGAAGGTGTTGGAGAGATTTCTTTGCCTTCTCCTTGTGCTGCTGGGATTTGGTTGGTAATAAATTCCCTCCCTGTGCCCAGGCTGGCTCTGTTGTGCCGGTGCCCGGGGCGGGATCTCTCCTATGACCTTCCTGCAGATTGTTCCATCTCTGCTGTCCATATGGAAAGATGCAAAGATCCCTTTTGCTTCACACAGTTAAATGTCTGACGGGTCACACGGTGGTGCCTGTACAGATACACGTCTGGAGAGAAAGCCAAACATCCATCGCACTCTCTCAACACCCACAGAGCCTGAACCAAACTCTACAAGGCCACGCAGCTTTACACAGAAATTCATACATCGATAAAACTGTACAA
>NW_008239893.1:788-3406 GCF_000691975.1 Corvus brachyrhynchos | reverse complement strand
TACATCTGATCTGGAGTCATATGGTTGGAACATCCCCTTGGCTGATTTGGGTCCGCTGGCCTGGCTGTGTCCCCTGCCAGGATCCTGCCCACTCCCATCCCCTCTGCTGGGGGAAGGAATGGCAGAGGGACAGCGCTGCTGGGCAGCAGCCAGAACACCGCTCTGTTCTCAGCACCCGTCCAGCTACCAATGCAAAGCACAGCCCTGGAAGGCCCGTGAACTTTCCCTCAGGCAGACGCAACACACGGGAACTGAGATGCCAGCCACACGGGACTTGAGCTGCCAGCAGCCCAGGTCACCCTCTGCCAGCCCCGCTCCTTGCACCTTGTGTCCCCCTGGAGCAGAGGGAAGTGCTGAACGAGGAGCCTGCCAGCGCCGGGCAGAGGCAGCCCCGTGGGAGGGCAGAGCAGGCCATGAGCAGGGCGAAATGCAGCCCCTGCGGGCAGCGCTGCTCCCCGGCCGCTCGGGGCGGGCAGCGGCAGCGGCGGGGCCATGCCCGGCGCGGTGCCCTCGTCCCCGGGGCTGTTGCTGTTTTCTTGTCCGCTTCCAGGTGCAAATGGGAGACTGCCGCTAGGAGGATTACAATAAAAGAATGAAAACGCTCTTTTTGCCGAGTTTGGATGCCAGTCCAAGAGAGCAGCTCAGCTCTCAGCTGTCTGCCTCCTCTGTGCCAAGCCAGCACTTTCAGCCTGGAGCAAAGGCCCTCTCTGCAAAGAACCTGCTGGCTGCTTTCTTTCTGCTGCTGTTCATTGACACAGGCAGAAAAGCAGCAACCTGGTTTGGATGCTGAGTCTGTCCAAACAGGTGAACTTTGCCATGGGAAGGCAGGACACGGAGTCTTGAGCCCTGCCCAGCGTCATAGCAATCGCCTTTGTTGCTGCCGTGTATTGTCACTGCCGAGGGTGAAACCCCACGGGAGCACATGCCCTGTCTCTAGAAGCCACAGCCGAGCAAAGCACTGCGCTCTACAGTCTTCCATCAGGAGGTTTCTGGTGTGTCCAGCATTGCTTTCAAAGCAAACCAGGGAGAAGGCAAACTGTGTGTAGCCCAATGCTACTGGAGAGGGTCTCAGACTTGCTGACTCCTGGGTCTTCGAGGTCAGATCAGTTTGGAATGAGTGTGATGTGGAACTCGTGCAAGGCAGAAAAGGGGAGCACAGAAGGAAAGGAATGAATAGTGGCTGTGAACATCTTGGCTTGTTTCTTTCCATTTTCATTTCACTTCTGGGAAGCTGTTTTGCTTTTGCGAGAATCTTCTCCACACTGCTGTTTGCTGTTTTCAAGAGCCTTTCCTGGAGAACTTTGTAGGAGATAAGAATAAGAATCGTTTTTACCTTTGTTAAATATGTTAAAACTGTTCAATTCTGTTCCCAGTAAGGCACTCTGGGAAGGGCTCAGCTGCAGATGCGGCAGGCGGCTGAGTGTTGCTTGATAGTGAGGCAGTGACTGGTTGGGGAGATGCGAGGACCATGTGAACAGAAAGCTGATTGCAGGCAGGGGCACATGAGCAGCGAGCCTGCAGCTGCAGCACCCAGTGAGTGCTTTTCTCGGATAGGTTTCAGTTCAGTTCTGTTAAAGTTCGGTTCAGTCCTGTTGAGTTCAGAGTATAAAAAGACTCAGTTTGCTACAATAAATTGATCTTCTCCAGAGGTATAAGGAGGTCCGTGTGCTTTGCCGCCCATTGCTACAGAACTGGCTCGAGCTCCTGTCACAGGATGTGCCACCACTTGCAGCTTCTCTTGGCCTTGCACACTGCGTGCAGCTCGACTCTTGCAGCAAAGCAGGACCAAGGTTTTGAGACCTTGACCACTTGTCCTTTCTTCTGGTGGGCAGGAGAGTTGTGCCATGGCTGAGGTTTTCATTGCTGCTGCTCTATTCTAAGGAAACAGGAGGGGCTACCAGGAATTGTTAGGGAATACAGGGCTGGGGGAATTCAGAGAAAGAATCTGCAGAGCCTGCAGCCAGAAGTGGAGAGTTGATTGCCAATCCTTCCAAGCTCTCGGTGGACATCTTGCAAGTGATGTGGAATGTGAAAATGGTCTGAGAGAGGCAATTGTTTTCTGAGTTCAGTGTAGATGATTGCACATCTGGTGCATTGGTGCACAAATCGAGAGTGCAATCAGTTCCTTGGAAGCAGCAGAACAAGCTGGAGCTCTCCTAGCAGATGACTGAAGGAATCTGCAAAGGAGAAATGCAGGAAATGACTTGGTCAGCCTTGCCTGGAAGAAGGGTAATTTTCTCTAAGAATTACTAATCCTTTCCCTTGGCTTTTGACGTTCTTCACAAGGCCATTTGCATCCCAGCTTCAGCACGATGCGAGAAGCCCGGGCTCACAGAACTGCGTGAAAGATTCCTCCGCAGCAACACTCGGGTGGAAAGGGGAGCGGGGCGCCCGAGCACCCTCTGGGGAAGCCTCCCGCCAGGTGGAATTTGTGCCGTGCCGGGAGAGGAGGAGGGGGGAAGGATGGGCGCTGTGTGGCAGCAGCAGGAAGTCTGGGCCGCAGGACATTCCACCTGCGCCGCTGCCCCGCAATCGGCGGCCCTGTCCCCGGGGCTGCGGCCCTGGCACCGCGTCCGCTGAGCTGCCGACGCTGCGGGAGCTCCCCGGGGTGGGGTCAG
>NW_008239893.1:0-636 GCF_000691975.1 Corvus brachyrhynchos | reverse complement strand
GTCTCCTGCTGCTGGGAAGAAGCAAGGAAGCGAGTCGAGAAGTTCTGGTTTCTCTTTGTCCTGCTGGATTTTTTAATTTCATTCCACGCTCCAGAGGCAATTGCTGTGCTGGCCTCTGTCAGCTGGTTCTATTTCAAGAGCAGCAGCAACAGGACTGTGTTTGAGCGCTGGCAGTGGGGCCTGTATGGCTTTCATACTCCTCGCCTTCGTGCTCGGAGGCTGGTGGACATTCCAGTATGTGCTGATCCTTATGCCTGTGACAAAAAGACTGACTTCAGTGCCATGAAAGCACGGTGGGTAGCCCTGACTGAAAGAGGCAATTGCAGTTTAGCTGAAGAACTTCAGGCGGCAGCCAGAAGGGCACAACAGCAGCCGTGATCTCCAACTCACAAGGCAAAGGCAACAGCAGCATCCCGATGGCGCATCACGGTGAGTGAAAGGGTGCGGAAACGCGATCATTTCTTCCTCTGAAGTTTGGTGCAGGGCAGCCCAGGCAGGCTCTGAGGAATCAGGGGTGTTTGTGGGTGACTGCTGTTCTGCTGAAGAGATTCAATTAGAAAAAGAAGGTGTTCTGCCATTGGAGTCTTGACATCAGTGCTTTGTCAGCAAGACGCGGCTGCTCCGTTCTGCGCTGGG
>NW_008239892.1:53902-54287 GCF_000691975.1 Corvus brachyrhynchos | reverse complement strand
CCACTGAAACAGCCCCAAATATCCACCAAAACAGCCCAAACCAGCCCCGAATATCCACTGAAACAGCCCCAAATATCCACCAAAACACCCCAAAATATCCACCGAAACAGCCCCAAATATCCACTGAAACAGCCCCAAATATCCACCGAAATATCCAGCTTCAGGGGTACCCCCCTCCCAGCTTTAGAGGTGCCCCCTCCCAACCTTTGGGGTGCCCTCCCAGGCTTTGGGGTGCCCCCTCCCACACTTTGGGGTGCCCTCCCAGGCTTTGGGGTGCCCCCTCGCAGGCTTTGGGGTGCCCCCTCGCAGCTGCGGGTACCTCGAAGAGCAGCGTGAGCAGCAGGATGCGCGTGGCCAGGTTGGAGGCCTGGGGCAGGGTGGCCAT
>NW_008239892.1:52654-53083 GCF_000691975.1 Corvus brachyrhynchos | reverse complement strand
CCCCACCTGTTTGAGCACGCTGTCGCGGTAGGCCGGGCCGTTGCGGCGCACGGCTCTCACAGGGCTCAGGGTGGGTTCAGGGGTCTCAGGGTGGGTTCAGGGGTCTCAGGGCAGTTTTAGGGTGGGCTCAGGGATCTCAGGGCAGTTTTAGGGCGGGTTTAGGCTGGGTTTAAGGGCTCTAAGCCCACCCCTACCTGCTGCACCACCTGTTTGAGCACGCTGTCGCGGTAGGCCGGGCCGCTGTGGCGCACGGCTCTCACAGGGCTCAGGGTGGGTTCAGGGGTCTGGCGCACGGCTCTCACAGGGCTCAGGGATCTCAGGGCAGTTTTAGGGTGAATTTAGGGGATCTCAGGGCAGTTTTAGGGTGGGTTTAGGCTGGGTCAGGGCAGTTTTAGGGTGAATTTAGGGGATCTCAGGGCAGTTTTAGGG
>NW_008239892.1:47748-48009 GCF_000691975.1 Corvus brachyrhynchos | reverse complement strand
CAGGTACTCGGTCGCCTGCTCCATGGTGTTGGTGTTGAGCAGCGCCTCCATGGCGTGTTCCCGGGAGAAGCCCATGTCCATCAGCTGCGGGGCACCACGGGGGGCACGGGGAGGGGTCAGCGGGGCACGGGCACCCCCGGAGCCCCCCCTTTTTCCCTTCTAACCATGGTTTAAAAGCCCCATTTTCCCCCCGTTTCCCCCCATTTCCCATCCCCAAATCCCATGTTTTCCCAGGAAAAGCCCGTGTCCATCAGCTGGGGG
>NW_008239892.1:46980-47723 GCF_000691975.1 Corvus brachyrhynchos | reverse complement strand
AGGGAGGGGTCAGGGGGCACAGGGAGGGGTCAGCGGGCACAGGGCAGGGTTGAGGGGGTCCCAAAGATGAAGTTTGGGGTCCCAAGGCCGAATTTGGAGTCCCAAGGATGAGTCTGGGGGTCCCAGTGCCCAGTCTGGGCTCCCAGTGCCCTCCCAGCTCCCAGTTTCCCCTCCCATCTTCCCCTCCCAGTTTCTCCTCCCATCTCCCAGTTTCCCCTCCCAGCTCCCCCTCCCCCTCCCAGTTCCCTCTCCCAGCTCCGTTTCCCCTCCCAGCTCCTCTCCCAGTTCCCAGTTTCCCATCTCCCAGTTCCCAGTTTCCCCTCCCAGTTCCCAGTCTCCCCTCCCAGTTCCCAGTTCCCCCGCTCCCAGTTTACCTTCCCAGCTCCCAGTTTCCCCAGTTCCCAGTCTGCTTTCCCATCTCCCAGCTCCCCTCCCATCTCCCAGTTCCCCATCTCCGAGTCTGCTCTCCCAGTTCCCTCCCAGTTCCCAGTCTGCTTTCCCATCTCCCAGCTCCCCTCCCATCTCCCAGTTCCCCATCTCCGAGTCTGCTCTCACAGTTCCCTCTCCCAGCTCCCAGTTTACCTTCCCAGCTCCCAGTTTACCTTCCCAGCTCCCAGTTTCCCCCCCCAGCTCCCCTCCCAGCTATCTCCCAGCTCCCCTCCCATCTCCCAGTTCCCCATCTCCGAGTCTGCTCTCCCAGTTCCCTCTCCCAGCTCCCAGTTTACCTTCCCAGCTCCCAGTTT
>NW_008239892.1:44663-46028 GCF_000691975.1 Corvus brachyrhynchos | reverse complement strand
CCCCAAAGGGTTCCCCAAAGGGTTCCACAAAGGGTTCCACAAAGGGTCCCAAGATGCCCCCCAAAGGGTTCCCCAAAGGGTCCCCCAAAGGGTCCCAAAGTGCTCCCCAAAGGGTTCCCCAAAGGGTTCCACAAAGGGTTCCACAAAGGGTCCCAAGATGCCCCCCAAAGGGTTCCCCAAAGGGTCCCACAAAGGGTCCCAAAATGCCCCCCAAAGGGTTCCCCAAAGGGTCCCCCAAAGGGTCCCAAAGTGCTCCCCAAAGGGTTCCCCAAAGGGTTCCACAAAGGGTCCCAAAATGCCCCCCAAAGGGTTCCCCAAAGGGTTCCACAAAGGGTTCCACAAAGGGTCCCAAGATGCCCCCCAAAGGGTTCCCCAAAGGGTCCCACAAAGGGTCCCACAAAGTGCCACCCAAAATGTCCCCCAAAGGGTCCCCCAAAGGGTCCCAAAATGCCTCCCAAAGGGTCCCACAAAGGGTCCCCCAAAGGGTTCCCCACAGGGTCACCCAAAGGGTCATCCCCAAAGGGCCTCACAAAGGGTTCCACAAAGGGTCCCAAAATGCCCCCAAAGGGTTCCCCAAAGGGTCTCACAAAGGGTCCCCAAAGTGCCACCCAAAATGCCCCCCAAAAGGTTCCCCAAAGGGTTCCCCAAAGGGTCCCAAAATGCCCCCCAAAGGCTCCCCCAAGGGTTCCACAAAGGGTTCCCCAAAGGGTCCCAAAGTGCCACCCAAAGGGTCTCACAAAGGGTCCCACAAAGGGTCCCCAGCAGCTCCCAAAATGCCCCTCCCCAAAGGGTTCCCCAAAGGGTCCCACAACGGGTCCCAAAGTGCTCCCCAAAGTGCCCCTCAAAGGGTTCCACAAAGGGTTCCCCAAAGGGTCCCAAAATGCCCCCCAAAGGCTTCCCCAAAGGGTCCCACAAAGGGTCCCAAAATGCTCCCCAAAGGGTTCCCCAAAGGGTCTCACAAAGGGTCCCCAAAATGCCCCCAAAGGGTTCCCCAAAGGGTCCCACAAAGGGTCCCACAAAGGGTCCCCAAAGTGCCACCCAAAGTGCCCCCCAAAGGGTCCCCCAAAGTGCCCACAAAGTGCCCCCAAAGGGCCCCCCCGAAGTGCCCCCAAAGGGCCCCCTCTGTGCCCCCCAAAGGGTCCCCAGCAGCTCCCAAAATGCCCTTTGGGCACAGCAAAATGTCCCCTGTGTGCCTCAAAATGCCCTCTGTGCCCACCAAAATGCCCTTTGGGTGCAGCAAAATGCCCTCTGTGCCCCCAAATCCCCATTTCTTCCTCTCCAAGTCCCCATTTCCCCCCCAATTTCCCCCGCGAAATCGCCCCAAATCCCCATTTGCCCCCCCTTAATTCCCCTTTTCCCACCCCA
>NW_008239892.1:42488-43111 GCF_000691975.1 Corvus brachyrhynchos | reverse complement strand
CTCCCCCCCATCCCACTCCCATCCCCATCTCCCCAAACCCCTCCCATCCCCGTTCCCACCTTCATCCCATCCCCCTCCTGTCCCTCTCCCCATCCCCATCCCTGCTCTTATCCCCATTTTCCCCTCTTATCCCCATTTTCCCCTCTTATCCCCATTTTCCCATTCCCATCCCACCCCTGTCCTCTCTTGTCCCCACTCCCATTCCCATTCTGTTCCCATCCCATTCCCTGCTCCCATCCCCATTCCCATTCCCATCCCCATCCCCATTCTCACCCCATCCCTGCTCCCCTCCCCATCCCGTTCCCATTCCCAACTCTCTCCCCATCCCATTCCCATTCCCATCCCGTCCCTGTTCCCATTCCCATCCTGTCCCTGGTCCCATCCCCCCCCCGTCCCATTCCCATCCCGTTCCCATTCCCATCCCTGTTCCATTCCCATTCCCATCCCCATTCCCATCCCCTCCCCATTCCATTCCCATCCCCATCCCCGCTCCCATTCCCATCTGTTCCCATTCCCATCCCCATCCGTTCCCATTCCCATCCCCACCCCTGTTCCCATTCCCATTCCCATCTCCATCCCGTCTCCCTCCCCATTCCCATCCCCTCCCCGTTCCCATTCCCATC
>NW_008239892.1:40797-41685 GCF_000691975.1 Corvus brachyrhynchos | reverse complement strand
AGACCCTCGGAGGGCACGGGGGGCACAGGGGGCATGGGGTGAGACCCCTGGGGGGCACGGGGTGAGACCCTCGGGGGGCACGGGGCACAGAGATGGGACCCTCAGGCCATTTTTGGGGTCCCCCTGGCTGGTTTTGGGGTCCCCCAGGGCGTTTCTGGAGCCCCCTAACCCAGTTTCGGGGTCCCCTAACCCATTTTTGGGGTGCCCTAACCCCTTTCTGGAGCCCTCTAACCCATTTTTGGGGTTCTCTAACCCATTTTTGGTGCCCCCCCTCTAACCCATTTTTGGGGTGCCCTAACCCATTTTTGGGCTCCCCTAACCCATTTTTGGGCTCCCCTAACCCATTTCCGGAGCCCCCTAAGCCATTTTTGGGGCCCCCTAAGCCATTTTTGGGGTCCCTCAGGCCATTTTTGGGATCCCCCTGCCTGTTTTTGTGGTCCCCTAACCCATTTCTGGAGCCCCCTAACCCATTTTTGGGGTGCCCTAAGCCATTTTTGGGGTCCCCCAAGGCGTTTCTGGAGGCCCCTAACCCATTTTTGGGGCCCCCTAACCCATTTTTGGGGTCTCCTACCCCATTTTTGGGGTGCCCTAACCCATTTCTGGAGCTCCCTAACCCATTTTTGGAGCCCCCAACCCATTTTTGGGGTGCCCTAAGCCATTTTTGGGGTCCCCGAGGCGTTTCTGGAGCCCCCCTCACCGGACAGCAGGGGTTTGATCTGTTTGATGCGGGCGGCCATGGCCGGGGTGATCTTGGCCTTGGCTTTGGGGTCGCTGGCGCTGGGCTCGTCCGTCTCCATCGGGGCCAGGGCCTCCCCCTCGAGCCCCATCCCCTCCAGCAGCCCCTGGGCTGGGGGGGGGGCACTGCCCACCCCCCCCCCCGCGGCCCGC
>NW_008239892.1:37248-37817 GCF_000691975.1 Corvus brachyrhynchos | reverse complement strand
TGGCACCAGCACCAGCACCTCCTCCCAGCGCTCCCAGTGCCCCCTCCCAAGGCTCCCAGTGCCCTCCCAGTGCCCTCCCTAGAGCCTCCCAGCACTCCCAGTGCCCTCCCCAGGGCTCCCAGTGCCCTCTGCAGTGCTCCCAGTGCCCTCCCCAGGGCTCCCACTGCCCTCCCTAGAACCTCCCAGTGCCCCCTCCCAGCACTCCCAGTGCCCTCCCCAGAGCTTCCCAGTGCTCCCAGTGCCCTCCCAGTGCTCCCAGTACCTGTTGGGGGTGCAGAGGGACAGCAGCACGGTGCTCTCCCACACCAGCGAGCAGTAGAGCTGGCTCAGCTTGCCCAGCACGCTCAGCCCCAGCTGGGAGCCCCACTGGTTCACCGAGATGGCCCTGATCTCGCTCTGGGGGAGCAGTGGGGACCCCGAAACCCCCGTGAGACCCCAAAATCCTCCTGAACCCACCCAAAACCCTCCTGAACTGACCCAAAATCCTCCTGAACCCACCCAAAATCCTCCTGAACCCTCCTAAACTGCCCTGAACCCTCCCACAACCCCCCTGAACCCACCCACAATCC
>NW_008239892.1:36435-36879 GCF_000691975.1 Corvus brachyrhynchos | reverse complement strand
CCTCCTGAACCCGCCCATAGCCCCCCTGAACCCACCCAAAAGCCTCCTGAACCCTCCCAAAATCCTCCTGAACCCTCCCAAAACCCCCCTGAACCCAACCAAAATCCTCCTGAACCCACCCAAAATCCTCCTGAACCCACACAAAATCCCCATGATCACCCCAAAATTCTCCCTGATCACCCCAAAATCTCCCTAAACCCATCCAAAATCCTCCTAACTCTCCCAGAATCCTCCTGAACTGACCCAAAATCCTCCTGAACCCTCCCAAAATCCCCCTGAACCCACCCAAAACCCCCCTGATCACCCCAAAATCCTCCTGAACCCTCCCAAAACCCCCCTGAACCCACCCAAAATCCCCCTCACCCATTAAGGACGCTCCCCAGCCACCCCAAAATCCTCCCTGATCCCCCCAATCCTCCCCGATCTCCTCAGAACCCCTCTCCT
>NW_008239892.1:31707-33359 GCF_000691975.1 Corvus brachyrhynchos | reverse complement strand
GGGGGGCTCGGGGAGCAGCAGGGCCCCCCCCCAGCCCCCTCACCACGTTGAGGATGTAGTCCATGAGCGGGATGGGGATGCGCTCCTCCGTGCCCACCACGCTGGAAGCACAGGGGAGGGGGTGAGGAGGGGGTGAGGGGGGTGTGACCCCCCCAAAACCCCCCAGGGCACCAAATTCCCGAGTGAACGAGGCTGGAAAAGCCTTTTGGGAGCGCTGAGGCCGAGCTGTGACTCTGTCAGGGACTGAGCAGCCCCAGGCACGGTCACCCCATTGCCTCCCTGCCACGCCCTGCCAGACCCTTTTGGGGAGTTTTAGGAAAAAAAAAAAAAAAAAAATGGGGATTTTTCCTCATTTCCGGTCTAAACTCTTCCTGCAGCAAGAAAATCTCTGTTCCCTCCTGCTGTCCCTGTCCCCTGGCAGCAGAGCCTGTCCCCCCTCCCCCCCTCCTGCTCCCATCAAATCCCAAATCCTGGGATTCTGTCCATGGATCCGGCCTGTCCTGAGCCTTCCTGCTCCTGGCAAATCCCAAATCCTGGGATTCTGTCCACGGATTCGGCCTGTCCTGAGCCCTCCTGCTCCCATCAAATCCCAAATCCTGGGATTCTGTCCATGGATTCAGCCTGTCCTGAGCCCTCGTGCTCCCATCAAATCCCAAATCCTAGGATTGTCTCCTGTTCCTATCCCACCCCAAATCCCAGGATTCTCTCCACAGACCCTCCTGTCCGGGCCCTCCCTCCTCTCCCCAGCTCGGTGCCAGCCACGGATCTGCCAAGGCTGAGCTCAACCCCCCCAGACCCAACAAAAACCCAAAACGGAGCCCGGGGACACCCCCGCTGGGTGACCTGTACCCCACTGTCCCCAGAGCCCCCCTGAACGCACCCAAAATCCTCCTAAACCTACCCAAACTCCTCCTGAACCCACACAAAATCCTCCTGAACCCTCCCAAAACCCTCCTGAACCCACTCAAAATCCTCCTGAACCCTCCCAAAATCCCCGATCGCCCCAAATTCTCCTGAACCCACCCAAAACCCCCCTGAACCCTCCCAAACTCCCCTAAACCCACCCAAAATCCTCCTGAACCTTCCCAAACCCCTCCTGAACCCACCCAAAATCCTCCTGAACCCTCCCAAAATCACCCTGAACCCATCCAAAATCCTCCTGAACCCTCCTGAACCCTCCCAAACTCCTGTGAACCCTCCCAAAACCCCCTTGAACCCTCCCAAAATCCTCCTGAACCCTCCCAAACCCCTCCTGAACCCACCAAAACCCCCCTGAACCCACCCAAAATCTTCCTGAACCCACCCAAAACCCCCATGACCCCTCCTAAACTCCCCTGAACCCACCCAAACCCCCCCGAACCCTCCCAAAATCCCCCTGCTCACCACAAATTCTCCTGAACCCACCCAAAACCCTCCTGAACCCACCCAAAACCCTCCTGACCCCTCCCAAACCCTCCTAAACCCACCCAAACCCCCCCTGAACCCACCCAAACCCCTCCTGAACCCATCAAAACCCCCCTGAACCCACCCAAAATCTTCCTGAACCCACCCAAAACCCCCCTGAACCCAATCAAAATCTTCCTGAACCCTCCCAAAACCTGCCTGAACCCACCCAAAACCCCCCTGAACCCACCCAAAACCCCCCTGCCCCC
>NW_008239892.1:27260-27749 GCF_000691975.1 Corvus brachyrhynchos | reverse complement strand
ACGGGGGAGGGGACAGGTGAGGGGACAGGGGAGGGGACAGGGGAGGGGACAGGGGAGGGGACAGCAGATGGGACAGGTGCGCCAACAGGAAACAGAACCCACAATGAGACAAGTGCAGGGCAAGTAACAGGACAGCTGAGGAAAACAGGTGAAAAAACAGAAACAGGATAGGTGTGGGGACAGGTAGCGGCACAGGTGAGAGCACAGCTGGGGGCACAGGTATGGGCACAGGTATGGGCACAGCTGGGGGCACAACTAGGGGCACAGGTGGGGGCACAGGTGGGGGCACAGCTGGGGGCACAGCTGGGGGCACGGGTGAGAGCACAGCTGGCTGCACAGGTGCAGGCACAGACAGGAGCACAGGTGTGGGCACACCCAGGGACACAACTGGGGCACAGCTGGCTGCACAGGTGTGGGCACACCCAGGGACACAGCTGGGGCACAGCTGGCTGCACAGGTGGGGGCATAGGAGTGGGCGCACACAGGGAC
>NW_008239892.1:26485-26843 GCF_000691975.1 Corvus brachyrhynchos | reverse complement strand
GGGCTCACCCAGCAGGAACAGCGAGGGGCCGTAGTACTCGGCGTTGCTGATGATGTGCTTCAGCGAGGTGGGCAGCGAGCCGTCCATCACTGCGGGGCACACGGGGGGTCAGTGCCACCCCCGCTGCCCCCCCTGGGGGCGTGGGGGGCGCGGTTTGGCGCCATCGGGGTGCACCCACCGTGCCGGATGCCGTCGGAGAAGGCGGGGTCCTGGATGGCTTTTTTGAGGAAGTTCAGCATGGATTTGAGCAAGGCGGCGCGCTGCGGGATGCACTGCACTCCTGGGAGGGGGCACACGGACGGGTGAGCCCCCCGTGGCACCCCCGGTGTCCCCAGAGGGTCCCCCGGCCCCGGGGGGC
>NW_008239892.1:20496-22986 GCF_000691975.1 Corvus brachyrhynchos | reverse complement strand
GGGCGGTGTGACGCGGGAAGTTTGGCAGAAGGGGGACAAAGGGACACAACGGGAGGGACAAAGCAGGGGGGGACCCTAAATGCGACACGGGGGGGAACCCGGGAGGGGGTGGGGGGCTCCGGGATGTGACACAGGGGGGACAGGACAGCGCCAGGAACACCCTGAGGGGACAGGGGACAGTGCTGGGGACACCCTGAGGGAACAGGGGACAGTGCTGGGGACACCCTGAGGGGACACGGGACAGTGCTGGGAACACCCCGAGGGGACACAGGACAGCGCTGGGAACACCCTGAGGGGACAGGGGACAGTGCTGGGAACACCCCGAGGGGACACCTGACAGCGCTGGGAACACCCTGAGGGGACAGGGGACAGTGCTGGGGACACCCTGAGGGAACAGGGGACAGTGCTGGGGACACCCTGAGGGGACACGGGACAGTGCTGGGAACACCCCGAGGGGACACAGGACAGCGCTGGGAACACCCTGAGGGGACAGGGGACAGTGCTGGGGACACCCTGAGGGAACAGGGGACAGTGCTGGGGACACCCTGAGGGGACACGGGACAGTGCTGGGAACACCCCGAGGGGACACAGGACAGCGCTGGGAACACCCAGCGCCAGGAACGCCCGGAGGGGACAGGGGACAGTGCTGGGGACACCCTGAGGGAACAGGGGACAGTGCTGGGGACACCCTGAGGGGACACGGGACAGTGCTGGGGACACCCTGAGGGGACACGGGACAGTGCTGGGGACACCCTGAGGGGACACGGGACAGTGCTGGGGACACCCTGAGGGGACAGGGGACAGTGCTGGGAACACCCTGAGGGGACAGGGGACAGCGCTGGGGAAGGTGGGATGGCATCAAGGAGGGCACAAAAGCACACAGGGTGGCATTGGGGATCTCAAAAGACGTCACAGCGAGATGTGACAGGGTAAACACAGCAAAAGGACCCCTGAGCACCCTGAGGGGACACAGGACAGCGCCAAGAGAGCCCCGGAGAGTGCTGGGGGACATTCGGGGCTCCTGAGCTGCAGCAGGGACACACAGGCCAGACCTGGGGAGCCCAGGGCGTGACACGGGCACACGGGACAGTGCAGGGCACCCCGGGATGGCACCAGAGAGAGGGGACAGAGCCCAGAGCAGCCACGCAAAGGGGACAGGGGACAGCGCTGGGGGAACCCTGAGATGGGACAGGAGGGGACAGGGGACAGCGCTGGGGGAACCCTGAGATGGGACAGGAGGGGACAAGGGAGAGCACTGGGGGACCCTGAGAGCAGTGGGGACCCAGAGATGTCACAGGAAGGGACAGGGGACAGCACTGGGGGACCCTGAGATGGGACAGGAGGGGACAGGGGACAGTGCTGGGGGAGCCGGGGCTGCTCTGGGGACCCCGAGGTGGGACAGGAGGGGACAGGGGACAGCGCTGGGGGAGCCGAGGCTGCTCTGGGGACCCCGAGGTGGGACAGGAGGGGAAAGGGTAGAGCACTGGGAGACCCTGAAAGCAGTGGGGACCCCAAAATGTGACAGGAGAGGACAAAGGAGAGCACGGGGGGACCCCGAGATGTGACAGGAGGGGACACAGGAGAGCACTGGGGGACCCTGAGAGCAGTGGGGAACCCTGAGATGTGACAGGAGGGGACAAGGGAGAGCACTGGGGGACGCAAAGAGCAGTGGGGACCCAGATATGTCACAGGAAGGGACAGAGGACAGCGCTGGGGACCCGGAGATGTGACAAGAAGCACAGGACAGAGTTGGGCACCTCAGGATGTGACAGACCAGTGCTGGGGGACCCCAAAGCACCCAAAGGTGACACAGGACAGCACGGGGAGACCCCAGGACACAACAACGGGATGTGTGCCAGTGGTGGGGAGCCCAGGGTGGCACCGGGGCACCCTGAGGGCATTGGGGGGGACCACAGGACATGAGAAAAGACACAGGAGAGTGCCAGGGCTAGCAACACACGATAAAGGGACGTGGGATGGTTTGGGGACCCCAAAACAGGACAGGAGGGCACAGGTGAGCCCTGGGGACCCCAGGATGGGACAGGAGGGCACAGGTGAGCTCTGGAGGACCCAGGGTGGCACCGGGGCACCCTGAGGGCATTGGGGGGGACCACAGGACATGAGAAAAGACACAGGAGAGTGCCAGGGCTAGCAACACACGATAAAGGGACGTGGGATGGTTTGGGGACCCCAAAACAGGACAGGAGGGCACAGGTGAGCCCTGGGGACCCCAGGATGGGACAGGAGGGCACAGGTGAGCTCTGGAGGACCCCAGGGCAGGACAAGGGGTCACAGGTGAGCTCTGGGGGTCCCCAGGAGGGCACAGGGGAGTTTGGGGGACCCCAGGGCAGGACAAGGGGCCACAGGTGAGCTCTGGGGACCCCCAGAACAGGACAAGGGGCCAAAAGTGAGCTCTGGGGACCCCCAGGACGGAACAAGGGGCCACAGCTGAGTTCTGGGGGACGCCCAGAACAAGACAAAAGTACAAAG
>NW_008239892.1:18590-19566 GCF_000691975.1 Corvus brachyrhynchos | reverse complement strand
GGACCCCTGAGCCCCCCAGAGCCACAAAGCCCTGCCCAGCCCCCCCTGAGCCCCCCATATCCACCCAGTGGGGGCTCGCACTGGGGAGGGGGGCACAGGGGGTGAGGAATGGGGCTGGGGGCACAGCCTGGACCCCTGAGCCCCCCACACCCACCCAGTGGGGTACAGCTCGCACTGGGGAGGGGGGCACAGGGGGTGAGGAATGGGGCTGGGGGCACAGCCTAGGCCCCAGCCCAGCTCCCCATGTACCCTCCCCACCTCGCGGGGGGGGTCCCAGCCCATGAGCCCCCACATCTCCAGGGGGGACCCCAGAACCCCAAGGAAGCGCCCCAGCATCCCCAATTGCCCCCCCAGTAGCAGCTGGGCCCCGTTCCCAACACAGGGCAGGGAAAGGGAGTTCCGCTCTCTGCTCCCGGTGGTTTTGGAATCTGGGGGACAATTTGGGTCCTCCCCAGATGTTTGGGAGGGAACTGCGGTGCTCCCTGGGTGTTTTGGGATCTGTGGAGTGTCCCCCTGCTGTTTTTTGGGATATTGGGGCTGCTTCTTGGAGTTTTGGAGCTCTGGGACGAAAAAGATTCGCAGCCGAACAGCTCTGGGGGGAGGGAAATGGGGAGGGTCCCTTCTGGGGCACGGGGAGCAACTGGGGTACCCCCGCTGGTGACCTGGGGGACACAGGGGGTGCCCCCTGCCAGTCCAGGGGGGCTGGGTGACACCACAGGCCCCCTCCCCAGTTCTGGGGCTCCAAAGCAAGTGGGGTCCCAGCCCCGTGCTAGGAAATGGGGGCACTGCTTCGGGGGGGCTGAGAGCACTGCTGAGAACCCCCAGCTGCAGGAAAATCAAATAAAAAGTGGGGTGACCCCCAGGATCAGCGAGAGCTGCAGGAAATGACCCTTCCTGAGGCTCCACAAAAACCCCCAACGGCAGCACCCCAGGGCTGAGAGCTGAGCTGGGGCTCAGAGTGCTCCCCCCTCACCTG
>NW_008239892.1:16158-16417 GCF_000691975.1 Corvus brachyrhynchos | reverse complement strand
AAATGCCGGGGGTAAATCCCGGCGAGCTGCAGGAAGAAAACGGGGAACGTGGGGGGGCCCTAAAAGGGTCCCCGAAATGTCGGGAAAGCGCTGAGAGAGACCCTGAGTAATGGGAGGGGACTGAGAGAGCCTAAAAATACCGCCGGGGTGCCTAGAGAATGGAAAGGCGAGAGAGCATCGTGATGGAACCCATAAAATACGGGGCACCCCTAAAAACGTGAGAAGGCTAAATCGGGGTGGGGGGGGAGCCAAACACCCT
>NW_008239892.1:10735-12676 GCF_000691975.1 Corvus brachyrhynchos | reverse complement strand
TAGAGCAGGGAGTAAAAGGGGGGACACCCCGAAATCAGAGGAGGGAATAAAGGGGAGAACCCCAAAATCAGACACTGAATAAAGGGGGACACCCCGAAATCGGAGCAGGGAATAAAGGGGAGCACCCTGAAATCAGACGTTGAATAAACGGGGACACCCCGAAATCGGAGCAGGGAATAAAGGGGAGCACCCCAAAATCAGACGTTGAATAAAGGGGGACACCCCGAAATCGGAGCAGGGAATAAAGGGGAGCACCCTGAAATCAGACGTTGAATAAACGGGGACACCCCGAAATCGGAGCAGGGAATAAAGGGGAGCACCCCAAAATCAGACGTTGAATAAAGGGGGACACCCCGAAATCGGAGCAGGGAATAAAGGGGAGCACCCTGAAATCAGACGTTGAATAAACGGGGACACCCCGAAATCGGAGCAGGGAATAAAGGGGAGCACCCCAAAATCAGACGTTGAATAAAGGGGGACACCCCGAAATCGGAGCAGGGAATAAAGGGGAGCACCCTGAAATCAGACGTTGAATAAACGGGGACACCCCGAAATCGGAGCAGGGAATAAAGGGGAGCACCCCAAAATCAGACGTTGAATAAAGGGGGACACCCCGAAATCGGAGCAGGGAATAAAGGGGAGCACCCTGAAATCAGACGTTGAATAAACGGGGACACCCCGAAATCGGAGCAGGGAATAAAGGGGAGCACCCCGAAATCAGACGTTGAATAAAGGGGGACACCCCGAAATCGGAGCAGGGAATAAAGGGGAGCACCCCAAAATCAGACGTTGAATAAAGGGGGACACCCCGAAATCGGAGCAGGGCAAGGGGGGACCCCGAAATCAGACATTGAATAAAGGGGGAGCCCCAAAATCGGAGCAGGGAATAAAGGGGGGACACCCCAAAATCGGAGCAGAGAACAAAGGGGGACACCCCGAAATCAGACATTGAATAAAGGGGGGACCCCGAAATCAGAGCAGGGCAAGGGGGGAACCCTGAAATTGCAGCAGGGAATAAAGGCGAGAACCCCAAAATCAGGCACCAAATAAAGGGGGGACGCCGAAATTGGAGCAGGCAATAAAGGGGGGACACCCCAAAATCAGAGCACAGGGCAAAGGGAGGAACCCCAAAATCAGACATTGAATAAAGGGGGAGCCCCGAAATCAGAGCAGGGAACAAAGGGGGGGAACCCTGAAATTGGAGCAGGGAATAAAAGGGGGGACACCCCGAAATCAGAGGAGGGAATAAAGGGGAGAACCCCAAAATCAGACACTGAATAAAGGGGGACACCCCGAAATCGGAGCAGGGAACAAAGGGGGGAACCCCGAAATAGGAGCAGGGCAAGGGAGGACACCCCAAAATCGGAGCAGGGAATAAAGGGGGGAACCCCGAAATCAGAGCAGAGAACAAAGGGGGACACCCCGAAATCACAGCAGGGCAAGGAGGGAACCCCGAAATCAGACACTGAGTAAAGGGGGACACCCCAAAATTAGAGCAGGGAACAAAGGGGGGACAGCCCAAAATCAGATCCCAAATAAAGCAGGAACCCCAAAATCAGGCACCAAATAAAACAGGGACACCCCAAAATCAGATCCCAAAAGAGGGGATACCCCAAAATCAGAGCATGGGGCAAAGGGGGGGACACCCCAAAATCAGATCCCAAATGAAAGGGGGACCCCCCAAAATCAGACATCGAACAAAGTGCAGGCACCCCAAAATCAGATCCTGAACCAAGGGGGACACCCCAAAACCAGGCACTGAGCCAAGGGGGACACCCCAAAACGAGACCGTGGCAAAGGGGGGACCCCCCAAAATCAGACCCCAAATCCAGGGAGGGACCCCAAAATCAGATGCTGAACAGAGGAGGAGATGCCCTGAGGGGGTCACCCCAAAACCAACCCCTGCCCCGAAGGAGGAGGGACCCGGGACCCCCAGGGACC
>NW_008239892.1:8221-8584 GCF_000691975.1 Corvus brachyrhynchos | reverse complement strand
TGGGCACAGCTGGGAGTCCCAAATGGGAGCTCAGACAGCCCAAAAAGCCCCAGGGAGTGCCTCAAAAAGGAGCTGTGAGTCCAAATAATGCCCAGGGACCCCCCCAAAAACCAACCCATGGCCCCAAATAACACCCGGGGACACCCAAAAACCTCCAGGGACCCCCAAAAACCAACTCATGGCCCCAAATAACACCCAGGGGCCCCCAAAAACCTCCAGGGACTGCCCAAAAACCAACCCATGACCCCAAATAACACCCAGGGACCCCCAAAAACCTCCAGGGACCCCCAAAACCCAACCCATGACCCCAAATAACACCCGGGGACCCCCAAAAACCTCCAGGGACACCCAAAACCCAACCCA
>NW_008239892.1:0-6559 GCF_000691975.1 Corvus brachyrhynchos | reverse complement strand
ACAAACCCAGCCCCAAAATCCGCCAAACCCCCCAAACCAGCCCAAACTGCCCCAAAATACCCCAAACACCCCGGAACCAGCCCAAAACCAGCCCCAAACACCCCCAAAATACCCCCAAACACTCCAAACATCCCCAAACCACCCCAAAACCAGCCCCAAAATACCCCAAACACCCCGGAACCAGCCCCAAAATACCCCAAACACCCCGGAACCAGCCCCAAAATACCCCAAACACCCCGGAACCAGCCCCAAAATACCCCAAACACCCCGGAACCAGCCCCAAAATACCCCAAACACCCCGGAACCAGCCCCAAAATACCCCAAACACCCCGGAACCAGCCCCAAAATACCCCAAACACCCCGGAACCAGCCCCAAAATACGCCAAACACCCCAAACCACCCCAAAACCAGCCCCAAAATATCCCAAACACCCAAAACCACCCCAAAACCATCCCCAAAATACCCCAAACACCCCCAAAATACCCCAAACACTCCAAAACCGCCCCAAACACCCCCAAAATACCCCAAAATCACCCCCAAATACTCAGAAATACCCCAAATATCGGGATGGGCACCCCCAAATCGGGATGGGCACCCCAAAATAACCCCAAATCGGGATGGGCACCCCCAAATCGGGATGGGCACCCCAAAATAACCCCAAATCGGGATGGGCACCCCCAAATCGGGATGGGCACCCCAAAATAACCCCAAATCGGGATGGGCACCCCCAAATCGGGATGGGCACCCCAAAATAACCCCAAATCGGGATGGGCACCCCCAAATCGGGATGGGCACCCCAAAATAACCCCAAATCGGGATGGGCACCCCCAAATCGGGATGGGCACCCCAAAATAACCCCAAATCGGGATGGGCACCCCCAAATCGGGATGGGCACCCCAAAATAACCCCAAATCGGGATGGGCACCCCCAAATCGGGATGGGCACCCCAAAATAACCCCAAATCGGGATGGGCACCCCCAAATCGGGATGGGCACCCCAAAATAACCCCAAATCGGGATGGGCACCCCCAAATCGGGATGGGCACCCCAAAATAACCCCAAATCGGGATGGGCACCCCCAAATCGGGATGGGCACCCCAAAATAACCCCAAATCGGGATGGGCACCCCCAAATCGGGATGGGCACCCCAAAATAACCCCAAATCGGGATGGGCACCCCCAAATCGGGATGGGCACCCCAAAATAACCCCAAATCGGGATGGGCACCCCCAAATCGGGATGGGCACCCCAAAATAACCCCAAATCGGGATGGGCACCCCCAAATCGGGATGGGCACCCCAAAATAACCCCAAATCGGGATGGGCACCCCCAAATCGGGATGGGCACCCCAAAATAACCCCAAATCGGGATGGGCACCCCCAAATCGGGATGGGCACCCCAAAATAACCCCAAATCGGGATGGGCACCCCCAAATCGGGATGGGCACCCCAAAATAACCCCAAATCGGGATGGGCACCCCCAAATCGGGATGGGCACCCCAAAATAACCCCAAATCGGGATGGGCACCCCCAAATCGGGATGGGCACCCCAAAATAACCCCAAATCGGGATGGGCACCCCCAAATCGGGATGGGCACCCCAAAATAACCCCAAATCGGGATGGGCACCCCCAAATCGGGATGGGCACCCCAAAATAACCCCAAATCGGGATGGGCACCCCCAAATCGGGATGGGCACCCCAAAATAACCCCAAATCGGGATGGGCACCCCCAAATCGGGATGGGCACCCCAAAATAACCCCAAATCGGGATGGGCACCCCCAAATCGGGATGGGCACCCCAAAATAACCCCAAATCGGGATGGGCACCCCCAAATCGGGATGGGCACCCCAAAATAACCCCAAATCGGGATGGGCACCCCCAAATCGGGATGGGCACCCCAAAATAACCCCAAATCGGGATGGGCACCCCCAAATCGGGATGGGCACCCCAAAATAACCCCAAATCGGGATGGGCACCCCCAAATCGGGATGGGCACCCCAAAATAACCCCAAATCGGGATGGGCACCCCCAAATCGGGATGGGCACCCCAAAATAACCCCAAATCGGGATGGGCACCCCCAAATCGGGATGGGCACCCCAAAATAACCCCAAATCGGGATGGGCACCCCCAAATCGGGATGGGCACCCCAAAATAACCCCAAATCGGGATGGGCACCCCCAAATCGGGATGGGCACCCCAAAATAACCCCAAATCGGGATGGGCACCCCCAAATCGGGATGGGCACCCCAAAATAACCCCAAATCGGGATGGGCACCCCCAAATCGGGATGGGCACCCCAAAATAACCCCAAATCGGGATGGGCACCCCCAAATCGGGATGGGCACCCCAAAATAACCCCAAATCGGGATGGGCACCCCCAAATCGGGATGGGCACCCCAAAATAACCCCAAATCGGGATGGGCACCCCCAAATCGGGATGGGCACCCCAAAATAACCCCAAATCGGGATGGGCACCCCCAAATCGGGATGGGCACCCCAAAATAACCCCAAATCGGGATGGGCACCCCCAAATCGGGATGGGCACCCCAAAATAACCCCAAATCGGGATGGGCACCCCCAAATCGGGATGGGCACCCCAAAATAACCCCAAATCGGGATGGGCACCCCCAAATCGGGATGGGCACCCCAAAATAACCCCAAATCGGGATGGGCACCCCCAAATCGGGATGGGCACCCCAAAATAACCCCAAATCGGGATGGGCACCCCCAAATCGGGATGGGCACCCCAAAATAACCCCAAATCGGGATGGGCACCCCCAAATCGGGATGGGCACCCCAAAATAACCCCAAATCGGGATGGGCACCCCCAAATCGGGATGGGCACCCCAAAATAACCCCAAATCGGGATGGGCACCCCCAAATCGGGATGGGCACCCCAAAATAACCCCAAATCGGGATGGGCACCCCCAAATCGGGATGGGCACCCCAAAATAACCCCAAATCGGGATGGGCACCCCCAAATCGGGATGGGCACCCCAAAATAACCCCAAATCGGGATGGGCACCCCCAAATCGGGATGGGCACCCCAAAATAACCCCAAATCGGGATGGGCACCCCCAAATCGGGATGGGCACCCCAAAATAACCCCAAATCGGGATGGGCACCCCCAAATCGGGATGGGCACCCCAAAATAACCCCAAATCGGGATGGGCACCCCCAAATCGGGATGGGCACCCCAAAATAACCCCAAATCGGGATGGGCACCCCCAAATCGGGATGGGCACCCCAAAATAACCCCAAATCGGGATGGGCACCCCCAAATCGGGATGGGCACCCCAAAATAACCCCAAATCGGGATGGGCACCCCCAAATCGGGATGGGCACCCCAAAATAACCCCAAATCGGGATGGGCACCCCCAAATCGGGATGGGCACCCCAAAATAACCCCAAATCGGGATGGGCACCCCCAAATCGGGATGGGCACCCCAAAATAACCCCAAATCGGGATGGGCACCCCCAAATCGGGATGGGCACCCCAAAATAACCCCAAATCGGGATGGGCACCCCCAAATCGGGATGGGCACCCCAAAATAACCCCAAATCGGGATGGGCACCCCCAAATCGGGATGGGCACCCCAAAATAACCCCAAATCGGGATGGGCACCCCCAAATCGGGATGGGCACCCCAAAATAACCCCAAATCGGGATGGGCACCCCCAAATCGGGATGGGCACCCCAAAATAACCCCAAATCGGGATGGGCACCCCCAAATCGGGATGGGCACCCCAAAATAACCCCAAATCGGGATGGGCACCCCCAAATCGGGATGGGCACCCCAAAATAACCCCAAATCGGGATGGGCACCCCCAAATCGGGATGGGCACCCCAAAATAACCCCAAATCGGGATGGGCACCCCCAAATCGGGATGGGCACCCCAAAATAACCCCAAATCGGGATGGGCACCCCCAAATCGGGATGGGCACCCCAAAATAACCCCAAATCGGGATGGGCACCCCCAAATCGGGATGGGCACCCCAAAATAACCCCAAATCGGGATGGGCACCCCCAAATCGGGATGGGCACCCCAAAATAACCCCAAATCGGGATGGGCACCCCCAAATCGGGATGGGCACCCCAAAATAACCCCAAATCGGGATGGGCACCCCCAAATCGGGATGGGCACCCCAAAATAACCCCAAATCGGGATGGGCACCCCCAAATCGGGATGGGCACCCCAAAATAACCCCAAATCGGGATGGGCACCCCCAAATCGGGATGGGCACCCCAAAATAACCCCAAATCGGGATGGGCACCCCCAAATCGGGATGGGCACCCCAAAATAACCCCAAATCGGGATGGGCACCCCCAAATCGGGATGGGCACCCCAAAATAACCCCAAATCGGGATGGGCACCCCCAAATCGGGATGGGCACCCCAAAATAACCCCAAATCGGGATGGGCACCCCCAAATCGGGATGGGCACCCCAAAATAACCCCAAATCGGGATGGGCACCCCCAAATCGGGATGGGCACCCCAAAATAACCCCAAATCGGGATGGGCACCCCCAAATCGGGATGGGCACCCCAAAATAACCCCAAATCGGGATGGGCACCCCCAAATCGGGATGGGCACCCCAAAATAACCCCAAATCGGGATGGGCACCCCCAAATCGGGATGGGCACCCCAAAATAACCCCAAATCGGGATGGGCACCCCCAAATCGGGATGGGCACCCCAAAATAACCCCAAATCGGGATGGGCACCCCCAAATCGGGATGGGCACCCCAAAATAACCCCAAATCGGGATGGGCACCCCCAAATCGGGATGGGCACCCCAAAATAACCCCAAATCGGGATGGGCACCCCCAAATCGGGATGGGCACCCCAAAATAACCCCAAATCGGGATGGGCACCCCCAAATCGGGATGGGCACCCCAAAATAACCCCAAATCGGGATGGGCACCCCCAAATCGGGATGGGCACCCCAAAATAACCCCAAATCGGGATGGGCACCCCCAAATCGGGATGGGCACCCCAAAATAACCCCAAATCGGGATGGGCACCCCCAAATCGGGATGGGCACCCCAAAATAACCCCAAATCGGGATGGGCACCCCCAAATCGGGATGGGCACCCCAAAATAACCCCAAATCGGGATGGGCACCCCCAAATCGGGATGGGCACCCCAAAATAACCCCAAATCGGGATGGGCACCCCCAAATCGGGATGGGCACCCCAAAATAACCCCAAATCGGGATGGGCACCCCCAAATCGGGATGGGCACCCCAAAATAACCCCAAATCGGGATGGGCACCCCCAAATCGGGATGGGCACCCCAAAATAACCCCAAATCGGGATGGGCACCCCCAAATCGGGATGGGCACCCCAAAATAACCCCAAATCGGGATGGGCACCCCCAAATCGGGATGGGCACCCCAAAATAACCCCAAATCGGGATGGGCACCCCCAAATCGGGATGGGCACCCCAAAATAACCCCAAATCGGGATGGGCACCCCCAAATCGGGATGGGCACCCCAAAATAACCCCAAATCGGGATGGGCACCCCCAAATCGGGATGGGCACCCCAAAATAACCCCAAATCGGGATGGGCACCCCCAAATCGGGATGGGCACCCCAAAATAACCCCAAATCGGGATGGGCACCCCCAAATCGGGATGGGCACCCCAAAATAACCCCAAATCGGGATGGGCACCCCCAAATCGGGATGGGCACCCCAAAATAACCCCAAATCGGGATGGGCACCCCCAAATCGGGATGGGCACCCCAAAATAACCCCAAATCGGGATGGGCACCCCCAAATCGGGATGGGCACCCCAAAATAACCCCAAATCGGGATGGGCACCCCCAAATCGGGATGGGCACCCCAAAATAACCCCAAATCGGGATGGGCACCCCCAAATCGGGATGGGCACCCCAAAATAACCCCGGATTGGGATGGGCACCCCAAATAGGGATGGGCACCCCGAAATAACCCCAAATCGGGATGGGCACCCCGAATAGGGATGGGCACCCCCAAATCACCCCAAATCGGGATGGGCACCCCGAAACCGGGATGGGCACCCCAAAATAACCCCAAATCGGGATGGGCACCCCAAAATCGGGACGGGCACCCCAAATCGGGATGGGCACCCCCAAATCACCCAAAATCGGGATGGGCACCCCGAAACCGGGATGGGCACCCCCAAAATCAGGATGGGACACCCCAAAATCACCCCAAAATCGGGATGGGCACCCCAAATAGGGATGGGCGCCCCAAAATGGGGATGGGCACCCCAAAATAACCCCGGATTGGGACGGGCACCCCAAAATCGGGATGGGCACCCCCGGATTGGGATGGGCACCCCCAAAATCGGGATGGGCACCCCCAAATCACCCCAAAATCAGGATGGGCACCCCGAAATTCCCAGAATCGGGATGGGAAACTCAAAGATATCCCAAAATTCCCAAAACTGGGGATGGGAATCTCAGGGGAAACCCCAAAATCAGGATGGGAACCCCCAAAATTCCCAGAATCGGGGATGGGACCCTCAGGGGAGCCCCAAAATTGAGATGAGGAACTCGGGGATACCCAAAACT
>NW_008239891.1:0-2675 GCF_000691975.1 Corvus brachyrhynchos | reverse complement strand
GCCCCTGGCTTTGTGTTTTTCTAAACTCTAACCATAGGCGTAATCCTAACTGTAACCCTAACCCTAGCTTGAGCATGAAACACGGCAGTGGGCTATGGCGAGTTCCGAACAGAAAGAAGAGGGAGCAAGGTTTCAGAGTTGCCCTGCTCAACGTGGCATGCCTTTTGCATGGTGACTGTCCCTGGGGCTAGTGACTTTGTGGTTTTCTCGATACTAAGTCTAGGCATAACCCTAACCCTAAACCTAACCTAACCGTATGCCTGCTTTGGGCCCCTAAGTACAAGGAATATTTAGATAAACTGGAACCCTAACCCTAACCCAAACCCTAACCCTAACCGTAACCCTAACCCAACCCTAACCCTAACCCTAACCCCAACCCTAACGCTAACCCTAACCCACCCTAATCCTAACACTAACCCTAAGCCAACACTAACCCAAACCCTAACCCTGACCCTAACCCGAAACCCTAAACCTAACCCTAACCCCTAACCCTAACCAGAACACTAACCCTAAACCCAACCGAAACCCAAACCCTAACCTAACCCTTACCCAACCCTAAACATAAACCTAACCTTAACCCTAAACCTAAACCCTAAACCTAAGCCGAACCCTAACCCCCTAACCCTAACCCTAACCCAACCATAACTCTAACCCAAACCCTAACCCTAACCCAATCCTAACCCTAACCCTAACCCTAGCCCTAACCCAACCCTAACCCTAACCCTAACCCTAACCCAAACCCTAACCCTAAGCCGAACCCTAACCCCCTAACCCTAACCCTAACCCAACCATAACTCTAACCCTAACCCTAACCCTAACCACCCAAACCCTAACCCTAACCCCCTAACCCTAACCCTAACACTAACACAAAACCTGACCCCTAACCCTAACCCTAACCCAATCCCTGGTAGAAAGAGGAAGAGGGAGCAAGGTTTTGTCATGCCATGCTTATCTTGTCCTGCCTTTTGCATGGTTAGAGTCCCTGGGTCTCCTGGCTTTGTGGTTTTCTCAACCCTAACCCTAGTTTGAGACAGAAATCCGGCATTGGGCTGTAGTGAGTTCCGAGCAGAAAGAGGAAGACGGAGCAAGGTTTTGATGTGCCGTGCTTAAGTCGGCCTGCTATTTGCATGGTTAGTGCACCTGGGCCTCCTGGCTTTGAGGTTTTCTCAACCCTAACCCTAGTTTGAGACAGAAATCCGGCATTGGGCTGTAGTGAGTTCCGAGCAGAAAGAGGAAGACGGAGCAAGGTTTTGATGTGCCGTGCTTAAGTCGGCCTGCTATTTGCATGGTTAGTGCACCTGGGCCTCCTGGCTTTGAGGTTTTCTCAACCCTAACCAGAGGCGTAACCCTAACCCTAACCCAACCCTAACCCTAGTTTGAGACAGAAATCCGGCATTGGGCTGTAGTGAGTTCCGAGCAGAAAGAGGAAGACGGAGCAAGGTTTTGATGTGCCGTGCTTAAGTCGGCCTGCTATTTGCATGGTTAGTGCACCTGGGCCTCCTGGCTTTGAGGTTTTCTCAACCCTAACCCTAGGCGTAACCCTAACCCTAACCCTAACCCAACCCTAACCCTAAATATTAACCCTAACCCTAACCCTAGCAGAAAGAGGAAGAGAGAAAAAGATTTTGATGTGCCGTGCTTAACGTGGCCTGCCTTTCGCATGGTCAGTGTCCCTGGAGCTCCTGGCTTTGTAGTTTTCTCAATCATAAGACTCGGCGTAAACCTAACCCTAACCCTAAACATAACCCTAACCCGAAACCTCACCCCTAACCCTGGCAAAAAGAGAAAGAGGGAGCAACGATCTGATGGGCCGCGCTTAACTTGTCCTGCCTTGCGCATGGTCAGTGTCCTGGGAGCTCCTGGCTTTGTGATTCCCTCAACCTTAAGACTAGGCGTAGCCCTAAACCTAACCCTAACCCTAAGCCGAACCCTAACACTAAACCCCTAACCCTAACCCTACCCTAACCCAAACCGTAAGGTGACCCTAGCCCTAACCCATACTCAAACTCTAAAGCTAACCTAACCCTAACACCTAACCCTACCGCAAACCCGAACCCAAACCCAAACCCAAACACTAAACCTAACCCAAATCCTGACCCGAACCTGACACCCTAACCCTAACCCCAAACCCTAACCCTAACCCAACCGTAACGTTAAACCTAACATTAACCCTAACCCAACCCTAACCCTAACCCTAACCCCCAACCCTAACCCAAACCCTAACCCAAACCCAACACTAACCCTGCTCCTGAACCTAACCCTAAGCCTGAACCTAACCCTAACCCTAACCCTAACCTAACCCTAAAGCCCAACCCTGAAACAAATCCTAACCCTAACCCTAACCCTAACCCTAACCCAAACCTATCCCTAAACCTAAACAAACCCTACACAGACATGAACTCGAAACCCTAAACCTAACCCTAAGCCGTAACCCTATCCCAAACCCAAAGCCTAACCCCAACCCAAACCCAAACCCTAACCTAACCAAAACCCTAATCCTAGCCCAAACCCTAAACCTAAACCTAAACCTAACCCTAAGCCGAACCCTAACCCCCTAACCCTAACCCAACCACAACTCTAACCCAAACCCTAAACCTAACCAAATCCTAACCCTAACCCCAACCCAAACCCTAACCCTAATCCATAACCAAAACCCTAACCCTAGCCCAAACCCT
>NW_008239890.1:2366-3236 GCF_000691975.1 Corvus brachyrhynchos | reverse complement strand
GGGGGATTTCAGCCCAAATTTGGGGGGGGCTCAGCCAAAATTTGGGCATTTCCAGCCCGAATTTGGGGCTTTCCAGCCTGAATTTGGGCATTTCCAGCTCGAATTTGGGCATTTCCAGCCCAGTTTTGGGGAGGTTTTGTCCTCCTGGGGGGGTTGAGGGGACCCCTCCCAGTCCGGCCCAGTTTAGGGGGGGGTCTCCAGACCAGTTTGGGGGGTCCCAGCCCAATTTTTGGGTTCCCCAAACCCATTTTTGGGGGGTTTCCAGCCCCGTTTTTGGGGTTTTCCAGCCCAGTTTTGTCCTCCTGGGGGGGCTGAGGGGGCCCCTCCCAGTCCAACCCAATTTTGGGGGATCCCAGCCCCATTTTTGGGATCCCAGCCTCATTTTGGGTGGTCTCAGCCCAATTTTTGGGGTCTCTGCCCCATTTTTGGGGGGTCTCACCCCCATTTTTGGGGTCTCTGCCCCGTTTTTGGGGGGTCCCAGTCCAATTTTTGGGATCCCAGCCTCATTTTGGGTGATTCCAGCCCCATTTTTGGGGTTCTCAGCCCCATTTTTGGGATCCCAGCCTCATTTTGGGTGGTTCCAGCCCAATTTTTGGAGGTCCCAGCCCCATTTTTGGGGACCCAGCCCCATTTTTGGGTGGTTCCACCCCCATTTTTGAGTCTCACCCCCATTTTTTGGGGTTCCCAGCCCAATTTTTGGAGGTCCCAGCCCCATTTTTGGGGTTCCCAGCTCCATTTTTGGGGTCCCAGCCCTGTTTTGGGTGGTTCCAGCCCCATTTTTGAGGTCCCAGCCCCATTTTTTGGGGTTCCCAGCCCCGTTTTGGGGGTTCCCAGCCCCGTTTTGGGTGGTTCCAGCCCCTTTTTGGGTCA
>NW_008239890.1:0-529 GCF_000691975.1 Corvus brachyrhynchos | reverse complement strand
GTGTGGGGGGAGGTGGCCTTGACCAAGCCACGGTTGGGTTTGGTCACCTTTGGGACGTCCTTGACCACCTGGACAGGTGAAGACCCCACACCTTGACAAGCCACGGTTGGGTTTAGCCACGTTTGGGATGGTCCTTGACCACCTGGACAGGTGAAGGCCCCACACCTTGACCAAGCCACGGTCGGGTTTGGCCACCTTTGGGAGGTCCCTGACCACCTTGACCAAGCCACGGTCAGCTTTGGTCACCCAACCACCCCTTGACCCCTTGACCGCCACCCCGCCCCGCCCGCAGGTGTCCCCGGCCTCGCCATGGCCGCGCTGCCCACACCCTTCTCCTACACCTGGAACGACACCTGGAACGACCCCTGGAACGACCCCTGGAACGACACCTGGAGTGACCTCTTCGACCTGGACGCGGCTGAAGTGCCCCTCAGCCACCGCTTCGTCCTGGCCCTCTACGCCCTCATCTTCCTGCTGGGCGTCCTGGGCAACAGCGCCGTGCTCTGGGTGACCGTCACCGAGCTGCGCC
>NW_008239889.1:2115-2393 GCF_000691975.1 Corvus brachyrhynchos | reverse complement strand
CTTCATGTCTGACCCCCAATAATGGCAGGGGGGTCCCCAGTGCTGCCTAGCACCCCACACCTCAACCCTGGGACCCCAGTGACAGCAGGAAGGTCCCCAGTGCTGCCCAGCACCCCACACTTCATCCTTGGGACCCCAATGACAACCAGGAGGTCTCCACACCACCCCCAGCCCTGGTGATGCTCAGCCCCCCCAACCCGGCTCTGCCCCAGTCCAGCCCCCAACCAGCCCCGTTTTTGGGGTCACACTGGGAGTGGATGCCCCCCCCCACCCCCCCC
>NW_008239889.1:0-489 GCF_000691975.1 Corvus brachyrhynchos | reverse complement strand
AAAGAGAAGGAGGAGGAGGAGAACGCCCCGCCCCCCCCGAGCTGCTCCCACCCACTGCCTCCGCACGCCCCGTGTCACCCGCTGTCCTGCAGGCCCTCAGTGCCACCCCAGGGTGTCCCCACCCCTGGGTGCCACCCGCTGCCTCACAGCCCCGGATCTCACGGAGCTGGGACCCACAGCAGGGTCCTGGGGAAGAGGGAGGAGGAGGACGAGGAGGAGGAGGAGGAGGAGGGGGATGTGGTGACAATGGGGACAAAGGACCCCCCTGTCAGGAGCTGGCAGCGCCCATCCCCCTCCGCCCAGCACAGCCTTGCACCCATTCAGCCACTGCCCCCCCGGACCCGGCCACTCGTGGGTGGGGGCCACACCCCCCTTGTGGGCACTGCCACGCCGAGAAATGTCCATCTGTCCGTCCACCCACGCCCCATCCATCGGCTTTTTCATCTCCCCACCCTGGGCACATCCCGATGGCCACCCACCCCCGCCCAT
>NW_008239888.1:0-682 GCF_000691975.1 Corvus brachyrhynchos | reverse complement strand
TAGTAATTTGAATAGTAATCATTGAAATATTAACAATTAATACGTTAATCATTGAAATGCTAACAATTGAAATATGAGTAATTAGAATAGTAGTTGAAATATTAACAATTGGAATGTTAATAATTAAAATAATAATTAGACTAGTAATAATTGAAATAGTAACAATTGGATTATTAATAATTAAAATAGTAATTAGGATAGAAATAATTGAAATAGTAACAATTGGAATAGTAATAATTAAAATAGTAATTAGGATAGTAACGATTGAAATATTAACAATTGAGCTATTAATAATTAAAATAATGAATAGAGTAGTAACAATTCAATATTAACAATTGAAATATATTAATAATTAAGCTATTGACAACTGAACTATAACAATAGAGCTATTAATAATTGAACTATTAATAAAATAATAATTAGAGTAGTAACAATTCAATATTAACAATTGAAATATATTAATAATTAAGCTATTGACAACTGAACTATAACAATAGAGCTATTAATAATTGAACTATTAATAAAATAATAATTAGAGTAGTAACAATTCAATATTAACAATTGAAATACATTAATAATTGATCTATTAACAATTGATCGATTAATAATGGAACTATTAGCAATTGAAATATTAATAAAATAATTGGAATAGTAACAATTCAATATTAACAATTGAAATATA
>NW_008239887.1:12665-12912 GCF_000691975.1 Corvus brachyrhynchos | reverse complement strand
GGAGGGACTGGGAGCACTGGGAGAGACTGGGAGAGGCACTGGGAGAGCAGTGGGAGGGACTGGGAGGGCACTGGGAGGGACTGGGAGCACTGGGGGATGGAGGGGGCGGTGCTGGGCGTGTGGGTGGCGCACGGGGAATGTACTGGGAGCACTGGGAGGGACTGGGAGGGCATTGGGAGAGCATTGGGCGGGACTGGGAGGGACTGGGGGATGGAGGGGGCGGGGCTGG
Organism: Corvus brachyrhynchos; assembly: GCF_000691975.1. Lineage (NCBI taxonomy): Eukaryota > Metazoa > Chordata > Aves > Passeriformes > Corvidae > Corvus > Corvus brachyrhynchos. Next base: position 12,683 of record NW_008239887.1, on the reverse strand, counting down.
GCGGGTGGGGGGCGCCGG
>NW_008239887.1:10500-11154 GCF_000691975.1 Corvus brachyrhynchos | reverse complement strand
GGAGGGAGAGTGGGAGCACTGGGAGGGACTGGGAGAGACTGGGATGGGCACTGGGAGAGAGATTGGGAGCACTGGGAGAGACTGGGATGGGCATTGGGAGCACTGGGAGACACTGGGAGAGACTGGGAGCACTGGGATGGGCACTGGGAGCACTGGAATGGAGACTGGGAGCACTGGGAGAGACTGGGAGCACTGGGAGAGACTGGGATGGAGACTGGGGCAACTGGGAACACTGGGATGGGCACTGGGATGGGGACTGGGAGCACTGGGAGGGAGACTGGGGAGACTGGGGGCACTGGGATGGGCACTGGGATGGAGACTGGGGCAACTGGGAGCACTGGGAGAGACTGGGGCAACTGGGATGGGCACTGGGGGGCCTGGGAGCACTGGGAGCACTGGGAATGGGGACTGGGAGGGACTGGGAATGGATTCTCCTTCTCGGTCAGGGCACTGGGAGGGACTGGGAGGGACTGGGAGGGACTGGGAGGGACTGGGATGGACTGGGATGAGGTCAGGGAGGGAAGCTGTGGGACGTGAACTGGGACATGAACTGGGACAGGAACTGGGAGGGACTGGGAGGGACTGGGAGGGACTGGGATGGACTGGGATAGACTGGGATGGACTGGGATGGACTGGGGCAGACTGGGGTGGACT
>NW_008239887.1:8906-10474 GCF_000691975.1 Corvus brachyrhynchos | reverse complement strand
GGGGACGTGAACGGGGACAGGAACTGGGACAGGAACTGGGAGGGACTGGGATGGACTGGGATGGACTGGGACAGACTGGGATGGACTGGGATGGACTGGGAGGGACTGGGATGGGGTCAGGGAGGGAAGCTGTGGGACGTGAACTGGGACAGGAACTGGGAGGGACTGGGAGGGACTGGGAATGACGGATACGGAATCTGGGCGGGGCTGGGATGACTGGGATGAACTGGGACGGGAACTGGGAGGGACTGGGATGGACTGGGAATGACGGATACGGAATGTGGGCGGGGCGGGGGGGAACTGGGACAGGAAGTGGGAGGGACTGGGATGAACTGGGACAAACTGGGATGAACTGAGATGGGCTGGGAGGAACTGGGATGGGAACTGGGATAAACTGGGTTGAGCTGGGATAAACTGGGATGAACTGAGATGGGAACTGGGATAAACTGGGACAAACTGGGATGAACTGGGATAAACTGGGATGAACTGAGATGAACTGGGATGAACTGGCAGGACTGGGATGAGCTGAGATGGGAACTGGGATTTACTGGGCTGAACTGGGACGAACTCAAACGGCGACTGGGACAAACTGGGACAAACTGGGCTGAACTGAGATGGCAACTGGGCTGAACTGGGCTGAACTGGGATGAACTGGGATGAACTGGGTTGAACCGGGATGAACTGGGATGAACTGGGATGAACAGGGATGAACTGAGATGGGAACTGGGATAAACTGAGATGGGAACTGGGATGAACTGGGCTGAACTGGGATGAACCAGGATGAACTGGGTTGAACCGGAATGAACTGGGATGAACGGGGATGGGAACTGGGATAAACTGAACTGGGATAAACTGGGATGAACTGAGATGGGAACTGGGATGAACTGAGATGGGAACTGGGACAAACTGGGATGAACTGGGATAAACTGGGATGAACTGAGATTGGAACTGGGATGAACTGGGATGAACTCAGATGGGAACTGGGATAAACTGGGATAAACTGGGATGAACTGGGATGGGAAGTGGGAGGGACTGGGCTAAACTGGGCTGAACCGGGATGAACTGGGATGAACTGGGATGAACTGGGTTGAACCGGGCTGAACTGGGATGAACTGGGTTGACCTGGGATAAACTGGGATGAACCGAGATGAAAACTGGGATGAACTCGAGATGGGAACTGGGATAAACTGGGATGAACCGAGATGGGAACTGGGCCGAACCGGGCTGAACTGGGCTGAACTGGGCTGAACCGGGATGGGAACTGGGATGAACTGGGTTGACCTGGGAGAAACTGGGATGAACCGAGATGGGAACTGGGACGAACTGGGACAAACTGGGATGAACTGGGATGGGAAGTGGGAGGAACTGGGATGAACCGGGATGACCTGGGATGAACTTGGATGAACCGAGATGGGAACTGGGATGAGCTGGGAAAAACTGGGATGAACCGAGATGGGAACTGGGCCGAACCGTGCTGAACTGGGCTGAACCGGGCTGAACCGGGATGGGAACTGGGATGAACTGGGTTGACCTGGGAGAAACTGGGATGAACCGAGATGGGAACTGGG
>NW_008239887.1:0-8615 GCF_000691975.1 Corvus brachyrhynchos | reverse complement strand
TGTCCTCTGGAAATTTGGGATCCGCCGGGAATTCGGGATCTCCCGGGAATTCGGGGTCCTACGGATCGGGATCCCCTGGGAATTCAGGATCCTACGGAGGCGGATCGGGGTCCTACGGATCGGGATCCTCTGGAAATTTGGGATCCGCCGGGAATTCGGGATCTCCCGGGAATTCGGGGTCCTACGGATCGGGATCCCCTGGGAATTCAGGATCCTACGGAGGCGGATCGGGGTCCTACGGATCGGGATCCTCTGGAAATTTGGGATCCTATGGGAATTCGGGGTCCTATGGAGGCGGATCAGGATCCTACGGATCGGGATCCTCTGGAAATCCGGGGTCCTACGGGAATTCGGGGTCCTCTGGGAATTCGGGGTCCTACGGAGGCGGATCAGGGTCCTACGGATCGGGATCCTCTGGAAATTCAGGATCCTACGGGAATTCGGGATCCTACGGAGGCGGATCAGGGTCCTACGGATCGGGATCCCCTGGGAATTCGGGGTCCTACGGAGGCGGATCGGGATCCTACGGATCGGGATCCTCTGGAAATTCAGGGTCCTACGGGAATTCGGGGTCCTACGGAGGCGGATCAGGGTCCTACGGATCGGGATCCAGCTCAGGGTCCTACGGATCCGGATCGGGCAGGCCTGGATCCGGATCTGGATCTGGAAGACCCGGATCTGGATCTGGATCAGGATCAGGAAGACCCGGATCTGGATCCGGATCCGGATCGGGCAGACCTGGATCCCAAGGGGGAATTGGATCGGGATCAGGCAAACCTGGATCTGGATCCGGATTGGGATCAGGCAAACCTGGATCCCAAGGGGGAATTGGATTGGGATCAGGCAAACCTGGATCTGGATCCGGATCCGGATCGGGCAAACCCGGATCCCAAGGGGGAATTGGATCGGGATCAGGCAGGCCTGGATCTGGATCGGGCAAACCCGGATCTGGATCCGGATCGGGCAAACCCGGATCTGGATCCGGATCGGGCAAACCCGGATCTGGATCTGGATCCCAGGGAGCGGGAAGTGGATCCCAAGGGGGAGGCGGATCCGGCTCCTACGGGGGCCTGGATTCCTACGGGGGATCCTCGGGATCCTACGGGGATGATGCGGGATCCTACGGAGGAGGGGCAGGATCCTATGGAAGTTCGGGATCCTACGGAGGGGGTTCGGGATCCTATGGAAATTCGGGATCCTATGGAGGGGGTTCGGGATCCCATGGTAGTAACGCCTCCCAGTGCTCCCAGTAACCTCCCAGTGCTCCCAGTCCTGCTGGTGACCCCTCCCAGTGCTCCCAGTAACCTCCCAGTGCTCCCAGTCCTGCTGGTGACCCCTCCCAGTGCTCCTAGTAACGCCTCCCAGTGCTCCCAGTAACCTCCCAGTGCTCCCAGTCCTGCTGGTGACCCCTCCCAGTGCTCCCAGTAACCTCCCAGTGCTCCCAGTCCTGCTGGTGACCCCTCCCAGTGCTCCTAGTAACGCCTCCCAGTGCTCCCAGTAACCTCCCAGTGCTCCCAGTCCTGCTGGTGACCCCTCCCAGTGCTCCCAGTAACCTCCCAGTGCTCCCAGTCCTGCTGGTGACCCCTCCCAGTGCTCCTAGTAACGCCTCCCAGTGCTCCCAGTAACCTCCCAGTGCTCCCAGTCCTGCTGGTGACCCCTCCCAGTGCTCCCAGTAACCTCCCAGTGCTCCCAGTCCTGCTGGTGACCCCTCCCAGTGCTCCTAGTAACGCCTCCCAGTGCTCCCAGTAACCTCCCAGTGCTCCCAGTCCTGCTGGTGACCCCTCCCAGTGCTCCCAGTAACCTCCCAGTGCTCCCAGTCCTGCTGGTGACCCCTCCCAGTGCTCCTAGTAACGCCTCCCAGTGCTCCCAGTAACCTCCCAGTGCTCCCAGTCCTGCTGGTGACCCCTCCCAGTGCTCCCAGTAACCTCCCAGTGCTCCCAGTCCTGCTGGTGACCCCTCCCAGTGCTCCTAGTAACGCCTCCCAGTGCTCCCAGTAACCTCCCAGTGCTCCCAGTCCTGCTGGTGACCCCTCCCAGTGCTCCCAGTAACCTCCCAGTGCTCCCAGTCCTGCTGGTGACCCCTCCCAGTGCTCCTAGTAACGCCTCCCAGTGCTCCCAGTAACCTCCCAGTGCTCCCAGTCCTGCTGGTGACCCCTCCCAGTGCTCCCAGTAACCTCCCAGTGCTCCCAGTCCTGCTGGTGACCCCTCCCAGTGCTCCTAGTAACGCCTCCCAGTGCTCCCAGTAACCTCCCAGTGCTCCCAGTCCTGCTGGTGACCCCTCCCAGTGCTCCCAGTAACCTCCCAGTGCTCCCAGTCCTGCTGGTGACCCCTCCCAGTGCTCCTAGTAACGCCTCCCAGTGCTCCCAGTAACCTCCCAGTGCTCCCAGTCCTGCTGGTGACCCCTCCCAGTGCTCCCAGTAACCTCCCAGTGCTCCCAGTCCTGCTGGTGACCCCTCCCAGTGCTCCTAGTAACGCCTCCCAGTGCTCCCAGTAACCTCCCAGTGCTCCCAGTCCTGCTGGTGACCCCTCCCAGTGCTCCCAGTAACCTCCCAGTGCTCCCAGTCCTGCTGGTGACCCCTCCCAGTGCTCCTAGTAACGCCTCCCAGTGCTCCCAGTAACCTCCCAGTGCTCCCAGTCCTGCTGGTGACCCCTCCCAGTGCTCCCAGTAACCTCCCAGTGCTCCCAGTCCTGCTGGTGACCCCTCCCAGTGCTCCTAGTAACGCCTCCCAGTGCTCCCAGTAACCTCCCAGTGCTCCCAGTCCTGCTGGTGACCCCTCCCAGTGCTCCCAGTAACCTCCCAGTGCTCCCAGTCCTGCTGGTGACCCCTCCCAGTGCTCCTAGTAACGCCTCCCAGTGCTCCCAGTAACCTCCCAGTGCTCCCAGTCCTGCTGGTGACCCCTCCCAGTGCTCCCAGTAACCTCCCAGTGCTCCCAGTCCTGCTGGTGACCCCTCCCAGTGCTCCTAGTAACGCCTCCCAGTGCTCCCAGTAACCTCCCAGTGCTCCCAGTCCTGCTGGTGACCCCTCCCAGTGCTCCCAGTAACCTCCCAGTGCTCCCAGTCCTGCTGGTGACCCCTCCCAGTGCTCCTAGTAACGCCTCCCAGTGCTCCCAGTAACCTCCCAGTGCTCCCAGTCCTGCTGGTGACCCCTCCCAGTGCTCCCAGTAACCTCCCAGTGCTCCCAGTCCTGCTGGTGACCCCTCCCAGTGCTCCTAGTAACGCCTCCCAGTGCTCCCAGTAACCTCCCAGTGCTCCCAGTCCTGCTGGTGACCCCTCCCAGTGCTCCCAGTAACCTCCCAGTGCTCCCAGTCCTGCTGGTGACCCCTCCCAGTGCTCCTAGTAACGCCTCCCAGTGCTCCCAGTAACCTCCCAGTGCTCCCAGTCCTGCTGGTGACCCCTCCCAGTGCTCCCAGTAACCTCCCAGTGCTCCCAGTCCTGCTGGTGACCCCTCCCAGTGCTCCTAGTAACGCCTCCCAGTGCTCCCAGTAACCTCCCAGTGCTCCCAGTCCTGCTGGTGACCCCTCCCAGTGCTCCCAGTAACCTCCCAGTGCTCCCAGTCCTGCTGGTGACCCCTCCCAGTGCTCCTAGTAACGCCTCCCAGTGCTCCCAGTAACCTCCCAGTGCTCCCAGTCCTGCTGGTGACCCCTCCCAGTGCTCCCAGTAACCTCCCAGTGCTCCCAGTCCTGCTGGTGACCCCTCCCAGTGCTCCTAGTAACGCCTCCCAGTGCTCCCAGTAACCTCCCAGTGCTCCCAGTCCTGCTGGTGACCCCTCCCAGTGCTCCCAGTAACCTCCCAGTGCTCCCAGTCCTGCTGGTGACCCCTCCCAGTGCTCCTAGTAACGCCTCCCAGTGCTCCCAGTAACCTCCCAGTGCTCCCAGTCCTGCTGGTGACCCCTCCCAGTGCTCCCAGTAACCTCCCAGTGCTCCCAGTCCTGCTGGTGACCCCTCCCAGTGCTCCTAGTAACGCCTCCCAGTGCTCCCAGTAACCTCCCAGTGCTCCCAGTCCTGCTGGTGACCCCTCCCAGTGCTCCCAGTAACCTCCCAGTGCTCCCAGTCCTGCTGGTGACCCCTCCCAGTGCTCCTAGTAACGCCTCCCAGTGCTCCCAGTAACCTCCCAGTGCTCCCAGTCCTGCTGGTGACCCCTCCCAGTGCTCCCAGTAACCTCCCAGTGCTCCCAGTCCTGCTGGTGACCCCTCCCAGTGCTCCTAGTAACGCCTCCCAGTGCTCCCAGTAACCTCCCAGTGCTCCCAGTCCTGCTGGTGACCCCTCCCAGTGCTCCCAGTAACCTCCCAGTGCTCCCAGTCCTGCTGGTGACCCCTCCCAGTGCTCCTAGTAACGCCTCCCAGTGCTCCCAGTAACCTCCCAGTGCTCCCAGTCCTGCTGGTGACCCCTCCCAGTGCTCCCAGTAACCTCCCAGTGCTCCCAGTCCTGCTGGTGACCCCTCCCAGTGCTCCTAGTAACGCCTCCCAGTGCTCCCAGTAACCTCCCAGTGCTCCCAGTCCTGCTGGTGACCCCTCCCAGTGCTCCCAGTAACCTCCCAGTGCTCCCAGTCCTGCTGGTGACCCCTCCCAGTGCTCCTAGTAACGCCTCCCAGTGCTCCCAGTAACCTCCCAGTGCTCCCAGTCCTGCTGGTGACCCCTCCCAGTGCTCCCAGTAACCTCCCAGTGCTCCCAGTCCTGCTGGTGACCCCTCCCAGTGCTCCTAGTAACGCCTCCCAGTGCTCCCAGTAACCTCCCAGTGCTCCCAGTCCTGCTGGTGACCCCTCCCAGTGCTCCCAGTAACCTCCCAGTGCTCCCAGTCCTGCTGGTGACCCCTCCCAGTGCTCCTAGTAACGCCTCCCAGTGCTCCCAGTAACCTCCCAGTGCTCCCAGTCCTGCTGGTGACCCCTCCCAGTGCTCCCAGTAACCTCCCAGTGCTCCCAGTCCTGCTGGTGACCCCTCCCAGTGCTCCTAGTAACGCCTCCCAGTGCTCCCAGTAACCTCCCAGTGCTCCCAGTCCTGCTGGTGACCCCTCCCAGTGCTCCCAGTAACCTCCCAGTGCTCCCAGTCCTGCTGGTGACCCCTCCCAGTGCTCCTAGTAACGCCTCCCAGTGCTCCCAGTAACCTCCCAGTGCTCCCAGTCCTGCTGGTGACCCCTCCCAGTGCTCCCAGTAACCTCCCAGTGCTCCCAGTCCTGCTGGTGACCCCTCCCAGTGCTCCTAGTAACGCCTCCCAGTGCTCCCAGTAACCTCCCAGTGCTCCCAGTCCTGCTGGTGACCCCTCCCAGTGCTCCCAGTAACCTCCCAGTGCTCCCAGTCCTGCTGGTGACCCCTCCCAGTGCTCCTAGTAACGCCTCCCAGTGCTCCCAGTAACCTCCCAGTGCTCCCAGTCCTGCTGGTGACCCCTCCCAGTGCTCCCAGTAACCTCCCAGTGCTCCCAGTCCTGCTGGTGACCCCTCCCAGTGCTCCTAGTAACGCCTCCCAGTGCTCCCAGTAACCTCCCAGTGCTCCCAGTCCTGCTGGTGACCCCTCCCAGTGCTCCCAGTAACCTCCCAGTGCTCCCAGTCCTGCTGGTGACCCCTCCCAGTGCTCCTAGTAACGCCTCCCAGTGCTCCCAGTAACCTCCCAGTGCTCCCAGTCCTGCTGGTGACCCCTCCCAGTGCTCCCAGTAACCTCCCAGTGCTCCCAGTCCTGCTGGTGACCCCTCCCAGTGCTCCTAGTAACGCCTCCCAGTGCTCCCAGTAACCTCCCAGTGCTCCCAGTCCTGCTGGTGACCCCTCCCAGTGCTCCCAGTAACCTCCCAGTGCTCCCAGTCCTGCTGGTGACCCCTCCCAGTGCTCCTAGTAACGCCTCCCAGTGCTCCCAGTAACCTCCCAGTGCTCCCAGTCCTGCTGGTGACCCCTCCCAGTGCTCCCAGTAACCTCCCAGTGCTCCCAGTCCTGCTGGTGACCCCTCCCAGTGCTCCTAGTAACGCCTCCCAGTGCTCCCAGTAACCTCCCAGTGCTCCCAGTCCTGCTGGTGACCCCTCCCAGTGCTCCCAGTAACCTCCCAGTGCTCCCAGTCCTGCTGGTGACCCCTCCCAGTGCTCCTAGTAACGCCTCCCAGTGCTCCCAGTAACCTCCCAGTGCTCCCAGTCCTGCTGGTGACCCCTCCCAGTGCTCCCAGTAACCTCCCAGTGCTCCCAGTCCTGCTGGTGACCCCTCCCAGTGCTCCTAGTAACGCCTCCCAGTGCTCCCAGTAACCTCCCAGTGCTCCCAGTCCTGCTGGTGACCCCTCCCAGTGCTCCCAGTAACCTCCCAGTGCTCCCAGTCCTGCTGGTGACCCCTCCCAGTGCTCCTAGTAACGCCTCCCAGTGCTCCCAGTAACCTCCCAGTGCTCCCAGTCCTGCTGGTGACCCCTCCCAGTGCTCCCAGTAACCTCCCAGTGCTCCCAGTCCTGCTGGTGACCCCTCCCAGTGCTCCTAGTAACGCCTCCCAGTGCTCCCAGTAACCTCCCAGTGCTCCCAGTCCTGCTGGTGACCCCTCCCAGTGCTCCCAGTAACCTCCCAGTGCTCCCAGTCCTGCTGGTGACCCCTCCCAGTGCTCCTAGTAACGCCTCCCAGTGCTCCCAGTAACCTCCCAGTGCTCCCAGTCCTGCTGGTGACCCCTCCCAGTGCTCCCAGTAACCTCCCAGTGCTCCCAGTCCTGCTGGTGACCCCTCCCAGTGCTCCTAGTAACGCCTCCCAGTGCTCCCAGTAACCTCCCAGTGCTCCCAGTCCTGCTGGTGACCCCTCCCAGTGCTCCCAGTAACCTCCCAGTGCTCCCAGTCCTGCTGGTGACCCCTCCCAGTGCTCCTAGTAACGCCTCCCAGTGCTCCCAGTAACCTCCCAGTGCTCCCAGTCCTGCTGGTGACCCCTCCCAGTGCTCCCAGTAACCTCCCAGTGCTCCCAGTCCTGCTGGTGACCCCTCCCAGTGCTCCTAGTAACGCCTCCCAGTGCTCCCAGTAACCTCCCAGTGCTCCCAGTCCTGCTGGTGACCCCTCCCAGTGCTCCCAGTAACCTCCCAGTGCTCCCAGTCCTGCTGGTGACCCCTCCCAGTGCTCCTAGTAACGCCTCCCAGTGCTCCCAGTAACCTCCCAGTGCTCCCAGTCCTGCTGGTGACCCCTCCCAGTGCTCCCAGTAACCTCCCAGTGCTCCCAGTCCTGCTGGTGACCCCTCCCAGTGCTCCTAGTAACGCCTCCCAGTGCTCCCAGTAACCTCCCAGTGCTCCCAGTCCTGCTGGTGACCCCTCCCAGTGCTCCCAGTAACCTCCCAGTGCTCCCAGTCCTGCTGGTGACCCCTCCCAGTGCTCCTAGTAACGCCTCCCAGTGCTCCCAGTAACCTCCCAGTGCTCCCAGTCCTGCTGGTGACCCCTCCCAGTGCTCCCAGTAACCTCCCAGTGCTCCCAGTCCTGCTGGTGACCCCTCCCAGTGCTCCTAGTAACGCCTCCCAGTGCTCCCAGTAACCTCCCAGTGCTCCCAGTCCTGCTGGTGACCCCTCCCAGTGCTCCCAGTAACCTCCCAGTGCTCCCAGTCCTGCTGGTGACCCCTCCCAGTGCTCCTAGTAACGCCTCCCAGTGCTCCCAGTAACCTCCCAGTGCTCCCAGTCCTGCTGGTGACCCCTCCCAGTGCTCCCAGTAACCTCCCAGTGCTCCCAGTCCTGCTGGTGACCCCTCCCAGTGCTCCTAGTAACGCCTCCCAGTGCTCCCAGTAACCTCCCAGTGCTCCCAGTCCTGCTGGTGACCCCTCCCAGTGCTCCCAGTAACCTCCCAGTGCTCCCAGTCCTGCTGGTGACCCCTCCCAGTGCTCCTAGTAACGCCTCCCAGTGCTCCCAGTAACCTCCCAGTGCTCCCAGTCCTGCTGGTGACCCCTCCCAGTGCTCCCAGTAACCTCCCAGTGCTCCCAGTCCTGCTGGTGACCCCTCCCAGTGCTCCTAGTAACGCCTCCCAGTGCTCCCAGTAACCTCCCAGTGCTCCCAGTCCTGCTGGTGACCCCTCCCAGTGCTCCCAGTAACCTCCCAGTGCTCCCAGTCCTGCTGGTGACCCCTCCCAGTGCTCCTAGTAACGCCTCCCAGTGCTCCCAGTAACCTCCCAGTGCTCCCAGTCCTGCTGGTGACCCCTCCCAGTGCTCCCAGTAACCTCCCAGTGCTCCCAGTCCTGCTGGTGACCCCTCCCAGTGCTCCTAGTAACGCCTCCCAGTGCTCCCAGTAACCTCCCAGTGCTCCCAGTCCTGCTGGTGACCCCTCCCAGTGCTCCCAGTAACCTCCCAGTGCTCCCAGTCCTGCTGGTGACCCCTCCCAGTGCTCCCAGTAACCTCCCAGTGCTCCCAGTGACCCCTCCCAGTGCTCCTAGTAACGCCTCCCAGTGCTCCCAGTAACCTCCCAGTGCTCCCAGTCCTGCTGGTGACCCCTCCCAGTGCTCCCAGTAACCTCCCAGTGCTCCCAGTCCTGCTGGTGACCCTCCCAGTGGTCCCAGTGCTCCCTCCCAGTGCCCCGGGTGCTTTCCCAGTGCCTCCCAGTCCCTCTTCCCGTCACTCCCAGTACCAGTGTCCCCGCTCCCAGTCCCTCCCAGTGCCCACCAGTCCCCACGTCCCCCTTCCCAGTGCCCTCCCAGTCCCTCCCAGTGCCTC
>NW_008239886.1:0-205 GCF_000691975.1 Corvus brachyrhynchos | reverse complement strand
CTCCAGGGCAGGGGCTGGGCATACCCCACAAGTATCCCCAGTCCCTGAGATTTTTTGTTTCTTTTTTCCTTTTGCGAGTGCTAGGTGGAAGTTAAGTGCTGAGAGAAAGAGATGGGAACAAAACTCTCTCAGCCCCAAAGAGAGGTTTTTCTCCAAGCTGCAAAATTCCTTAAAGTTAGTGGGTTTAAATTTTCCAAGGGTCTGT
>NW_008239885.1:0-318 GCF_000691975.1 Corvus brachyrhynchos | reverse complement strand
CGCTGGCAAAGGCGCAACGAGTCCGTGACAGTCAGCACAAGCACTCGGTTGGCGTTAAATGAAACTGCTTCTGCAGGGTATGTGCACTTCGATGGAAGTAACCGTGTGATGCCTTGGGCTTGTGCAATTTTGTCAGGCTGAGGCCCTACCCATGCAGGGTTGGCCAGCATGTCATCCCTGGCATTGCCTTCTGTTAGAAAACCTGGTAAATCGGTGTGGCTTCGAATGTGCAGAATGTAATACAAATGCACTCTAGCCTGAACTGCAGACCACAAGGTTTTCAAAAGTGAAAACAGAGCCGCATTGTTCGCCTCCTTC
>NW_008239884.1:8751-10309 GCF_000691975.1 Corvus brachyrhynchos | reverse complement strand
GGGAGCAAATGGGATCATATCTGGAGTGACTGGGCCCACTGGGCCCATACTGAAAGTGACTGGAACCATACTGGCAGTGAGTATGGGTGCTACTGGGATCATCCTGGGAGCCACTGGGATTATAGTGGGTGCGAATGGAACCTGACTGGGGGTTACTGGGAGCTGCTAGGCCCATGTTGGCAGGAAAATGTGGACACACTGGGAGCAGCTGGGATCAACTGGAAGGTACTGGAACCCTGCTGAGGGGACTGAGACCACTACTGGGGCAACCGGGATCATACTGGGAGCAACTGGGACCACACTTTGGGCAACTGCCATAAACTGGGATCATGCTGGAGGCAACTGGGAGTAACTGGGAAAGACTGGGATCATTCTGAGGTAACTGGAACCTTACTGGGGCAACTGGGAGTGCCTGGGAATGACTACAAGCATGCTGAGGGCAACTGGGACATACTGGGAGTGTCTGTAACCATACTGGGATTGACTGGAACCACACTGGGAACAGCTGGGATCACACTGGGGGGAAATGGGACCATACTCGGGGCACCTGGGAGCAACTGGATCTATGCTGGGGGCAACTGGGCGCGACTGGGACTATTGTAGGGGCAACTGGGATCATACTGGGAGGAACCGGGAACAACTGGAACTATGCTGGGGGCAACTGGGATCATACCGGAATCACAGTGGGAGCAGCTGGGTCCATGCTGGGTGAGACTGGAATCATACTGGGATTGACTGGAGTGACTGTGAGCAACTGGAATTGTGCTGAAAGCAACTGGGAAGAAGTGGGAGTGACTGGGAGTATGCTGGGGGTGACTGGGATATACTGGAGGCTACTGGGCTCATGCTGGCATTGACAGGGAGCAATGGGGAACACCCTGGGGGCCACTGGCATGATACTGGAAGTGACTGGGACCATACTGGGATTATAGTGGGTGTCAATGGACCCTGACTGAGGGTTACTGGGAGCTACCAGGCCCATGCTGAGAGCCTACTGGGGATACACTGGGATCAGACTGGGAGCAACTGGGAATGATAGGATGCATGCTGGTGACAGCTGGGATGTACTGGCAGCGACTGGGATAAATCTGGGGGCAACTGAACCATGCTGAGGTAACTGGGAGTGCCTGGGAATGACCACGAGAATGTTCAGGGCAACTGGGATATACTGGGAGTGTCTGAGACCATGCGGGTGGTGACCAGGACCAGACTGGGAGTGACTGGGAATGTGCTGGAGGGAACTGAGACCATGCTGGGGGCAACTGGGGGCAAGTGTGAGTGACTGGGGCCCTGCTGGGAGAGGCTGGCATCACACTGGGAGTGACTGGGGCAACTGGGAGAACTGGGAACACACTGGACAAAAGTGGGAGGAACTGGGAGCAACTGGGACCGTGCTGGGAGCAAATTGCATCATAATGGAGAATGACTGGGAGTAACTGGGTTCATACTGGAGCAACAGGGATTCTGCAGGGAGTGAAGTGACCAGGATCATATTGGGAATGACTGGGCACATACTGGGAGTGATGAGGAAACTAGCACCACGGGGGCGGGGGCGGGG
>NW_008239884.1:7483-7727 GCF_000691975.1 Corvus brachyrhynchos | reverse complement strand
GAGAGTGCCCCCCGGGTGAATTTTTGGGGTTCGCTCTACCATCGGCGCTTTAAGAGCCCCCGGTAAAGTCGGTGCCCACCATAACTCCCGTTAAAAGGGCAACACCACTCCCGTTGATTCCGGCAGCGGAGCCCCGGAGGGGGGGGTCGGGGGTCCCGGGAGGGTTTGAGGGTCCCGGCGGGGTTTGGAGGCCCCGGCAGGGGTTGGGGGGACCTGGGGGGGGCCGATGGTGGCGAGGGGGGGC
>NW_008239884.1:4976-5228 GCF_000691975.1 Corvus brachyrhynchos | reverse complement strand
CCCAGCCCAGCCCCCGGCTCCCCCCACTCCCCCTGCTCTGGTTGTACCAGCCCCGTCTCCAGGTCACTGTTGGCCATGTGCTGGTTCCTCTCCTTGAGCTGGGTCTGGCCATCCCAATGTCCCGGGTCTGGCCATCCCAGTGTCCCGGGTCAAGGAAAAGGGTGGGTCTGGGGACTGGGAGGGGGGGTGGCCAGGAAAAGGTTGTGTTGGTGCCAGATAAGGGGGTGCAGGGGGGTCTCAGTACTGGGCAAA
>NW_008239884.1:1918-3080 GCF_000691975.1 Corvus brachyrhynchos | reverse complement strand
AGGCGCGGGTGTGGAGCCGGGACAGGTCGGGAGGGGCAGCGCGGGGCTCTCGGCTGCTCCCACCCGCTGGGGGCGGGGGAACCCGGCCCGGGGAAAGGAGAGGGAAACTGGGGGCTGCAGATACAAACTGGACCTTGCTGGGGACCCTGGGTGGAGACTTGCAGCCCTTGGGGCTCCTCTCGGAGCCTGGAGAGCCGGGAGGGGGGAACGCAGAGAGGGCTGGGGAATCCCAGGAGTGGCACCACTGGCAGTGACTGGTTTGTACTGGGATCATACTGGGAGTGAGTAGGAGCCTGCAGGGGGCAATTGAGACCATGTTGGGGGCAAATGGGATACACTGGGAGTGACTGGATCATGCTGAGGGTGACCAGGAGCAGCTGTGAGCAACTGGGATCATGCTAGGAACAACTGGGAGTGACTGGATGCATGCTGGGGGTGATTAGAAGCAACTGGGCTTATACTGCGATGAACTGGGATAACTGGGATCATGTTGGAGGTGGCTGGGATCATACTGGCAGTGAGTGCAACTACACTGAGGCTGACTGGGAGTGGTTATGAGCAAATGGGATCATGCTGGAAGCAACTGGGAGGAACTGGGAATATGCTGGAGGGAACTGGGGTATGCTGGGAGAGACTGGGCGTGACTGGAATAAAAGTGAGGATGAAAGCAGCTGGAACCATGTGGGGCACAACTGGTTCATACTGGCAGTGACTGGGAGCACACTGGGGTCACATTTGCATCATATTGGGAGCGACTGGACTAATACTGGGAGTATCTGAGAGTGACTGGGAACACACCATGCATCCCATCCCCCATACTGGGGGTGACTGGGAGCAACTAGGAGCATGCTGGGACTGACTGGGTTGATTTAGGAAGCAACTGGAACCATGCTAGAGGCAACTGGGACCATACTGGGAGTGATTGGAAGCAACTGGGATGATAATGGGACCATACTGGGAGTGCTGGCATGTGACCGGGGATCATACTGGAGGTGACTGGGATCATATTGGTGTTGAAAGGGAGCAACTGGGATCACACCTTGGGCTACTGGGAGCAACTGAGAGAAACTGGAATGATGCTGCAAGCAACTGGGAGTAACTGGGAATGACTGGATGCATGCTGGAGGCAACTGGGATATTCTGGGCATGACTGGGATCATAC
>NW_008239884.1:0-508 GCF_000691975.1 Corvus brachyrhynchos | reverse complement strand
GGCTCTCAAGACCCCCCCTGGACCCCCATTCCTGAGAACCGAGACGCCTTTGCCCAGTACTGAGACCCCCCTGCACCCCCTTATCTGGCACCAACACAACCTTTTCCTGGCCACCCCCCCTCCCAGTCCCCAGACCCACCCTTTTCCTTGACCCGGGACACTGGGATGGCCAGACCCGGGACATTGGGATGGCCAGACCCAGCTCAAGGAGAGGAACCAGCACATGGCCAACAGTGACCTGGAGACGGGGCTGGTACAACCAGAGCAGGGGGAGTGGGGGGAGCCGGGGGCTGGGCTGGGATCTGTGGAAATGGGATCTGTGGGAGTGGGATGGGATCTGTGTGCCTGGCATAGGAATCCAGGGAGCTGGAAGCGGCTCCATGGGGCTGGGACACGACTCCATGGGTCCGTTCTCTCCTCGTTCCCAGGTCTCCCCACGGTGCAGGTGGTTTCCAGCTGCGACCTCCTGTTCAATGGAGCATCCATGGATCCCAGCGGCACAGCTACG
>NW_008239883.1:6493-7614 GCF_000691975.1 Corvus brachyrhynchos | reverse complement strand
CCTTTTCTTCCCTATTCTCCCCATTTTTGGCTCAATTTCTCCCGATTTTCCCCCTTTTCTGCCCGTTTTGCCTCATTTTCCCCTCTTTTCCCTCTTCCTCCCCATTTTTGCCTCATTTCCCCGCATTTTCCCCATTTTTGGATCTTTTTTCCCCCATTTTTTTCCCCAATTTTGCCCCATTTTCCCTGGATTTTCCCCATTTCAGGCTCATCTTTCCCGATTTTTTCCTCTTTTTGTCCATTTTTATCTCATTTTTCCCTATTTTTGCCCCTTTCTGCCCCTTTTTGCCCGTTTTCCCCCATTTTGCTCCTTTCTACCTCATTTTCCCTCATTTTGCCCCTTTCCGCCCATTTTTAGCTCATTTCCCCCCAGATTTTCCTGACTTTTGGATCATTTTTCCCCATTTTTGCCCCTTTTCTCCCCATTTTTGCCCATTTCCCCCTCATTTCCCCCTGGTTTTATCCAATTTCCCCCTTTTCTCTCCGTTTTCCTCATTTCTCCCTGGATTTTCCCTTTTTTCCCACTTTTCGCCCTTTCCCCCAATTTCCCCCCAATTCTCGCCGATTTTTCCCAGTTTCTCCCAATTTTTCCTGGCTCTTTTCTTGGGTTTCTCCCCATTTTTCCCAATTTTCCCTGCTTTTCACCAGTTTTGCCCCTTTTCCCTGTTTTTTCCCCCATTTTTCCCAATTTCCCTCCAATTTTTCCCTGCTTTTCCCGATTTTTCTCAGATTTTCCTTCATTTCCCCGGATTTTTCTCGGATTTCTCCCCGATTTCCCCCATTTTCCCAATTTCCCCCATTTTTACCCAAATTCTCCCCATTTTTCCTCCATTTTCCTCCGATTTTCCTCATTTTTCCCTATTTTTTCCCAATTTCTCCCGATTTTTCCCCATTTTTCTGCCCCAGGAGCAGCAAAACCCCTGGAATCGCGGGGGGAGGGGTTTATTGGGGTCAAGGGGTCACTCAAGGGGTCACTGGAGGGGTCAGTGGTCACTCAGCGGTGTCAGTGGTCACTCGGCGGTGTCAGTGGTCACTCAGCAGTGTCAGTGGTCACAGGAGGGGTCAGTGGTCACTCAGCGGTGTCAGTGGTCACTCAGCGGGGTCAGGGGCCACTCAGCAGGG
>NW_008239883.1:5926-6175 GCF_000691975.1 Corvus brachyrhynchos | reverse complement strand
GTCAGTGCTCACAGGAGGTGTCAGTGGTCACTCAGCGGTGTCAGTGGTCACTCAGGGGTGTCAAGGGTCACAGGAGGGGTCAGTGGTCACTCGGCGGTGTCAGTGGTCACTCGGCGGTGTCAGGGCTCACAGGAGGTGTCAGTGGTCACTCAGCAGTGTCAGGGCTCACAGGAGGGGTCAGTGGCCACTCAGCAGTGTCAGGGGTCACTCGGCGGTGTCAGGGCTCACAGGAGGTGTCAGTGGTCACTC
>NW_008239883.1:3681-4116 GCF_000691975.1 Corvus brachyrhynchos | reverse complement strand
GGGGAGGAGGGAGAGGGGAGAGGTGGGAGAGGGGACAGGTGGCACAGGGGACAGGTGAGGGGACAGGTGGCAGAGGGGACAGGTGAGGTGCCACAGGTCACAGGTGACGGGACACAGGGGACAGGTGAAGTGCCACAGGGGCCACAGGTGCCACAGGTGAGGTCACAGGTGCCACAGGTCACAGGTGCCACAGGGGACAGGTGACACAGGTCACAGGTGGCACAGGTGAGGGGACACAGGTGCCACAGGTGAGAGGACACAGGGGACAGGTGAGGGGACAGGTGAGGGGACACAGGTGGCACAGGTCACAGGTGGCACAGGTGAGGGGACAGGTGAGGGGACACAGGTGGCACAGGTCACAGGTGGCACAGGTGAGGGGACAGGTGAGGGGACACAGGTGGCAAAGGTCACAAGTGGCACAGGGGACAGGTGGCA
>NW_008239883.1:936-1577 GCF_000691975.1 Corvus brachyrhynchos | reverse complement strand
GCCAGGTGAGGTGCCACAGGTCACAGGTGACGGGACACAGGGGACAGGTGAAGTGCCACAGGGGCCACAGGTGCCACAGGTGAGGTCACAGGTGCCACAGGTCACAGGTGCCACAGGGGACAGGTGACACAGGTCACAGGTGGCACAGGTGAGGGGACACAGGTGCCACAGGTGAGAGGACACAGGGGACAGGTGAGGGGACAGGTGAGGGGACACAGGTGGCACAGGTCACAGGTGGCACAGGTGAGGGGACAGGTGAGGGGACACAGGTGGCACAGGTCACAGGTGGCACAGGGGACAGGTGGCACAGGGGACAGGTGGCACAGGGGACAGGTGGCACAGGTGGCACAGGTGCGAGGACACAGAGCACAGGTCAGGTGCCACAGGTGCCACAGGTGAGGGGACAGGTGAGGGGACACAGGCACCACAGGGGCCACAGGTAACACAGGTGTGGGGACACAGGTGTGGGGACACAGGTGTGGGGACACAGGTGTGGGGACACAGGTGCCACAGGGGACAGGTGCCACAGGTGATACAGATGAGGTCACAGGTGCCACAGGTGCCACAGGTGCCATAGGGGACAGGTGCCACAGGTGCCACAGGTAACAGAGGTGCGACAGCACAGGTGCCACAGGAGCTCC
>NW_008239883.1:0-560 GCF_000691975.1 Corvus brachyrhynchos | reverse complement strand
GACACAGGTGAGGGGACACAGGTGCCACAGGTGCCACAGGTGCCACAGATGAGGTGCCACAGGTGCCACAGGTGCCACAGGTGAGGGGACACAGGTGAGGTGGCCCAGGTGAGGTGGCCCAGGTGCCCACCTGGCAGGAGTCCTTGCCGGCCTCGGCCGTGCCCGCGCACAGCATGTCCGGGGTCACCAGCGGCCCGTAGGCCTCGCGGCAGGCGCCGTCCCCCAGCACGGTGACGTTCAGGCACTGGGGCACATCCGGGTACGACTCTGGGGACAGGGACACACCTGGGCACACCTGGGCACACCTGGGCACACCTGGGGGCACCTGGGCACAGCTGGGCACACCTGGGGGCACCTGGGCACAGCTGGGCACACCTGGCACAGGTGGCACTGGGACAAGGACACACCTGGGACATCCGGGGCCCTCCCAGTCCCTCCCAGTTTGTCCCAGTTCCTCCCAATCCCCTCCCAGTTCCTTCCCAGTCGAAAGCAGTGGCACCCAATCCCCTCCCAGTCGCTCCGAGTTCTCTTCGAGTCGCTTCCCAGTGGCTCCCCGGATA
>NW_008239882.1:0-324 GCF_000691975.1 Corvus brachyrhynchos | reverse complement strand
CCTACAAGCTGCCTTCTTTAAGGTACCCCTTTATTTCTAAAACATACCTCTTTGTCTGTGGTTCCGGCAGGTCCTGGTCTCTCCCCGGGGTGTCAGAGGATCGAGGAGCCCCCTCTCCCCAAAAATGTAGGGTGGGCGCCTGAGGGGGGTCCCCAGACCCCTGGCCCCTCGGCCAGATAGAGCAGGGTCCCACCAGAGTTGCCAAAATGATTTACCAAAATATGAATATTGATCTAATATCGATATCCAATTGAGACGGACAAAAACTCTCTATTTGGCGCCAGGCACTGCGTGGGATAGTTCCCGAAGATGCAGGGCCCCGAT
>NW_008239881.1:0-729 GCF_000691975.1 Corvus brachyrhynchos | reverse complement strand
GGGGGGTCTGGACACCCCCTGAGTATGGGGAAGTGTGGGGCTGAGGGCGCCTGAGCTCGTGGGGGTGCAGAGTGCCCCCAGTTTGGGGGCCCAGTTTGGGGGCCCAGTTTGGGGGCCCAGTTTAGGTTCCAAGTTTAGGTTCCCAGCATGGGGTCCCAGTGTGGAGTGCCAGTTTAGGGTCCAAGCGTGGAGTTCCAGTTCGGGGTCCCAGTTTGGGGTCCCAGTTCGGGGTCCCAGTTCGGGGTCCCTATTTAGAGTCCCAGTGTGGAGTGCCAGTTTAGGGTCCAAGCGTGGAGTTCCAGTTCGGGGTCCCAGTTTGGGGTCCCAGTTCGGGGTCCCAGTTCGGGGTCCCTATTTAGAGTCCCAGTGTGGAGTGCCAGTTTAGGGTCCAAGCGTGGAGTTCCAGTTCGGGGTCCCAGTTTGGGGTCCCAGTTCGGGGTCCCAGTTCGGGGTCCCTATTTAGAGTCCCAGTGTGGAGTGCCAGTTTAGGGTCCAAGCGTGGAGTTCCAGTTCGGGGTCCCAGTTTGGGGTCCCAGTTCGGGGTCCCAGTTCGGGGTCCCTATTTAGAGTCCCAGTGTGGAGTGCCAGTTTAGGGTCCAAGCGTGGAGTTCCAGTTCGGGGTCCCAGTTTGGGGTCCCAGTTCGGGGTCCCAGTTCGGGGTCCCTATTTAGAGTCCCAGTGTGGAGTGCCAGTTTAGGGTCCCAGTTTAGGGTCCCTATTTAGGGTCCC
>NW_008239880.1:0-499 GCF_000691975.1 Corvus brachyrhynchos | reverse complement strand
CTTGCTTCTGTGTCCCTGTCCTGCTGCCCCGATTAGCTTTGCCAGTGTGGTTGTAAATAAGCCAGTGATTACAAACCGGTGCTAAGTAATTTTGCACTACAACTTATTCTGACTGGCAAAATGGATTAATTCTCAATGTATTAAACTTAAGACATATTCTGCATATGTCTTGCTACTGACTTGCTGTAATCTCACTTATTTTAATTCTACTAGGTTGTTGCATCTATTACAAAATATGGGCAGCAGCAATGCTCACATAGTTATGAATTTGTGTAAGGAAACAGTTACAGGACTGTGTCAGGCAGATAGCTACAGTATGGATGGAAATTGAGGTTTTTGCCAGAAAAAAGTCACAATTATGGTATTGCTTAACAAATCTCTGGAAAATATTTTGAGGAGTCTCCTTTGCTTAAGTTGATTTATTGTAGTGGTGTTTTGTACATATTTCTTTTACAACTTTATCATTCAATAACAAGGTGATGGTCTTCTACGTGCCTTC
>NW_008239879.1:0-207 GCF_000691975.1 Corvus brachyrhynchos | reverse complement strand
AGAAGGAGGCCTGGCCTTTGGGGTGACTTTGGTTGGAGAAATGTCCCTCTTTGGGGAGAGACACATGCTCCTCTAGCAGAGTTTATTCCATGTACTTGGTAGAGGAAAGCTTACGCATCTCATCATTTCTGGGATTCCTTCTACTTTCCTTGAGCGCTAAAGGAGGAGTTCCTCGGGGTCGGTATTAGGACTGGCCTATTTAACCCC
>NW_008239878.1:0-537 GCF_000691975.1 Corvus brachyrhynchos | reverse complement strand
CTGGAGAAGCTCTTCCCACACTCAGGACACTCACAGGGCCTCTCCCCGGTGTGGATGTACCGGTGCCTGATGAGGGTGGGCTGAGGACATTCGTAGGGCCTCTCCCCGGTGTGGATACGCCGGTGGGTGACGAGGTTGGAGTTGTGTTTGAAGCCCTTCCCGCAGTCAGGGCAGCGGAAGGGCCTCTCATCCGTGTGAATGCATTGATGTACGACGAGACTGGAGCTCCTCTGAAACCCCTTCCCACATTCAGAACACTCGTAGGGCCTCTCCCCAGTGTGGGTGCGCTGGTGTGCCCTTAGGCTGGAGCTCTGTCCAAAGCTCTTCCAACAATCCAAGCACTCATAGGGCTTTTCCCCAGTGTGGACCACCTGGTGCTGGATCAGACCAGAGCTGTTGGTGAAGCCCTTCCCACACTCCCTGCACTCATAGGGCCTGTCCCCAGTGTGGATCCTCTGGTGCCAGATAAGGCTGGAGCACCGGCAGAAGCTCTTCCCACATTCTCCACACTCATAGGGCCTCTCCCCAGTGTGGATC
>NW_008239877.1:37563-38011 GCF_000691975.1 Corvus brachyrhynchos | reverse complement strand
ACTGTATGCGCTCCAAGCTGACATGCTAACTGGAAGCGGAGCTTACGGGGCAATAGTAACACAGCTGACCATGCTCGTAGTCATTAATCAGTTGTTACAAACTTTTACCCGCAAAGCCTTGTTGTCAGTACCTGAAAAGAAGAAGTCTCCCCCGTATGCAGCAGTCCGACAGGGGCTGTCAGAACCATATGGTCAGTTCATCGACCGTCTGTCAGCAGCCTTAAAGGATGCAACTGAGCTCTCTGAAGAGCTCCAAGAGCAAATGTTCCGAACACTTGCATTTGAAAATGCTAATAGGCAAACTAAGACAATTCTTGCCACGCTGCCGTGGGGAGCAGGTGTAGACGAGATGCTCGTACGTGCTACCCGTGCAGAACAGTCATCTCAAACAGCTGCTTTTACTGCAACGCTGCAGAATGTCCTGCAACAACAGGGACAAGTCATCGCC
>NW_008239877.1:32673-33054 GCF_000691975.1 Corvus brachyrhynchos | reverse complement strand
AGCTTGCCTATTTCCCATTTGAGTGCCTCCCTCAGCAGAAAAAGAGAAAAAAAACCCAAAAAGGACTTTAAAAGTATTGTGCGCAAAGAAGGAGGAGAGTCCCAAATTTAAACTTACAAATCCCGTTTTCTGGTGAGGCTGGCTCCAGTTGAAGTCCAAAAAGGTCTGCTGGGGGGGTGGTCTGGAAGTTCAATCCTCAGGGACTTCTGTCCCAGTCTGTAGAAGCGAGGGTCTCGAACTATCCCCGTGCAAAAGGCCTTACTAAAACGTAGGTCTTATCTTCAGAGGATCAGCACACGAATGGCTGGTTCTGTCTTGGCATGGTCACGACGCAGCTCAGGCCAGGTCCGGGGTACAAAGCTGTCTGGGCGCCCGGTATTA
>NW_008239877.1:30282-32375 GCF_000691975.1 Corvus brachyrhynchos | reverse complement strand
GAGGCTGTCAGCTCTTGAGTGATATCAGCTCGTGATTCCAGCTCAGCTCTGCAGGGCAGCCTCTAGGCCAAACCAGACCGGAGAGAGAGACGAGAGGACCCGTGTGGCTGGTTCCGCACGAAGGTAGCTTTATTGTGGGTTCCCTCCGGCGAAGGGAGGCCAGGGACGAGCTCTCTCTCTACAGAGGCAAATTGGTCTTCTTTTATAGGGATACAGGGGATCAGCAAGGGGACCAATGGATTACAGAGGGTCTGGGATAGACCAGTGGGTTAAGAACGATCTGCATAGGGTCTCCCAAAGGATTGTGAGTCTACTTTTCCTCACCATGACTCAAAAGTCCTTTCCAGGGAGTCCTGCTGGGCGATTGCAAAATCTCTTATCTCAGCAGACATCCCGCCAGGGCAGTGGCTGGGCATACCCTACACTGCCCCATGCAGGGGGGCCCGGGAGACCCATTCAAGGCTACACAGCTCCATTCCTGTATGTTTTTTCAAAGTGCCTTTTTAAATTAATGAGAACTGAGTTGCAGGGCATTTGTCCCACCTGAAGACAAAGAGAGTCCAGTTTCCTGCTTCCGCCCTGCTCTTCCTTTCCCTTCCCGTGTTTGCGGTGTGGGAAAGGTTGCCAGCGAGTTGTAACTCACAGCTTGTTAACACCTTGAGCACATTCATGATATTTTTCGGCACATCTGAGAAATTGCCAGAGATTTGGTGGCTGTGCTGTGCCTTGTAAAACTGCACTTTAAAAGACCCTACCAAATTTATGCTTATACCAGAAAACTACTGAAAGACATACAATGTTGTCATTTTTTTGGGGTACAGCTGTAAATTGGAGAGTCTTGCACAATTGTGCTTATACCAGAAAAGCCCTAACTGTGAACAGATGTTTTCAATAATGGTTCTCGTTACCATGAGCTATTCTCACAGCTGAATTATGACAAATCACAAGGTATTTGCCATACCTTTGTGATCTCTCCAGTACATCCATGTTGCTGTTATTTCATTTACAAATCAGTTGTCTGCTTGCTTATTGTTTTTTAACTGGTATGTGACAAAATTTTTGGTAGCTTTCTTGCACTGATGAGTCAAGATGAGTTACGTTCTGCTGTATTTCACACCTTTAAGGGAACACTCTCCACTCTGACTTTAGTTTTGTTAAATTTAAGTGCTGCTAATATTAAGTTTTTCTAAGTGTAAGTCTCTACAGTTTAAGTGATGCTAAGGCTAAGTTCTACTAAGTTTACCTGTTGTTAAATTTAAGTCATGTCAAGTTTAAGTCCTGTTAATTTGATATTCTGTTACATTTAAGGTTCTGTTAGTTTAAAGTGTTGTCAAGTTAAAGCAAAATCAAGTCTAAGTATGTTCAGTGTAAGTTTTGTTATTTTAAGTCTTGTAAGTTTAAGTTATATTAAGGTTAATTTCTGTTCAGTTTCAGTGATGTTAACTTTAAGTTCTGTTCAGTTTACTTTCTGTTACTTTTGAGTAACATTTATTTTGAGTGAAGTTTAGCTTCTGCTGAAATATGCTCATTTAAATTGAATGATACAGTTCTTTTGCTATAGAGATAAGAATGAACGGATCAAAACAATTATGATAAAAGATTGGTAAGCGACTGTTTATGATTATAAGACAATAAGTTGTAAAAAACCATGAGGATTTGGCTTGTTAGATCCTTAAATTCATTGCAAATTCTATGGGTATGAATGTTCTGCACTGCTCAATTAAGATGATTATTTATGACAATCTTTGCTGTTTTATCTTTTGTAGGTTGCAGAGAAGGATGAGTAACAATTACAAGTTATGGATATTATTGATTGTAAGCTGTTCAATGCTTTGCCTTATGTTATATGCATAGATGTGTAGAGAAGTATACTCTTGAATTCTTAGAATAAGTTACTGTAGATGTCTTATGCTCTTAATATAATAGCGTGAATTCACTTTTCATAAAAGGCATTATCCAGAAGATATTATTTGATGTTACACATGTGCTTTTCTTTAGTAGTTTGCAGTTTGTTTATGGTACCATTATCTACTTAGCTAAGGATAAATGACAAAGTCGACTGCTTTACAAACTTTCACATACTGTTGTGTAGA
>NW_008239877.1:26094-29555 GCF_000691975.1 Corvus brachyrhynchos | reverse complement strand
GATTTATTGTATTGTAACCAGGACTTCACATACTTCTTCACTCTCATTCCTCTCTCTCTCTCTCTTTCTTTACTTACCCGCTTGCTCTCTTGGGCCTGCTCAGAGCTGCCAGCTGCAGCTCTAAGCAGTGGCCCTATACCCACGCCCTTTGCAATAAACCGCATGTTCCAAGATCTGACTATAGAGATCTCTCATCACCGACCGTCTACGCCCAGTCCAGACTGAACCCCAAAGCTCTTACAGTTAGGGAAACCCTTCCAGTTAAGGCCATGGCTCTGGCCAAGCCCTGGCCCCACCTGGTCGGGAGGCATACCTACAGACACATGTCTTTCTGCACTAAAAACGTAATTGAGTCACTTTGACTTGCCGATTTGGGCCGGAAACACTGCCCCACCTGATTTCAACGGCTGATGGGGATGGTAATAGAATACACTGCAGCCCAGGACACATGCTCTGTTGTGAACAAGTCTCTTATGAAAGGTGAAGAAAGCCAAGAAAAAAGAATACAGAGAAAAGTCTTGACAAATCTGGATGCACTGGCCTCTGTTCTGCCCACCTAGAGTTATTTAACACCTCTGTAGTGGTTTGGTCCAAAATACTCATTACTGTTTACCTTCTGTGAGATAAGAATTAGGAGAAACGCAAAGCAGGCACCAAACTTGAAAGAATATAAAGAAGTTTATTAACAGACCTAAAAGAAGAAAAAAAACTATACCACACCTTCAGAACACTTCTCCTCCCCCCACCTTTCTCCCTTCTCCAAGTGACAATGTAAAAAGACAACCCTTGAGATGTCCAGTCTGTTTACCACTTCCATAATAACCTTGTTCAGTCCATTTAGGAAGAGAAGTCTTGTCTTGCTCGTGCTATGAACACATTATCACAACGAGACAGCCGCCCATTTCCAAATAACTTTGTTCAGTCCATTTAGGAAGAGGAGTCTCTCTGCTCGCATGTGAGTCCCTTCCCCCCAACTTGCAGCTTTTCCCACAACTGCTTTCGAGGGTCCACTCTTGAAGTTTTTTGGGGTACAATTTTAAGGTTGAGCCGTTCAGAAACAAAGGTTCTCTTCACCCAACTCTGGGAGCATTTAATCTCTAAGAAATCTCTGGGAGCATCTCTAGGAACTGAGGTTTTCTCCTTTCCCATTTGGAGCAAAAGTCCTCATCGCTTCTATCTCTCCCTGTTCAAACTTCTCATGAAATTACAGCTGCGTCAGCATCTGCCTATCTCAGCGCAGGTGCTTTTGCTCACAAGTACAAGTTGAACGCTCCACCCCCCATGCCTTCATGAAATTACAACGGGTACTCTGATATATCATTGCTTCACAACAGAATTTCAGCTTTAAGCATCTCCTCTTTCTCTTCCCTCAGGTTTTCAGCTCTTCACAGCACTAAAAGGGTTAATCTCACCTAGGCCTTGCAGCTGGAATGTTGCTTATCACTGTCAGTCACATGACCTCTGCCGGACAGCAGTGCAGCTTTAGCCGAAATTGAAAGTGTGTTGTTCTAAGTTACTATCCTTTTATCATGTGCTGTGGATTATATGTATTATCCTGTTTGTTCTTGCTCAGTGTGACTTTACTGTCTCATTACATGTATTCGCTTGCTTTCATGTTGCCTTCACGTTTACAGTGACAGATGTGCAGGTTATCACAAAATAAAAAGGGGGAATATGGCTCCCCAAGAGCATTTGGATAATGCAATATTTATGCTAAAAGTTTTTGCGGGCAAATCATCAATTTGATCCCCAGCAGAGCAATACCAGTCTGAAGATTTGAGTGTGTGAGACCAATTTCTAAAAAGGCTTTACGTAAGAATCCACAATTGGGTGTGTAATGACAAGGCCTAGCTGATTTACTAACCTAGGAGAGAAGGTACGCATGTGTTTTATTACCAACAGATCTAACGTGGTTACCTGCCTTACCTGACAAACATCAATCACCTCTGAGAAAATGAGGCCCTGCAAGAGAAAAAATGACCCAATCACCATCCAGCCCTCATGGCCAAAGCAGGAGCAGAGGCAGGACTGGTGTTCGCTGGAGTCTCAGGGGGCCAGCCTGCCAACAGAGGCCTTGTGTCCCACTGTACCCACTAGCATGTTATTGTGTTCCAGCTGACCTTCTTCAGTTATTCCCTGTTCCATGCTTCCAGAAAGACATTCGGTAATGTTAAAGTCAGCATTTCCAGCTAATGGACTTTCTCCTGCCTAAACAGCACAGCCCCTGAGCTCCAGCCATATGAGCTTTGGCACGGTAGTCATTTACTGCCAAGTGCAAAAGAAGAAGCAGCGCTCTCTCTGGGAACATTGGACACTGTCTTTTATTTTCCTATGCTGCCGACCTCTTTGTCAGTGGTAAGATTGTTCTTGATGGGTTTTATTGATTGTGCTCTGTATTCCATGTATCTTATCCTGTGACCTGCAGAAAACCAGCAACAGTCTTAATAGGATAATGGCTTCACAGGTGCAAAAGTGATTGATTTTCTAATGCTACTCAAAACGTGTCACCCGAAAATCCCTGTGCCTGTTTGGTTAAATCTAGAAATACATCCTCTGAGAGAAGGCACAACTACCCCTCCCCCACCAGGTTCGGGAAAAATAAATTTTCCTCGAAGGAAAGTGAAAGAAATAAAAACTATTTGTTTAACACACACGGGAAAAGGATAATAATGCTAAATAATAAAATGCCCTGCTGAGAGAAACCTGGGAAAATTTCAGAGTCCTTCCGTAGATCTCTCTCTCCCCCTCCTTGGAGCTGGGACGGGGTGGTGGGCCCACCTCCAGGGCCAAGGCCTCTGTGGAAAGCCCTCCCAATGTATTCTGATGTTGAAACTGTCCAGCAGAGGGAAAAGGAAAAAAAACTAAGTCCCAGGTGTAGGAACCCAGAGTGCCGAGAATATTTCTCTGCCTGTTTTTAAGGGTTCTTACCCCCCTGAACAACACTGTTTTAACCTCCAACCTTGGAAAAAATTACCAACGATCAGACAAGAACCAGAAAATACAGTGGTGTGAATTAGGTGATAGACTATTATGTATGATTGTCACAGGGTGAAAAATTTAGAGGTTTTGGGATTCTTTTTGTAGTAAATAGATAAGAGTAAAAAATATCAAAATGGAGGATTGATGTTGTTCTCTAAACCTTCTTCTCCTTCTTCTACTACTCCATATGCTGCAGTAAAAGTAGTTTGGAATGACTGGATAGAGAATTCCGCAGTTTCTGCGCGTGTTACTGAATAATTGGTAGGAGAGTGAAAATAATATACGTTTTTAGTAACTATTGGATAAATTATCTTTAAAAGGCTGTGTAAATCTTGATAATTATAGACTTCACTCCTGCTTTTCTGTGCTCTATGCTGTACCTGGGTCACGCTAGTGGCTCTATTCCTCTGATAAGACTTAATAAACAACTATCTGGCAGCATTGAAACTCAAGGAAAAGTCTTGGTTTATCTTTGAAACTCC
>NW_008239877.1:25134-25880 GCF_000691975.1 Corvus brachyrhynchos | reverse complement strand
TGTGACCTTGAACAAGCTGCAAACTGCTTTGAAAAAGTTTTGCTCAGTTTTTTTCCTTCCCCCTCTCAGGCTCAGTTTAAAGGCACAGAAAGGTACAAAAATTAATTTCTGGGCATCGGGCAGCGATATGGGGTACACACCATAAAGTCACCCCAAGACATTCCACCCCTTATCCCATATCGTCGTCTCAATGCCCAAACTAATGTACTCTAATTCTACAGACACACATTAATACATATGTATATATACAGCTATATACAAACAGTGACGGTGAAACTCAGCAAGCAGTGGTATACAGGCATTTCACATTACAGATGGTTTTCACACAACAATCAGATCTCCCTGCAGTACACAACGTGTTGTTCCATCTTTCTGCCTTACCCACCATGTGCAACCAGGTCCCTGAACAAAGACAACACCATGGATGGGGTTGTCTGTACTCAAGGCAGAATTTATCCACACAGCCTTTCCTAACAGACCTCTGACATGCACTACTGGGACCTTATCTCCATCTACTGTATGCAGGGATTCAGATTGGGCTGGACCAGCTCTACTGGTGGAACCTCGGGTGTTAACTAACCAGGTGGCCTTTGCTAGATGCTGCTCCCAATTTTTGAAAGTTCTCCCACCCAGTGCCTTCAAGGTGGTTTTCAACAATCCATGGCACCGTTCCACTTTGCCTGCAGCTGGTGCATGGTAAGGGATATGGTACACCCACTCAATGCCATGTTCTCTAGCCCAGGTGT
>NW_008239877.1:24468-25047 GCF_000691975.1 Corvus brachyrhynchos | reverse complement strand
AGATAGTGTTACGGGCTGTAGCATGAGGCACAGGGAAGGTCTCCAACCATCCTGTGGTGGCTTCTACCATTGTGAGCACATAGCACTTGCCTTGGTGTATTTGAGGCAGTATGATGTAACCAATCTGCCAGGCCTCCCCATACTTGTATTTGGACTACCCCCCACCATACCATAGGGGTTTCACTTGCTTAGCCTGCTTGATCGCAGTGCATGTCTCACAGTCATGGATAACCTGGGAGACACTGTCCATGGTTACATCCACCCCTCGATCTCGTGCCCTTCGATAGGTGGCATCTCTGCCTTGATGACCTGAGGCATCATGGGCCCATCAAGCTAGGAACTACTCGCCTTTATGTTTCCAATCCAAGTCTATCTGTGCCACTTCTATCTTTGCAGCCTGACCTACCTGCTTATTGTTTCGATGCTCCTCATTAGCCCTACTCTTGGGGACATGGGCATCTACATGGTGGACTTTCACAATCAGCTTTCTTACTCAGGCAGCGATGTTTTTCCACTCTTCAGCAGCCCAGATTGGTTTTCCCCTATGCTGCCAATTAGCTTTTTCCCACTTTTCCAGCC
>NW_008239877.1:23916-24302 GCF_000691975.1 Corvus brachyrhynchos | reverse complement strand
AGTGGTTGTATGGTGGAGCTTCTTCAGCACATGTCACTTGTTCTTGTTCTTCTTCATCAGTGAGACCAAATTTTTCAGCTTCAGGCCAATTTGTGATTATTTCCAAAATCCCAGGGCGATTCAGTTTCCCGATACGGGAGTGCTGCATGATCAGAGCAATCCATTTGCTCCATGTGGCATTGGTGGCATGGTGGGTAGAGGGAACCTCTGCTTTGAACATCTACCCCAGCACTGGTAGTCGGGGTGCCAGGAGGAGTTGTGCTTCCGTGCCGATTACCTGTGAGGCGGCTTCGATTCCTTCATAGGCTGCCAAGATTTCCTTCTCTGTTGTGGTGTAATTGGCTTCAGACCCTCTGTAGCTTCGACTCCCAAATCCCAGTGGTCAG
>NW_008239877.1:21000-22542 GCF_000691975.1 Corvus brachyrhynchos | reverse complement strand
AGTTTGGCTACAGGCAACTGGAGCTACTTCCTTTTTGGTAGAACTTCCTTTCTGAAACTTGCACTCCTTCAATTCACGCACTTGTGCTGCCAGAGCAGAAGTGGGTTGTCCTTCCCACTTCCACATATTTTCCCCACTATCCCACAGGAAATACCACAGCTCTCTTCATGGGAGGTACTTTCTCTCTTGGGAGCGTCAGCATTTGGTATCAGAATCTCTGATCTGTACTGTCGAGATTTGGAGAAGGCCTTCTTTGATCTCCTTCTTGAGTTCCTGGTGATTCTTCTCCATCTTATCTTCCATTTTCTGCATACGTGTTTGTTGCTGCCTGCTCCAAGCTTCCCCTCCCCATCCCTAAGCTAAACCCCTTTGTTCCAAAGCGCGGGCAAAATCAAATGTAACTCAAACTCTTTAGCAGTGTCTGATTGGCTGGTCACCCTGGGTCCACCCCCAGTCCTCCCCTTTCCCCTTCTCTGAATAAAAGAAAGGACCAAGGGGGACCCGTCCTCTTTTGGCTTTGCAACTCTTTCTGCAAACGTCTGTGTGCTTCTGTTTGTTTTGAAAACTTCTAATTGCGGGAAATTAGGCAAGCTGAGAGCTATATTTCTCCCTCTTTGCTTCTGCTAGTGGTATTAGATTTGCAGCTACCATTTTGCCACTTTTAGAGCTTCTGAAATGCTAGATTGCCCGTGCTACCTCTCTAGGCTGCCCGAGGCTTTCTAAGGCATTGAACTAGGAGCCTAGCCGGTAAAAAGCTGTAAGTACAACTCCTCATCTGGCGCTCAGCGTGCACTCTCTGGACCTCAGTTCTGAGAGACTTTTAGGGTGTCCCAGCAGCTGTGTGTCTGCTGGAGTTAGCCCTGCACGTTCTGCTGTGCCAGCTCTGTGTAGCGAGCTGTTACTTTTTGCGTAACAGCTAGCCCAGAGCCTCAGCCTGTACCCTCCCCCACACCACGAGGCGAGGGAATGGCTGGAAAGTAGAAGACCCTCTCCGCTTATTTTTTTTCTCTGGACCTGCTTTCCTTTGATAAATCCAGAAATCTGGTGAATATTTCCCTGCTGTTTTAGGGACTCCTGTCTTAAGCTGGTGCTGGTGCAAACCTTCTCTTTTTTTTTCTTCTTTTTGGCGATTTGGGGCTGAGGGTTTGTGGTGCTGCATTCGTAATGGGATCTGAGGTTTCTGCACACCATAGAGAAATATACTACCAAGTTCAAAGCTACCTTTCTTGTACTGGGCATAAATACCCTAAAAATCTAGTTCCATCTTTTGTACGATGGCTTTTTCAGTACTTTCCTAATCTGACCTCCGAGGATATGAGATCTTCTGAATTTTGGGATAAGGTGGGGAGAAAACTCTCCTCTCTTAGGCATGCAGGAGATGAAACAGTTTCAAAATTGTTTCCTCTCCTGTTACTAAGTTATACTTTGCTGGAGAAAAAAGCAATACATGAAAAGCCACTGCAAAAACCCTCTTTCAATCCCCTTATACCCTCTTCCAACCCCTGTGTCCCTGACCCCTCTTCCCCTACGCTGGAAAACACA
>NW_008239877.1:12916-13936 GCF_000691975.1 Corvus brachyrhynchos | reverse complement strand
GCTTGCGGATGCCATGTGCTCTGAACTCCTTTGTTCCAAAGCACGGGCAAAACCAAATGTAACTCAACTCTTTAGCAGAGTCTGATTGGCCAGTCACCCTGGGTCTGCCCCCAGTCCTCCACTTTCCCCTTCACCGAATAAAAGAAAGGACAAAGGGGGAGCCTACCCTCTTTGGCTTTGCAACTCTTTCTGCGAGCATCTGTGTGATTCTGTTTCTTTTGGAAAGCTTCTAATTGCGGGAAATTAGGCAAGCTGAGAGCTATATTTCTCCCTCTTTGCTTCTGCTAGTGGTATTAGACTTGCAGCTACCATTTTGCCACTTTTAGAGCTTCTGAAATGCTAGATTGCCCGCGCTACCTCTCTAGGCTGCCCGAGGCTTTCTAAGGCATTGAACTACGAGCCTAGCCAGTAAAAAGCTGTAAGTATACTTCCTCACGTGTTTCCACAGCATCAATTCTTGCATGTGTTGGGCCATGCACAGAGTCTGCATATGCTCAGAGCTTCACTGCCATATCCTGCACGGTCTCATTTGCACTGTAGTTCGGTTTCATTATTGCTGAAGGAGAAGAATATTCTTGTGGCCCAAGTCGTATGAGTTTTCGCCACATGAATGGATTAACTCTGACCCAGTCTGGACTCCTCAATCCTGGGTCATCTGTGAAGACAATCTCTACCACCCCTAGTTCTCTCAGACATTGGATCCCTTGCTCTATGGTCTTCCACTGGGTTTGCTGCATGTAGAGATCATCTGCACACAGGTATCTATCCCTCGTGCCATTCAAGACCCATCTCCAGAGACTGGCAGACTCAGCCCTCCTTATTGTCACTTGGTCGATAACTGGATCATGTGACAGGGATCCCAAATGCCTCGCTTCAGCACCATCCAGCATCACATCAACACCTGCAGCATCCCAAATACGGACCATCCAACTTATTATGGATTCATCAGACCTTTGGTTGTAGCCTTTCCTTAGGCTGTGAAGGTCCTTTATGGACATGGACTCAGTAATGGTTTCTGTG
>NW_008239877.1:9657-12147 GCF_000691975.1 Corvus brachyrhynchos | reverse complement strand
CCCTCCTCTGTAAAATTTACATATCAGGGACAAGATTGGAGCAAGTTGTGGATAGGCAAACAACCCTAGGGACCAGAAAAGCACTAGTACCTCAATGAAGCCTAAGGACCAGAAAGACATGAGTACATCGAGCCAGAGAGACATTATGAACTCAACTAACATGGTGACTATTTTACCCCAACACAGAATAAGTAAACTCAAACCAAAATGTAATTAGCACAGGTTTTTTCACTTTCCTTCGAGCCTCACATTGGGTGCCACTAAATTTGTTCCGGTTTGGTCAAATTTAGAAATATATCCTCTGAGAGAAGGCACAACTACCCCTCCCCCACCAGGTTCGGGAAAAATAAATTTTTCTCGAAAGAAAGTGAAGGAGATAAAAACTATTTATTTAACACACCCATGGGAAAAGGATAATAATGGTAAATCATAAAACCCCTCGCCCTGCTGAGAGAAACCTGGGAAAATTTCAGAGTCCTTCCGTAGATCTTTCTCTCCCCCTCCTTGGAGCTGGGACGAGGTGGTGGGCCCACCTTCAGGGCCAAGGCCTCTGTGGAAAGTCCTCCCAATGTATTCTGATGTTGAAACTGTCCAGCAGAGAGAAAAGGAAAAAAAATCAAGTCCCAGGAAAACAAGAGTCCAACTCTCCGAAGGAAAAAAGCTGAGGAAAAAAAACTGGATGAAAGCTGGCTGGAAAGAAAAGCGAGCTGGGTGCTTCCCTTCCCTCCTGCTCTCCTGCCACAGCTGAAAAAAGTCTCTATCTCTGTGTGACCTTGAACACGCTGCAAACTGCTTTGAAAAAGTTTTGTTCAGTTTTTCCTTCCCCCTCTCAGGCTCAGTTTAAAGGCACAGAAAGGTACAAAAATTAATTTCTGGGCATAGGGCAGCGATATGGGGTACACATTATAAAGTCACCCCAAGAAAATCCCATATTTCAGAACGTCTTAGCATGATACAATTGGACAGTTTTAAACAATGTTACATACTATCAAGCCCCTTCAGACAAATGTTCATGCAAATTGCCTCAAGAAGTATTCTTTATTTGTGGAAATCGCGTGTGGCCTGCATTACCTTCATGTGCTATTGGTGGTCCATGCACTATTGGCCACCTTACTATGCTTGCTCCAAATTTAACTATGCTTTTAAATCACACGCATGCTACCCGTGACAAAAGGTCCTTGCATTCCTTTGCAAGAGACTGCCATAGCACCTTAGATTTTTGGGGATTAGAAAAATGTGTTTTAGCTTCTCTTTAATCCCAGGAGTATCTTGCTAAACAGACTAGTGCCACATTGCTTGCTTTATCAGAATTGTTAAAACGGGATTTCCAGTTGAAAACAAAAAAGGGGAACTGTGGAAACCGACAGCTGCTCAGAAAGTTTCACAGACATTGATTTGAGCACAACTACTCTGTACCCTTGAGAATTCGGCTTGTACCCGTGAGAACTTTAGCCTCAACAGAAGCAAGAAACCAAAACAAGGAGAAGAAAACATGCAGCCTTTCGAGGGATGTTGTTTTCAGCTTAGATTTGTTTTCTAATGGGTGGTGGTTGCAAACTACCAATAAGTTTTGTAGGGTGTTAACATAGAAGCCAATGGGGACACAGCACGAGTGCCAAGAAACTGTATAAAAGAGGCTTTGTAGAATTAAAGATGCTTTTTGCCTTCTGAACGGAGTTGGTGTGCATGATTCGTGAGCGTCACATCCATCTCAACTGCGACACCCACATATGCTACTGACTGGAATTTGGACTATGATGGCAACTTGGGATAAGATAAAGGGGATACTATTGTCCGATTATCCCAGGTCTAGGGAGAAGAATGTATCCACAAGTAATATTGGAAGATAGACTGGAATGCTAATGGCCCAAACGTTCAGGGCAAGCTGCCGATGAGCAAAGTAACTGCCCAGGTGCAGAGGGCAAGCACATCCCTTACATCAAGCTACAGCTGGATGCTGAACGAAATAAGGAAAAAGGCAAACCCTGTGAGGTGGGGTAGTGTTTCTTTGTCTTTGCTCGACTCAGTGTGGCTACAAATATTGCTGCTAGCAAGAATTTTTCTTGCTTCTTTCCAGTCTCGTGAGAGATTTCTCTCTCTCTCTCTCTCTCAGATAGCAGTAGAGTTCTAGAAACTATTAAACACCTGCGACCTTGCAAAGCCTTGTTTATGGTACAGTAGAAAAATATTTTGACAGTGGATATTTTAGGATTCTAGCTAATCACCCCAGGGAGGTGACTGTAGTGGGTTGGGTTTGTAACCGGGCGGAAACACCAATTTAGTGTAGTGGTTTGGTCCAAAATACTCATTACTGTTTACCTTCTGTGAGATAAGAATTAGGAGAAACGCAAAGCCAGCACCAAACTTGAAAGAATATAAAGAAGTTTATTAACAGACCTAAAAGAAGAAAAAAAAACTATACCAACACCTTCAGACCTCTCCTCATCCCCCCACCTTCCTCCCTTCTCCCACTGACAATGTGAAAAGACA
>NW_008239877.1:5165-8583 GCF_000691975.1 Corvus brachyrhynchos | reverse complement strand
TCCAATTAGACTATGAAGAAAAAAGTCTATAAAAGAGTTTGTAAAATAATTAAATAAATCAATCTTGCGGCACAATTCCTGCCTGCTGGATCTCTCTCCTCTCCTCCCTACAGCTGCGGGATACAATAATAACTCAGCTGTGATATCTCCCCTGCCAAGAAAGTACCGGGACATTCACATGTAGCCTGAAGGTGTTCACCTCTGCTGATGGGCCATAATGGACTCCACTGCACTTGTGTAATAAGCAGCTGCATTGTCTTAGAAGGTGTCAAAGACTCCTGAAGTGTCCAGTGATCCACAACATTACATCATCCAGGTGTCCCATGTCTACCTCTCCCCAGAGCCAGGCAAGAGAAGAATGGCCACGCTTCCGCTTCCACCTGCTGCCTTAAAGATACAGTCCACCAAAGATGATGTAGATGGTATAGAATACACAGTTTGGTCACACCCATATAGTGCTAAACTCCACCTCCTGTCTCTATAACTAGGACAAGTGGGTTCAGCCTCTTCTCCCAAGCAACGAGCCACAGGAGAAAATGGCCTCATGCTGGGCCAGGGGAGATTAAAATTGGAAATCAGGAAGAATTTCTTCACAGAAAGGGTTGTCTAGCATTGGAACAGGCTGCCCATGGAAGTGGTGAAGTCACCATCATTGGAAGTGTTCAAGAAATGACTGGATGTGGCACTTAGTGCTATGGTTTGGTTGGCATGGTGGTGTTTGGTCAAAGGTTGGGCTTGATGATCTTGGAGGTCTTTTCCAACCTAATTGATTCTATGATTCTAAGTCCATGGGACCTCATGAGATACATCTGTGGGTCCTGAGGGAACTAGCAGAGGAAGTGGCTAAGCCACTATCCATCATATTTGAGAAGTCATAGCAATCTGAAGTTCCCACTGACCGGAAAAGGGAAAATGTAACCACCATTTTTAAAAAGGGAAATGAGGAATACCCAAGGAACTACAGGCCAGTTAATCTGACCTTGGTGAGCAGATCCTCCTGGAAACTATGCTAAGACACATGGAAAATAAGGAAGTGATTGGTGACAGCCAGCATAGCTTCATTAAAGGCAAATCATACCTGACAATTTTGTTAGCCTTCTATGACGGGGTTATGGAGTTGGTGGATGAGGGAAGAGCAACTGACGTCATCTACCCGGACTTGTGCAAAGCATTTGACACTGTCCTGCATAACATCCTTGTCTTTAAACTGGAGAGATGGATTTGACAGATAGACCACTCATTGGATAAGGAATTGGTGGGATTATTGTTTTCAGAGTGTTGCGGTCAACAGTTCAATGTCCAAGTGGAGACCAGTGACAAGTGGTGTTCTCCAGGGCTCGATATTGGGACTTGTTGTTGTGGTTTGACACTGGCCAAACGCCAGGCACCCACGAAAGCTGCTCATTCACCCTCCCTGCCACAGCTAGGCAGAGGAGAGAAAAATTTAATGAAGAATTAATGAGTTGAGAGAAGGACCAGGAGAAAACACTCCAAGGGCAAAACAGGCTCATCTTAGAGATACAAAGTGAGTTTATTACTAACAAAATCAGAGGATAATGAGAAGTAAAAATAAGCCCTTAAAGAATACCTTTTTCCCCAACTCCTCCCTCCTTCCCACCGACAGCGCAGGGAGACAGGGCATGGGGTTTAGTTAGTTCATCACCCAAGGTTTTCTCCTGCTTGGCTCAGGGAGAGAAGTCCTTCCCCTGTGAGATCATGGTGTCCCTCCCACGGGAGACACTTCTCTGTGAACTTCTCCAGCGTGGTCCCAATCTCACAAGCAGCAGTCCTCCCAAAACTGCTGCAACATGAGTCCCTCCCACGGGCAGACAGTCCTCCCAAAACTGCTGTGATGTGGGTCAGTCTTCCATGGGGTGCAGTCCTCCAAGGACAGGCTTCTTCAGCCTGGAAGCAGGGGCCCCCTCTCTCCCCTGGGTCTTCCACTGGATCACAGCCTCTTCCAGGCATCCACCCACTCCAACATGAGCACCTCCCCCATGGGCTGTGGGTGGATCTCTGCATCCCCCATGGACCTCCATGGGTCCCCCCGTGGGCGGAAGGGGCCCAGCCTGCTTCACCATGGTCTTCACCACGGCCTACAGAGGAATCTCAGCTCTGGCGCCTGGAGCACCTCCTCCCCCTCCTTCTTCACTGACCTTGGTGTCTCCATGTTGTTTCCCTCACATGTTCTCACCTCCTCCTCTTCTCTGTCTGGAATTAAAATTGTGGCCCCACTTTGTTTTGATTTTCTTCTTAAATATGTTATCACAGAGGCGTTACCATCATCTCTAATTGGCCCAGGCTTGGCCAGCAGCATGTCCATCTTCAGAGCCATCAGGGATTGGCTCTTCTGGACGCGGAGGAAGCTTCTAGCAGCTTCTCACAGAAGCCACCTCTGTGGCTCCCACGCTACCAAAAACCAGGCTGGGCAAAACCCAACATACTGGTGCTGTTGAACAACTTTATCAGTGACGTGGACAGTGGGATTGAGTGTAACCTCAGTAAATTTGCTGATGACACTGAGCTGTGTGGTGCAGTCGACACACTGGAGGGGAGAAATGCCATCCAGAGGGACCTTGACAGGCTTAAGAGGTGGGCCCATGTGAATCTCATGAAGTTCAACAAGACTAAGGGTAAAGTCCTGCACGTGGTTCAGGGCAATCACAAGCACTGTTAAGGAAATTTCCCAGTCTGAGCATTCACAAGACTCTCAGGTAGTCACACTCCCAATGCCAGACTTTCACTGCTGGGACTGAAGGCCCTTCATAGCAGGTGGCTCCAGTGAGCCAACAGGTGCCCTTGACTCCCAGCGCACCCAACTCATGTACAGCCAGACCAGGCTTCTTTACAGGCCCAACCCCAGGTTTTCCATAGCAGAGTCTCAGATGTCTCATTCCATAAAGCAATTTATTCACGGCACAGTAACACAGAAACAGCCAAAGTTGGTGCCTTCGAGGAGGGACCCCCAACAAAGGAACCTCTGGGCTTTTATCCCCTCACAGTCTAAGCACTCACAAGTCTCACTCTTTCTCCTGAGTCTTCAGCTCATGCTGTGTCTCTCCACGTCCATTCACCTGGCTGGTGCCACCAGTCTTCATGCTCTTCGTTATGCAAAGGGTTGGCAGTTCATGGCCTCTTGTCTCTGTGCTCCCACCCAGAGCTCAACCTGCATCTCTGCACTGCATCTTGCAAACCAAGCTACCTGCACCACATGTATTCCTTATGTCATGGTTTAGCATAGTTTGGGTTTTTAGTTAAAGAGGCCTCCATCAGCCACAGAAGTGATTCTTTGCAAAGAGGTGCTTACAGCTTCCTCTAGACCCAATAGAACCAATCAACTGGCTAGTTTGAATATTGGCAACTTTTTTAAGCCACTTAAGAAGCTTGACACGCCTCTGTGATCCACATTTAAGAACGA
>NW_008239877.1:0-836 GCF_000691975.1 Corvus brachyrhynchos | reverse complement strand
GGCAAAAAGTCCCATTCTAGGATATGCAAAGGATCAGGCCATTGTGCATTCCACTGGCCAATGATACCTGTAGGATGGAGGTCTGGAATAGTAATGAAAACAGTGATAGCAATGGAGGGATCCACTCGATAAACCTGAGGAGCAGAAACAGCCCGTTGCACCTCTTGCAGCGCTTGTTGCACTTCCGGAGTCAACTCCCTAGGTGAATTCAGATCAGGATCCCCTTTTAATGTATTAAAAAGGGGGGAAAGTTGCTTTGGGGTAGACCTAAATAAGGTCGCAAACAATTGATGACACCCAGCAGTTTCTGAGCATCATTCAAGGTTTTAACCGAATCCGGCAATCGCACCTCTTGGCGTTGAATAGTTTGGTCCAAAATTTTCACTCCTAAATATTTCCGAGGGGGATGCTGTTGAACTTTCTCCGGAGCTACCTCTAATCCATTGGCATGCAGACCAGCGAGCAGCTGAGGCTGTATTCTCAGCAGCTTGTCCCGGGTGGACGCTGCCACCAGGATAACATCCATGTAATGGTCGCAGCGTGCATCAGGAAACTGCTTGCGAACTCCGGCTAAAGCTTGGGCGACATACAACTGACAGATAATTGGGCTGTTCCTCATCCCTTGAGGGAGGACCTTCCATTGGTATCTCTTAGCAGATTCAGCATTGTTAATGGCAGGCACAGTAAGGCAAATTTTGGTTTGTCATCAGGATGCAAAGGAATTGTGAAAAAACAGTCCTTCAAATCAATGATCAGGATGTCCCACGCCGTAGGAATCATGGTGGGAGAGTATTACAGCTGGCGAAGGGGGTCAGCGGCTTTGACCCAGGAAGAGG
>NW_008239876.1:2353-3243 GCF_000691975.1 Corvus brachyrhynchos | reverse complement strand
GAGTCATCTCACATTCTCCACTGACTGTCCTGATGGATGCCCACCAAACTCAGAGGAGTAGCTCACACGGGCACGTCATTGCAGGGACTTGTGATTAACTGCGTGAAAACCCCACTTGGGATGAGCCAGTTTGCCTCTGCTTCACAAACTGCCAGAAAGGAAGATCCTGTCTTACCAGGTGGCTTTTAGTATTTCCTTATATTCTACCCACCAGGAGAACATAAAAATTTTTCTTGCCAAAGATTTCAGCAGAGTCCCCCAACCACAGGAACTGTCCTGAAAAATAGGCTGGAATCCTTTCCCTGAAATAACTTCAAGAATTTTCCCAAGGAATTCTAGGAGAAAAAAAAAAAAGTAAGCAGAAGGACCATGATTTTTGTTTTTATTTATCACCCTTTTGTTTAAACTGCATTTAGCTGAAAATGCCTCGACTAGCTCTGGCTTTCCTCACGAAGTGGTTCTCGATTTGCTACCGCCACCACAACAGCTGGGCAGGTCATTGTGGCGTTCATTGTCATGAAGTTCCTCACGAGTTACATTCTCTTCCTCTTTCCCATTGTACATGCAGAAAATGAGGACCAATAGACATATGCCTTCAGGCAAGTGCCCTCGTTGCTGGACTGTGCTTCTGCTGTTAATTTCCTAAAGCAAATCAATAAACAGTTGCTGGCAGTGGAGAATTCTATAAAGTGCGAAATAAACCAGAATTACTATTTCCAGTTCATGGCATTACCTCATTTTCTTTTCAATTTTTTTTTAAGTGTTGTTATGTTTATTTGATTATATTATTTTAATTCTCTTTTATTATACACAGTAAATTTGGTAGATAATATTCTGATAGAAGTGAAAGATACACTCAAAAATTTTAATTACTATAGTCTAATGGATTT
>NW_008239876.1:0-1649 GCF_000691975.1 Corvus brachyrhynchos | reverse complement strand
CATATAGTAAAGAACTGTTATTCCTATTTCCCACATCTTCACCTAAAGGCCCTTGATTTCAAAATATAAAGCTTAGAGGGAAAAGGGGTTATATCTGCCACTTCAAGGGGGGGCTTCTGCCTTCCTTAGCAGACACCTGTCTTTCAAAACCGAGACACAGTCTTATTCCTGTTTGTGATTGAAGCTTAGTAGTTTCAAAGAAATAAAAAGGAAGGAAGGTTGGCAGGGATGGAGGGAGTCAGAGCCCACAGCCAGACAATGCTGAATAGTGTCACCACTGGATTCAGCTTAGCAAGTGGGGAGAATAAAACTTATTTAGGCTGTAGGCCATACACAGACATATCAGGGGAACGTGATTTTTAAAACACCCTTGATGGTTTGAACCCAATCTCAACAGTCTGCTACCTTCCTTATTCATGATGCTGTTGTGACATTCCTTATGGCAGGGTTAATATTCTGAAAGTTTATCTCTCTTGTTTTATCAGCCAAGAGCATCCCAAAAGCTAAGTAACCAAAGGCCCACACTCTGGGAAAGTGCTGAAGTGCTGTCCTGAGGAGCATTGAGGAGCATGTGTTCTCCTCAATCTAATTCTAGCTCAGCTGTAGATTCCTGGACATCAATTACTATGCATAATTTTGCCTGAAAAGAAGATAAATCACGGAACTGCTTACCTACATTAGGTGGGAGCTTTGTGGGTAGACGATGCAAGTGGATAATAAATTGCCCTGCTACCAGACCTTAAAAAAAACAGCATGTCAGAATCTCATACACTGCTCAACTCCAGAAAAATTTGGGGAAATACACTTTTGTTCAAGCATCTAGAAATTTTGTCTTCAAGAGGGAAAAGAACAGACTCTCCAGAAGCCTGAACTGAAGAGATTTTTTGAATTATGAAGACCATGTAGGAAGCTGTGCACACAGCTGGAGCCCTGATCAGTCACCAGGAGGCATTTGTGTTTATCCATGCTGTAGTACTAGGAACTCACTTGAAATTTTGGTATTACTGCAGCTGAACGAGGCTTTGCCACAGTTTATGCGCCTAGGCTGACTGCTAGCCTTTCCTTTTTATAATTGGCCAAAGAACAGCAAAAGTGAAGTAAAAATGGCAGCATCTCCCAAAAAAGCAAAAATTCCACAACATGTAAGAAGAGGAAGAAAAAAGAAATTCCCCTAGAAATAACTTTGTCAAACTAGAAACAGAATCAACCTTACCCAAGGACATGCTGCCTAACCAGGCAGCACAAGTTCCACCAACAGACATGAATATAAAACATGTTTGACACCATAAATGTGTGCAGGTTCACCACTTTCCCAAAGTGATTTCAGCTTCATTTGAGGAGTGAAACAAATTCATGCTTCAGCAGCTGATGCATGGGGCTGCATGCACCAGGCAGCTGAGCTGCTTTGTGCAGCCAGAAATAAGGCAAACTTTCTTAGCAGTAGTTGGTTTGCTTTCTCTTTAATTTCTTCCCATGCAAGAGGAGACAGACTTCAGCCTCATGGCTTCAAGAATATTTAAGTTTTAACCACCTCATAATTCGCCTCATCTGCCTTCTCATACAACCTGGCTTCATGAACCAGATGGCTTTTTTATTTACTGTGGGACACATGAATGGCTCAACATCTGCCCCAGTGTTTCGTTTGTTCA
>NW_008239875.1:0-742 GCF_000691975.1 Corvus brachyrhynchos | reverse complement strand
GGTGTCCCTGGGTGTCCCCTCACCTCGCTGTCCGCTCACCCCTGCGTGTCCCTGGGTGTCCCCACTGTCCCCTGGGTGTCCCCAGGTGTCCCCAATGTCCCCTGGGTGTCCCTGCTGTCCTCAATGTCCCTTGGCTGTCCCCTGGGTGTCCCTGGGTGTCCCCTGACCCTGCTGTCCGCTCACCCCTGCGTGTCCCTGGGTGTCCCCACTGTCCCCTGGGTGTCCCCAGGTGTCCCCAATGTCCCCTGGGTGTCCCTGCTGTCCTCAATGTTGTCGCCAATGTCCCCGGGGTGTCCCTGGGTGTCTCCGCTGTCCCCTGGGTGTCCCCTGGGTGTCCCTGGGTGTCTCCGCTGTCCCCTGGGTGTCCCCTCACCCCTGGGTGTCCCCACTGTCCGTGCTGTTCCCAATGTCCCCTGGGTGCCCCCTGGCTGTCCCCACTGTCCCCTGGGTGTCCCCTGGGTGTCCCCTGGGTATTCCCGCTGTCCCCAAGTATCCCCTGGGTGCCCCTGGGTGTCCCCAATGTCCCCTCACTTCTGGGTGTCCCTGAGTGTCCCCTCACCCCTGGGTGCCCCCTGGGTGTCCCCGGCTGGCCCCACTCTCCCCTGGGTGTCCCCTCACCCCTGGGTGTCCCCACTGTCCCCTGGATGTCCCCTGGATGTCCCCTGGGTGTCCCCTCACCCCTGAGTGTCCCTGGCAGTCCCCTGACCCTTGGGTGTCCCCTCACCCCTGGGTGTCCCTGGGT
>NW_008239874.1:0-261 GCF_000691975.1 Corvus brachyrhynchos | reverse complement strand
TGGTATATTTCTCTATGGTGTGCAGAAACTTCATATCCCATTATGAATGCAGCAACAAACCTCAACCCCTTACTCGCCAAAAAGGAGGGAAAAAAAAGAGCAAGTTTACACCGGCACCAGCTTAAGGCAGGAGCCCCTAAACCAGCAGGGAAATGCTCACCAGAATTCTGGATTTATCACAGGAAAGCCGGTCCAGAGAAAAAAATGCGAGAAGGGTCTTCTGCTTATCAGCCGTTCCCTCGCCACGTGGTGTGGGGGAGG
>NW_008239873.1:0-446 GCF_000691975.1 Corvus brachyrhynchos | reverse complement strand
TTGCCCCAGGGATTTACAGAATCTCTGAATCTGTTCGGACAAGCTTTAGAGGCTCTTCTTATGTCTTTTGAACAAAGTGAAGAGATACTTATTTTACAATATGTCCACGATTTATTAATATCAGGGTCAGATGAGGAAACAGTTTGGAACACCAGTATTAATCTTTTAAATTTTCTTGGGAATAAAGGGCTACAGGTTTCAAAGAAAAAGCTACAGTTTGTAGAAAAAGAAGTAAAATATTTAAGCTAAGCCGAGGAAGTAAAAAGTTAGATCCTGAAAGGGTGCAAGGTATATTATCCCTTCCCCCATCGCAAACTAAAAAGGAAGTTAGGAAGCTATTAGGATTACTGGGGTACTGTAGACAGTGGATTGAAGAATATAGTGGTCAAATTTTTTTATGAAAAGCTGATCTGCGAAGATAATATCTGTTGGACACAGGAAGATGA
>NW_008239872.1:0-210 GCF_000691975.1 Corvus brachyrhynchos | reverse complement strand
AGCTGTATTGCTTATACATTGTTCA
Source organism: Corvus brachyrhynchos (assembly GCF_000691975.1). Lineage (NCBI taxonomy): Eukaryota > Metazoa > Chordata > Aves > Passeriformes > Corvidae > Corvus > Corvus brachyrhynchos. Next base: position 185 of record NW_008239872.1, on the reverse strand, counting down.
GATATTTACTCACTGTGGCAAACTGTGGTTTCAGCCTCAGATTAATTCTGAGCCACTGTGTGGAACGGTAAGTGACATCTTCCTATCTGAACTGCAGCATTATTTCCTCAGCCCTGCCTTGGATAAACACTGCCATAAAATATTTCAGTACATCAGAATAGGAAAAGGTCAAAAAGAGAGGAAAT